>NC_091282.1:1106993750-1107298194 GCF_032444005.1 Ranitomeya imitator
GAATACCCGATGCGTTAGAATCGGGCCACAATCTAGTATTGTATAATGGCCACACATGATGCTCCATACTGTATAATGGCCACACATGATGCTCCATACTGTATAATGGCCACACATGATGCTCCATATTGTATAATGGCCACACATGATGCTCCATACTGTATAATGGCCACACATGATGCTCCATATTGTATAATGGCCACACAGTGCTCCACACTGTACAGTGGCCACACATGATGCTGCATACTGTTTAATGACCACACATGATGCTCCATACTGTATAATGGCCACACATGATGCTCCATACTGTATAATGGCCACACATGATACTACATACTGTATGATGGTCACACATGATGCTACATACTGTATAATGGCCACACATGATGCTGCATACTGTATAATGGCCACACATGATGCTACATACTGTATGATGGCCCCACATGATACTACATACTGTATAATGGCCACACATATTTACTCCTACACACGTGGCTCTGCTCCGTACACCTTGCATACACAGCTCCGCTCTGTACACCTCATACACACACACACGGCTCCGCTCTGTACAACTCATACACACAAATGGCTCCGTTTCAGACACCTTATACAGACACACGGCTTCGCTCCGTACACCTCATACGCACACACGGCTCCGCTTCGTACACCTCATACACACACGGCTCCGCTCCGTACAACTCATTCACACACACGGTTCCGCTCCGCACACCTCATACACACACGCGGCTCCACTCCGTACACCTCATATACACACGGCTCCGCTCTGTACACCTCATACACACACATGGCTCTGCTCCGTACACCTCATACACACATGGCTCTGCTCCGTACACCTCATACACACACACACGGCTCCGCTCCGTACACCTCATACACACACACACGGCTCCGCTCCGTACACCTCATACACACACACACACACATGGCTCCGCTCCATACACCTCATACACACACATGGCTCTGCTCTGTACACCTGATACACACACGGCTCCGCTCCATACACCTCATACACACACACACGGCTCCGCTCCGTACACCTCATACACACACACACACACGGCTCCGCTCCATACACCTCATACACACACATGGCTCTGCTCTGTACACCTGATACACACACGGCTCCACTCTGTACACCTCATACACACACACACAGCTCCGCTCCGTACATCTCATACACACACACGGCTCCGCTCCATACACCTCATACACACACATGGCTCTGCTCTGTACACCTGATACACACACGGCTCCACTCTGTACACCTCATACACACACACACGGCTCCGCTCCGTACATCTCATACACACACACGGCTCCGCTCCATACACCTCATACACACACATGGCTCTGCTCTGTACACCTCGTACACACACACGGCTCTGCTACATCCACACTGTAAACAACTCCTGACATTACACATAAGCTTACCGTCTAGTACCATGACAGCACAGCAGAGTCCTGCAATACACGGAGGCCCCTGATCATGTGAGTCCTGACTCCTCCCCTCCTGTGACCTCATCACAGGTCCTGAGCAAGCTTCAGTGACTCACTGTGACTGAGAGGCCCTCCCGATCCCTCCTCTCTTCCTGGTCCAGCATCTGCCACCCGTCACCTCACCGCAGACCATAGCAGTGACAGCCGGCTGGACAGCAGCATAGTATATGCTAGCAGGTGAGGAGGGGGGCCCGTTTAACTGTCACATCACATGCGTGCAGCAGAGCGGGCCCCCCTGCTTCTCCTGTTAGCAGTAATACTACCGCCGGCTGTCATTCACATTCACTGTATTGTATGCCCGTTGGGGGCCCCCTCCCGCTCTGGGCCCATGTGCGGTTGCACAGGTTGAACAGGTGGTATGTCCGCCCATGCACTAACCACTTTAGCATGTAGCATTTATCCGACACTGGCTGTATGCTCTCAGCATGGTAACATAGTAACATAGTTAGTAAGGCCGAAAAAAGACATTTGTCCATCCAGTTCAGCCTATATTCCATCATAATAAATCCCCAGATCTACGTCCTTCTACAGAACCTAATAATTGTATGATACAATATTGTTCTGCTCCAGGAAGACATCCAGGCCTCTCTTGAACCCCTCGACTGAGTTCGCCATCACCACCTCCTCAGGCAAGCAATTCCAGATTCTCACTGCCCTAACAGTAAAGAATCCTCTTCTATGTTGGTGGAAAAACCTTCTCTCCTCCAGACGCAAAGAATGCCCCCTTGTGCCCGTCACCTTCCTTGGTATAAACAGATCCTCAGCGAGATATTTGTATTGTCCCCTTATATACTTATACATGGTTATTAGATCGCCCCTCAGTCGTCTTTTTTCTAGACTAAATAATCCTAATTTCGCTAATCTATCTGGGTATTGTAGTTCTCCCATCCCCTTTATTAATTTTGTTGCCCTCCTTTGTACTCTCTCTAGTTCCATTATATCCTTCATGAGCACCGGTGCCCAAAACTGGACACAGTACTCCATGTGCGGTCTAACTAGGGATTTGTACAGAGGCAGTATCATGCTCTCATCATGTGTATCCAGACCTCTTTTAATGCACCCCATGATCCTGTTTGCCTTGGCAGCTGCTGCCTGGCACTGGCTGCTCCAGGTAAGTTTATCATTAACTAGGATCCCCAAGTCCTTCTCCCTGTCAGATTTACCCAGTGGTTTCCCATTCAGTGTGTAATGGTGATATTGATTCCTTCTTCCCATGTGTATAACCTTACATTTATCATTGTTAAACCTCATCTGCCACCTTTCAGCCCAAGTTTCCAACTTATTCAGATCCATCTGTAGCAGAATACTATCTTCTCTTGTATTAACTGCTTTACATAGTTTTGTATCATCTGCAAATATCGATATTTTACTGTGTAAACCTTCTACCAGATCATTAATGAATATGTTGAAGAGAACAGGTCCCAATACTGACCCCTGCGGTACCCCACTGGTCACAGCGACCCAGTTAGAGACTATACCATTTATAACCACCCTCTGCTTTCTATCACTAAGCCAGTTACTAACCCATTTACACACATTTTCCCCCAGACCAAGCATTCTCATTTTGTGTACCAACCTCTTGTGCGGCACGGTATCAAACGCTTTGGAAAAATCGAGATATACCATGTCCAATGACTCACCGTGGTCCAGCCTATAGCTTACCTCTTCATAAAAACTGATTAGATTGGTTTGACAGGAGCGATTTCTCATAAACCCATGCTGATATGGAGTTAAACAGTTATTCTC
This sequence comes from Ranitomeya imitator, assembly GCF_032444005.1. NCBI lineage: Eukaryota > Metazoa > Chordata > Amphibia > Anura > Dendrobatidae > Ranitomeya > Ranitomeya imitator. The sequence goes on from NC_091282.1 coordinate 1,106,997,015, forward strand.
ATTGAGATAATCCAGAATAACATCCCTCAGAAACCCTTCAAATATTTTACCAACAATAGAGGTTAGACTTACTGGCCTATAATTTCCAGGTTCACTTTTAGAGCCCTTTTTGAATATTGGCACCACATTTGCTATGCGCCAGTCCTGCGGAACAGACCCTGTCGCTATAGAGTCCCTAAAAATAAGAAATAATGGTTTATCTATTACATTACTTAGTTCCCTTAGTACTCGTGGGTGTATGCCATCCGGACCCGGAGATTTATCTATTTTAATCTTATTTAGCCGATTTCGCACCTCTTCTTGGGTTAGATTGGTGACCCTTAATATAGGGTTTTCATTGTTTCTTGGGATTTCACCTAGCATTTCATTTTCCACCGTGAATACCGTGGAGAAGAAGGTGTTTAATATGTTAGCTTTTTCCTCGTCATCTACAACCATTCTTTCCTCACTATTTTTTAAGGGGCCTACATTTTCAGTTTTTATTCTTTTACTATTGATATAGTTGAAGAACAGTTTGGGATTAGTTTTACTCTCCTTAGCAATGTGCTTCTCTGTTTCCTTTTTGGCAGCTTTAATTAGTTTTTTAGATAAAGTATTTTTCTCCCTATAGTTTTTTAGAGCTTCAGTGGTGCCATCCTGCTTTAGTAGTGCAAATGCTTTCTTTTTACTGTTAATTGCCTGTCTTACTTCTTTGTTTAGCCACATTGGGTTTTTCCTATTTCTAGTCCTTTTATTCCCACAAGGTATAAACCGCTTACACTGCCTATTTAGGATGTTCTTAAACATTTCCCATTTATTATCTGTATTCTTATTTCTGAGGATATTGTCCCAGTCTACCAGATTAAGGGCATCTCTAAGCTGGTCAAACTTTGCCTTCCTAAAGTTCAGTGTTTTTGTGACTCCCTGACAAGTCCCCCTAGTGAAAGACAGGTGAAACTGTACAATATTGTGGTCGCTATTTCCTAGATGCCCAACCACCTGCAGATTTGTTATTCTGTCAGGTCTATTAGATAGTATTAGGTCTAAAAGTGCTGCTCCTCTGGTTGGATTCTGCACCAATTGTGAAAGATAATTTTTCTTGGTTATTAGCAGAAACCTGTTGCCTTTATGGGTTTCACAGGTTTCACTTTCCCAGTTAATATCCGGGTAGTTAAAGTCCCCCATAACCAGGACCTCATTATGGGTTGCAGCTTCATCTATCTGCTTTAGAAGTAGACTTTCCATGGTTTCTGTTATATTTGGGGGTTTGTAACAGACCCCAATGAGAATTTTGTTACCATTTTTCCCACCATGAATTTCGACCCATATGGACTCGACATCCTCATTTCCTTCGCTAATATCCTCCCTTAAAGTGGACTTTAGACAAGACTTTACATAGAGACAAACCCCTCCTCCTCTCCGATTTTTACGATCCTTTCTAAACAGACTGTAACCCTGTAAGTTAACTGCCCAGTCATAGCTTTCATCTAACCATGTCTCAGTTATTCCCACTAGTATATAGTATATGGTAGTATATGGTATATTTGTCTCTGAAATACTTCAGCGTTTCAGAAAAAAAGCATCCTTTAAAAGCTGCTAAACAGCAGGTCCTCGGCAGCTTCTCCCCATTCGCTGATCATAGTCTCTGCCTACTCGCACGTAGACGGAGAATACAGTAGCTTCTGTACTTATGCATCAGGTTCAGTGCCGGGGCGCGGTTACAGCTGCGGTGACTGAAGCCGCGTCGGCCGCACCTCTATGACTGAAAGCCGGAAGCTGATGGGAAGAATAAACTTAATTTTCTCCTGGCAGTCAGGCCTTTAGTGCGATGGCTGCGCATCTGTAGAACGCTATTAACCTGAAAATTAACCCCATATCTGCATGTTAGGCCGGTTTCACACGTCAGTGTCTCCGGTACGTGTAGTGACAGTTTACTCACGTACTGGAGACACTGACACACCTATATCAGGGACAGCGCACTGTACTTACCACCTGAGTCAGTGCGCGTGTCCTGAGCTGAGCTGGCAGAGCTCGGAGATTCTAGAGATGTGGTGCGGCTGCGGTGGTGAGACTTGCAACAGATGTACAAGACCTGAAGCACGTGACCGCCGGGGTACTGGCTGGGGGCGGATCTGCTCTCCGGAGCTCCGGGGTTAGGAACACTGGCTAAGGAAGCCAAAAGAGGTGTCAGACAGGCATGGGTAAGACCAGAGGACTGCGCAGTTATCGGAGGAAAAGGACAAAGACGTGGTCAACAACTAGCCAGGGTCAGAACCAGAGAGAGCAGCGAGGTACCAGGCGGAAGCGATACGACGGAAAATCAGGGACGTAGCAAGGGTCAAACAGAGAGATATAGGAGGCACAGAATCAGACGCCAACACTCAGAAACGTTAACAGACCAGATCATGCACAAGCGAGCATTCAAAAGCAAACAGTATCCACAGATACCCGGGGTCAGTAACTCAGCCAAGGAAAAAAGTATCACTGACAAAGGACAGAGCCCAAAAGAGGCTTTTTAAAGCCCTCCCACAGCGAGAGAGAGGCCAACAGCATTAACCCCTGAAGCACTAGACAAGAACTTCCATACAGACCATGACAACGTAGACCCATTCAAATGAATGGCACATGCCAAATGTGCCACACATCATTGGTTTTAGCATGTCGGCTACTAGAAAACGGGGTTCAGTAAATGCTAAAACTGACCTGACATTATGATTCTCCAGGTCAGTACGAGCTCATAGACACCAAACATGTCTAGGTTACATTTTATCTAAGTGGTAAAAACAAATTCCAAACTTTGCTAAAAAAAAAATTGTGCCATTTTCCAATACCCGTAGCGTCTCCATTTTTCGTGATCTGGGGTCGGGTGAGGGCTTATTTTTTGTCTGCTGAGCTGGCGTTTTTAATGATACCATTTTGGTGCAGATACATTCTTTTGATCACCCGTTATTACATTTTAATGCAATGTCACGGCGACCAAAAAAACGTAATTCTAGCATTTTTAATTTTCTTTCTCACTACGCCACTACTAGCGATCAGGTTAATCCTTTTTTTTATTGATAGACCAGGTGATTCTGAACGCAGCAATACCAAATATGTGTAGGTTTGATTTTTTTTTTATTGTTTTATTTTGAATGGGGCGAAAGGGGGGTGATTTAAACTTTTATTTTTTTTATTTTTTTCATATTTTTTAAAACATTTTTTTTTTACTTTTGCCATGCTTCAATAGCCTCCATGGGAGGCTAGAAGCTGGCACAACTCGATCGGCTCTGCTACATAGCAGCGATCATCAGATCACTGCTATGTAGCTGAATTGCAGGCCTGCTATGAGCGCCAACCACAGGGTGGCGCTCACAGCAGGCCGGCATCAGTAACCATAGAGGTCTCAGTTTTTGACAGCGGCATTGAACTGGTTAATAGCGGCGTGTGAATCGCGATTTCACCTGCTGCTATTGCGGGCACATGTCAGCTGTTTTGAACAGCGCCAGAGCCCACATTGAAGCAAGGGACCCGACCTCCGCAGTAATAGTACGGCGGAGGTCGGGAAGGGGTTAAGTCTAACCAATAAACCATTAGATTATATATAGAGAGTGTTCATGTATATGTTTAACTACATCTTAAAAAAATATGCTGCAATCATAGTACCCGCAGATTATGATTATTACAGACCTGTTGTTTGTGAAGAGTTTGCTTTAAATCCCAAGTAATTGTTTTATTTTCTATTTCAGACACACTGGACTAGACAGGCTATCTTCACCATCCATCCAGGCCATCAGGAGTAAATTACCACCTATTAGCTCATTGGAAACAGTGGATCAGCAATTATCAGTGCCCGGATCTCGGCATTCTGCTGTACGATTACAATTTCTCTTGTTCTAATAGTTTTATTTGATATACATGTCTTTACCTACAAAAAAAAATGGCGGCATTGTAAATTACCCAAAAAAGGTAGTCGTGGGAGAGCTGCTGCTCCTACTCGCACTGGCAGTATACGGACAACACGTGTGCCCGTCCCAGTGCGCTGCTGTGTGTGGGGTGCATCACACTCACCGTACTTCTAGCCCGCAGGCCTCCACAGGCTCCACGTTTTCCTCTTCTGGAACTTTGGCCGCAATCGATCCAGGGGACACAGGGTTCTTAAACCAATCAAACTTTTACTTGACAATTGGCAGTCTGTACAAACAGGCATATAGGATAAGGCCCAACGGGTTGTCGTCTTTCTCACAGGTACCGGACGTAAATTTAGCCCTGGCTCTCGGTATGGATAGTGCACCTGTCTTGCTAACTTCTCTAGCACTAGGAATTCTTCTTCACCAGTAGCAGTACACTCAGATTGCATCACCTCCCACCTCTTGCAGTTTGAGTTCATCTCCCCTTGTACTCTGAGTGCACCCAAAGGCCCCGACATCCATCTTGAGGTTCCCTAGGCTGGCAGATGGAATCACATGGAAGGGTATTTTTGACAATCCACTGCCCCGAGTATTAGGTCCATGTTGTCCCTAGCATCCTATTGCGTGCGACTGCTGTTGTCACTTCACACTACTGTTCTCCAATGAACTTTCACTTCCTGAACTTGGCACTAGCTCTCAGTTTTCCCTCCCCAAACTTGGCCGGCCATTACAGTTAACACTGCCTAGGCTAAACTGCTGCCCCAGTGGGTGTTACCCATGACAACATGCATGAATATAAAATACAGTTAGCCCCTTAAAATGTCAGGGAGCAGACCATCAGCTCAACCACACCTGCAGCTTTCACAATGCATGCTGGGATACAACTTCTGTTTATTCCTTCAGTGCCATTACAGAGAGTTAACCCTGTCAGTAAGGATGAGCGGACTTGTGGAAGTTCAGGTTCTGGTACCCCACCTGAACTTTAGTCCAAAGTTCAGTTTTGATACCAGAACTGTACCCAAACTTGAACCGGAACCCAGACCCCATTGAAAACAATGAGCACCGAAACTGTGGAGCTGGAAATTTCTTTCTTTCTTTCTTTCTTTCTTTCTTTCTTTCTTTCTTTCTTTCTTTCTTTCTTTCTTTCTTTCTTTCTTTCTTTCTTTCTCTCTCTTTCTTTCCCTCTCTTTCTTTCTCTCTCTCTTTTTTTCTCTCTCTCTTTCTTTCTCACTCTTTCTCTCTCTCTTCTTTTCTTTTCTCTTTCTTTCTTCCTTTCTTTCTTTCTTTCTTTCTCTCTTTCTCTCTTTCTCTCTTTCTTTCTTTCTTTCTCTCTTTCTCTCTTTCTTTCTTTCTTTCTTTCTTTCTCTCTCTTCTTCTCTTTCTCCTTCTCCTAGACTTCCCCAGGAATGCCGAACATTAAACTTCTACTTCTACTTCTGGGAGAAGTACGTGTTTAGAATTTAGCACCGGACACTTATCCGGTACGAACCGCAAACTTTTAAGTTCAGGTTCGCTCATCTCTAGCTGTCAATTGTGTTCTAGCAGAACAAGTTTCTTCCAGTCCTCATTCTTTATCTGCGCTGCAGGCTAGATATCAACCTGCCGTCACCCAATGAGCACCCCAAGGAGTGGCAAAGTGTGCTCTGTGCTATAACACGTTGAAGAAATATCAGAAATTGTATTCAAGCGTACAACGTGAGTGATTTCTTTTACAATGATTGGAGGCAGAAGCCTTTTTTCACATGCACCGCAGTAGAGAGAAGTTCTGACTGGCAATATAGTATTTATCAATATCAATAACATCATTAATGCTGTGCTCACATCTTGTGGATATACAATATAGTGATTTTTTTTGTTGATTTTTGCAAAATATGTGCATAGCTTTAGGAGGAAAATTATGGTACAAAGGAGATCAATATAAGGTGCTATGTTTTAGCAATAATTTTTGCAGTAATCGACCTGTATAGTAAATACACGATATATACTGCACTTAAAACTACTCGATCTGTCTATTATCTGGTGTCTTAGTAGAACCCATTGAAAGCCCTTATCTTCAAGCTTGATCAGAAGAGTATGGTGTTTTTTTGGTTCTTGTGTTGTCGATATATGCAAGGGATCACAATGACAGAGTTTGGGCCGTGCATGCGCGGTAGAAAATGGTAGACGCGACGGACAAAGAAACGTTCACTTGAACGTTTTTTTGTGATGATGGTCCACCAAAACACGACGGATCCGTCGCACGACAGATGCGATGTGTGGCCATCCGTCGCGATCCGTCGCTAATACAAGTCTATGGGCAAAAAACGCTTCCTGCGAGCACATTTGCAGGATCCGTTTTTTGCCCAAAATGACAGATTGCGACGGATGCCAAACGACGGAAGTGTGAAAGAGGCCTTAGGCTGCTAGTCTGGTCATATGCTCGGTGTTACCAAACTTTACATGAACTTTAGTTATGTTTGTTTCTTTCTGTTACAGGAAATCTCTAATGGTTTATTTTGCATCCAACAGAACAGAGCAAAGCAACCACACAGCCGGGTATCCAGTGCCGTACCTGACACCACGGGACGGCGACCCCTGCGTGAGAGAACGGTGGTAATGGAGCAGTTCTCACGACCCAACACAACACATACCTTCAGGGTAGGTACAAAATTGGTTGCACAGCTGTAGCAATAGGATAATACTATTAGGCCACGTTCACACAGTCAGTATTTGGTCAGTATTTTACCTCAGTATTTAGTCAGTATTTTACCTCAGTATTTCTAAGCCAAAATCAGGAGTGGGACAATCAGAGGAAAAGTATAATAGAAACACATCACCACTTCTGTATTTATCACCCACTCCTGGTTTTGGCTTACATATACTGAGGTAAAATACTGACCAAATACTGCTAGTGTGAACGTGGCCTTATACTGACCATATCAATTGTAGCCTAAATATATCATATATGAACAACTATATACTGCGAAGTAAGAAAAGACCAAATGCATATAAGCCTACAAAAAACTCCAGAGCATCCAAAAAAAAATCACAAAAATGCACAATGATTTATTATAATATGAATGCCTTTGATAAAATCTATACAAAAGAAACGGCAAAAAAAAAAAATCTGTTACAAAGTTCCAATAAGCAGAGGAGGGAGACTCACTCCACAAAGTGCAAATATAATATGATGGACAGAAACTGCGCCAATAGGCCACTATTAATAGGTGCACAAGAATTCGATACATTGAAGAATACATAGTAGTTGGGCTAATCTGATGCCAGAATATGACAACGCAGTAAGCCATACAGTGAGGGTTACCGAGAACACAGGACTGAAGAAATAATGTATGAAATGAACACAAATATTAATCACCTGCTAGTGTGGACATCCTAGGCACGCTCACACGCTTTACCTCCTGGCATTGTGTGGAGCAGGGGTGTCAAACTGCATTCCTCGAGGGCTGCAAACAGGTCATGTTTTCAGGATTTCCTTGTACTGCACAGGTGATAATTTAATCACCTAAACAAATAATGAGTTGGTGATTAAATTATCACCTGTGCAGTACAAGGAAATCCTGAAAACATGACATGTTTGCAGCCCTCGAGGAATGCAGTTTGACACCCCTGGACTGTGGAGAATACTCTATTATTCTATATTCTAGTTTTTTACAGTATTGAATAATTGCTCATGTGACAAATGTGATATCCAGCTGTCATGTTAAACTAGTTTTTAGAAAATCAGAAATAGCAGATGGCAGCATGGCATGTGATTACTGTATTACTGGCATACAGGTCCTTCTCAAAAAATTAGCATATAGTGTTAAATTCAATTATTTACCATAATGTAATGATTACAATTAAACTTTCATATATTATAGATTCATTATCCACCAACTGAAATTTGTCAGGTCTTTTATTGTTTTTAATACTGATGATTTTGGCATACAACTCCTGATAACCCAAAAAACCTGTCTCAATAAATTAGCATATCAAGAAAAGGTTCTCTAAACGACCTATTACCCTAATCTTCTGAATCAACTAATTAACTCTAAACACATGCAAAAGATACCTGAGGCTTTTATAAACTCCCTGCCGGGTTCATTACTCAAAACCCCCATCATGGGTAAGACTAGCGACCTGACAGATGTCAAGAAGGCCATCAATGGCACCCTCAAGCAAGAAGGTAAGACCCAGAAAGAAATTTCTCAACAAATAGGCTGTTCCCAGAGTGCTGTATCAAGGCACCTCAATGGTAAGTCTGTTGGAAGGAAACAATGTGGCAGAAAACGCTGTACAACGAGAAGAGGAGACCGGACCCTGAGGAAGATTGTGGAGAAGGACCGATTCCAGACCTTGGGGAACCTGAGGAAGCAGTGGACTGAGTCTGGTGTGGAAACATCCAGAGCCACCGTGCACAGGCGTGTGCAGGAAATGGGCTACAGGTGCCGCATTCCCCAGGTAAAGCCACTTTTGAACCATAAACAGCAGCAGAGGCGCCTGACCTGGGCTACAGCGAAGCAGCACTGGACTGTTGCTAAGTGGTCCCAAGTACTTTTTTCTGATGAAAGCAAATTTTGCATGTCATTCGGAAATCAAGGTGCCAGAGTCTGGAGGAAGACTGTGGAGAAGGAAATGCCAAAATGCCTGAAGTCCAGTGTCAAGTACCCACAGTCAGTGATGGTGTGGGGTGCCATGTCAGCTGCTGGTGTTGGTCCACTGTGTTTCATCAAGGGCAGGGTCAATGCAGCTAGCTATCAGGAGATTTTGGAGCACTTCATGCTTCCATCGGCTGAAATGCTTTATGGAGATGAAGATTTCATTTTTCAGCACGACCTGGCACCTGCTCACAGTGCCAAAACCACTGGTAAATGGTTTACTGACCATGGTATTACTGTGCTCAATTGGCCTGCCAACTCTCCTGACCTGAACCCCATAGAGAATCTGTGGGATATTGTGAAGAGAAAGTTGAGAGACGCAAGACCCAACACTCTGGATGAGCTTAAGGCCGCTATTGAAGCATCCTGGGCCTCCATAACATCTCAGCAGTGTCACAGGCTGATTGCCTCCATGCCACGCCGCATTGAAGCAGTCATTTCTGCCAAAGGATTCCCGACCAAGTATTGAGTGCATAACTGAACATTATTATTTGTTGTTTTTTTGTTTGTTATTAAAAAATACTTTTATTTGATTGGATGGGTGAAATATGCTAATTTATTGAGACAGGTTTTTTGGGTTATCAGGAGTTGTATGCCAAAATCATCAGTATTAAAACAATAAAAGACCTGACAAATTTCAGTTGGTGGATAATGAATCTATAATATATGAAAGTTTAATTGTAATCATTACATTATGGTAAATAATGAAATTTAACACTATATGCTAATTTTTTGAGAAGGACCTGTATATCATGATCCTGTGGCGCCATCTAATGTGAAATCTGTGTATTGCTGAAGTTACCAAGCTTCATCTTACACTACTGTAATGTTTTTCTGCATCATAACACATTGTAGTATTATTGCACATTGTGTCAGATCTCCTCTCTCATACAACAATACTTGCCTATGAATATGTGACCAATATTAATAAAAAAAATAGGTATTTCACCACTAGCATTCCTAAAGGGTTAGTCACAAAAGAAAGTTATCCACTAACCATTGATAATAAATTATCTGATCCATAATGATATAGAGAAAGGGCTCTGGAACCCAAAATCAGGAATTCACAACCTTTCTTTAATGGAGTGGAGGTGCACATGCTCGATCTCTGCCCTATTCGTTGGTCCAGTATGTGCACCTCCACTCCAAGAAGGGGTCTGCATTCCTGGTTTCTGGGTTCCAGAGCCCCTGTATTAGGATTGCTGGGAGTCCTAGCATTCGGACCCTCCATGATCAGTATGTTATTCTCTATAAAACGTGTAGGGGAGAACTTAGTATTTTGGGAATAACTCCTTAATTCTGTCTTGAAATAAATTTACTTAATCAGGATCCGTCACTAGATTCATGCTGTCCAAACCAATGGTGGCATGAGTAAGAGACTGGATGCATAATTGCAGCCCGGTATGTTTGTCTCTGAAATGCCAGGGCATGTCTACATACGACCTGTCAATCAACTACAGCAGTGCAGGGAATAGATGGCTCTTTACGTTACTGTGTTTTTCAGACTATAAGACGCACCGGACCATAATACGCACCTAGGTTTTAGAGGAGTAAATTAGGAAAAAAAATGAAGCAAAAAATGTGGTCAATTCTGTACTAATGTCACCTATCCTGATATATATGGTCCTCTCATCCCCATCCTGGTCTGCATGGCCTCCTCATCCCCATCCTGGCAGGAATTATCACCCTCATCCCTATACTAGCATGCATGGACCCATGCCTTTCATAGTATGCAGGGTCCCCATCTCGTCCTAGTATGCATGGCTCCACATCCCTATCCTGGTATACATGGCCCCCTCATCCCTATCCTGGTATACATGGCCCCCTCATCCCTATCCTGGTATACATGGCCTCCTCATCCCTATCCTTGTATGCATGGCTCCTCATCCCTATCCTGGTATGCATGGCCCCATCCCTATCCTGGTATGCAGGGCCCCATCCTTATAATTGGCCCCCACCCCATCCCCATTCTGGTATGCATGGCCCCATCCTTATAATTGGCTCCTCATCCCTATCCTGGTATGCACGGCTCCTCATCCCTATCCTGGTATGCATGGCTCCTCATCCCTATCCTGGTATGCATGGCCCCCTCATCCCTATCCTGGTATGCATGGCCCCCTCATCCCTATCCTGGTATACATGGCCTCCTCATCCCTATCCTGGTATGCATGGCCCCCTCATCCCCATCCTGGTATACATGGCCTCCTCATCCCTATCCTGGTGTACATGGCCCCCTCATCCCTATCCTGGTATGCATGGCTCCTCATCCTTATCCTAGTATGCATGGCTCCTCATCCCATCCTGGTATGCATGGCCTCCTCATCCCTATCCTGGTATTCATGGCTCCTCAGCCCTATCCTGGTATTCATGGCTCCTCAGCCCTATCCTGGTATGCATGGCTCCTCATCCCTATCCTGGTATGCATGGCTCCTCATCCCTATCCTGGTATGCATGGCTCCTCATTCCCATCCTGGTATGCATGGCTCCTCATCCCTATCCTGGAATACATGGCCTCCTCATCCCTATCCTGGTATACATGGCCCCTCATCCCTATCCTGGTATGCATGGCTCCTCATCCCCATCCTGGTATGCATGGCTCCTCATCCCTATCCTGGTATACATGGCCTCCTCATCCCCATCCTGGTATACATGGCCCCCTCAGCCCTATCCTGATATGCATGGCTCCTCATCCCTATCCTGGTATGCATGGCTCCTCATCCCTATCCTGGTATACATGGCCTCCTCAGCCCTATCCTGATATGCATGGCTCCTCATGCCTATCCTGGTATGCATGGCTCCTCATCCCTATCCTGGTATACATGGCCTCCTCATCCCTATCCTGGTATACATGGCTCCTCATCCCTATCCTGGTATGCAGGGCCCCATCCCTATTCTGGTATTATTTCCCCCAACCCTGGTCCTGGTATGCATGACCCCATCCTTATAATTGGCCCCACCCCATCCCCATCCTGGTATGCATGGCCCCATCAGAAAACATTAAAAAAAAACCCATTACACTTACCAGGCGCTCCCTTGCAGCATCCTGCTCTGGTGCCAACAGCTGCTTAATGCTTGTTAGCAGTGTATGGCAGGGACATCATGCGCTGCTCACAAGCAGAGCACAGCTGCCGGAATACTCGCCGGGACTGTGTGCGCAAAGAGTAGCGAGTATTCATTGCTCTTCAGTAGTGCGCAGTGTCAGCCAGCGGCTTCCTGCAGCTGCGGGTGGTCACGTGTGCCGCAACTTAAGAGAAATTATATTGAAAACAAATGAATATCCATTGCCTTCCACAACCATGGGTGTGGAATGCGTGAATATTCATTTCTCTTTAGCATCGGGAACAGGAGTTAGCTGCATCCGCCGGCTCCAGCCTCCTGTGACCCGCTGCTCCGCCGATGCTGTTCCCCCACCTCCCCACCACAGCCAGACTATACACCATACATCTGGACTATAAACCCCCCCCCCCCCCAATTTTCCTCCACATTTTCACATTTTTGAAGGAAAAAAGTGCGTCTTATAAACTGAAAAATACGGTATGTTTCAAAGAAAAACGCACCTGTCTGTAATCGTTCGGCCAGGCTCTGATCTAAGGTATGCTGTCCGTGGTTTGGGCAGCATTAATTTAGTGTAGCACTAGATGCTGGCCATTGAGAGGAACGCATGGGTAAACTGAGGGGCCCTCTTACAGACACAGAGACCAGGGAGGGCATACAGACCAGGGCTGTCGTGATGAGACCTGACTGCTTTTACAGCCGGTTTTAGCTTAGGTCATCCCTATACTGTAGCTAATATTTGTATCATCTATGAGAGATGAGGTTTACTGGTAAATGTAGGGCGTAATATCAATGTGATCAGTTAATCATTAGCAATAAGTGCTATATGTGACTCCATTATTGTCATATTTACCACAGTCAGAGACATCGCACAGAAGATCCTTTACTCCATTGGATTTTGCTAACCACACGTGGACAGGACATTCCTTCCTGACAAGTAAGAAGCTTTTTCACTACCGGGGTCCTTGACCAATGTCAACCTTTATAGTCCCACGTAGTAGAAAAAAAAGTTCTATAAACCATATTGCTTAACACTTTTCTAACTTCGTCATGATCTAATCCATGGGGATTAACTGGAAATCACATACATGTAAGAAAGATCAAAGATAACTCTGCTTTTTTTTCTGGAAACATCCATAATATCAGCATCAGATTGTGCAGATACAAAGTTAAGGCCTACATTGTAAACTGAGGAGTAAAGTGCAAGTTATGTGATTCTGAGCCAGGAGCCACGTGGCACTGATATGGTCCTTTGCTGCGTCCCATAGCAAAGATCACCCAGTTCCTTGCCAATACCAAGTCTTCTAATTAATCCTAAAGGGGATCTGTCAGCAGGTTTTTGCCACCTAATCTAAAAGCAGCATCCTGTATAGACAGAGACCCTGATTCTAGAGATGTGTCACGTACTGGGCTGCTTGCTGCAGATTTGATAAAAGTTTATCACCAGGAGATTATTACTGGAGGACCAGTAATAGTCCATCTGCCAAAAAGGACCAGTGATAGTCCTTCAGCCAGGTAGTCCTCCATATTCATGAGCTCTTTTTATAACTCACCCCAATCACTAATTGGCAGCTTTCTGTATGCACTGTGCATAGGCAGAAAGCTGCCTATCAGTGTTGTGAGCGGAGCTATAGAGAGCTTAGGATTCAGAGAACTGCTAGATCTGCAGCAGAGGAAACAGGGATTTTATCAAAATGACAGCCAAAAGCTCAGTAAGTGAAGCAATGCTGGAGTCAGGGTCTTTGCCCCTACATTGCGCTGCTTTCAGATGGGTTGAACCAACATAAAGAAAAGAGGAGTGCCAATAAGGTCTCATAAAATAATCATTTTATTAATATAATTTAAAAGATTTATATAAATATTAGAAAAAAATATATCCAACAAACAGAATACTCCTGTAAAGTGGTGCCAGAGCACATATGCAATATATGGCCGGGGTCACACGCACGAGTCTCTCGCATCGATGTTTGTCGGCATTTATTATTATTATTATTATTATTATTATTTGCTCTCAGATGGGGTAGCAAAAATCTAGTGACAGATTCCCTTTAATTCTTTCATCAAAATAATTCCTTACAGCTGTCATATCATAGTAATGATGAGAATGCAGGGTTCTCTGGTGTATATCTTTTCCTAACCAGTCTTCCGGTAGAAGTTTTTTACAGTTTAATGACATTTTGCACCATGAATTATCAGCATGAACTTTATACTGTGGTCCTTGTGCTTCGTACAGATAGATAAGAGTTCTATTTTAGTGATAGTTATTTTCTTATAAACATGAACTTTCCTTTCATTAAAGCATTAGGGTTAAAATTCCAACTTGGAGATAATCTAATATTTCCAGTTTCCAGAGTAAATAATCTCACAAGAAGCAAAGTGTTGAAGTAAACTAGTATATGGCAATATTGTAAACTAATACACAAAAAATAAAATGATCCCTTGGTAAAAACAGCAGGAGTGTAGCATGTGCTGTAAGTCAAAGTATCTGGATATAGTCTGTTTTGAGGCTGTCAAAGTGGAGTTTTCTTCACACACAGAGAAACCATTTCAGCAAACTCTCCCTCATTGATGTATGTGCACGCAAAGTCTTTTTTTACAGCTTCTTCCACTTGGACTCTCCCTGAAAAACGGCTGCGAAAAGTGGAACTTAATGCACAGCAATGTAAAAAAACACTGCCATGAACCTACTCAGTCTTTTGTTGCTTCATTAACCAATTCAGGGTCCGTAAACCATGAAGCCGATGAAAGAATTAGCATTTTCATTATTTGGACGACCTCTGCTAGATATCCACCCTCTAGTTATAGTTTAAAGGGGTGGTTCGATACCTAAAATATCCTTTCTAAAATACCTTTTCGCCCTGACCACTTTTGTAACTAGATTTATTGTACAATACCCTACACTTAACCCTACATATATCACTTAATGTTTTTGTTTTTATTTTCTGCACTTGCTGTGACATTTTTGTTTGAGAAGAGTCTACAACAGGATGTCACAGAAAGCAGGAGCTACACTCGCTCCCCACAGCGCCCCTCCTGGAACAGGACGTCATCAGGATGCAGTGCAGCAGCCACTTACTATAGTTTCTTGCATTGCTGCCCTCTGAAGATATCCAGGATCCATGATTATAGATGCAGCGCCCCAGAGTCCTGGTCGTTGCAGTAATGTCGCTCTGCCTCTAAGGGGATTGATGTTATGTCTGATTGCACTAAAGGAGTTCACCTGACCAGGTATCACAGTCACACATTACACTTCACACTCCGGCCACCAGGGGGAGCAAAAGGCACTATGTATTAGGCCACTCCTCACACTGGTAAAACTGGGGGCTGGACAGGAAGTTAGAGAGAAAGCAACCTGGGAGAGCTCCAGGGAGGACCTGTCATGGGTGGGTTCCTGGCAGGTACCTAGTAGAAAGGACAGAACGTGACGGAGCCGCGCCTGCGCTACCCTGCGGTGGCATCCTAAGAAAGGGCACGAAGTGAAGTATATTGTGGAGAAGTGAGAAATGAGATCACAGCACAAGGAGATAGAACCAGTAGGAGTCGTGCCCCGAGATCGCCAACATCCTACTGAGGCGCGTAGCCGGTGGCCGGAACGTCGAGGAAGTAACTGACTCCAAGCATTACTTCAAACAGCGGCAGGACAGTAGATTATAGGTTGGCTGTCTACCTTAAATCACCTAAGCAGACATAGGGGGCAACCGTGGAGAGGGGCGTCTCTAGGGTCCCAGAATAGCTCTGAGCCTACCCGTCATACGGGTGCGTCCTAGCCAGATAAACCTCGGGGACGGAGAAGAGAAAGAACTGATACGAGAGTTGTGAGGACTATCCCGTGGTGCTCAGCAGGGAAGGACTACAACACACAGGCGCTAGTTGGTAGGCAACGATTTCCACCTGCAAAGGGAACTCTGGATGTGCCTTCGGACCGCCCGGTCTCAGTCAGCCCTGTTAGCAGTGCTCTGGATTGCGGATCCCGAAGCCTTCAGTAAAAAGGTAAGAGACTGCAACCCTATGTCCTCGTTATTAACCGCACCTCGCATCATCACCACCTACACCACTGGGAAGCCCTGGGGATATACTTCACCTGTGGGAAGGTATACCATCTAGCTGCCATAACACCACCCCAGTGGGCCCCAAGTAGCGTCGGTCGCCCTGACTGAATACCACAGGTGGTGTCACAAAACCTTGACAAACTTGCATCACCTTTCATTGGACGCCCCTTGGCAGGGTCACGGACCGGGTCCAGCCACCGTGACAACCCTAGAACCGAGACAGAGAGGACCGGTACCGAGTACCCCGCGGCCCTGTGTCTGGAGGCGCTCCATAGACACTGTTAGAGAAGTGAGTGCAGTTCCCGCTCTCAACTTATATCTCTGCCACGGCATCTCCTAACTGTGGAAGAAGATGTTGTTAAGGTGCAAAGATCAGCAGCGTCACCCCACAGCTTCTGTCATAGTCCTCAAAACATTCAATATCAGGGAGCAGTGCTCGTGTCACATACTGCTTCAAACACTGTCTCGGGATGATAATTCACTTGTAGGCGGAGCTAGAAACTGTGAGATGGTGCTGATGTCAATCACGGACGACTCTTCTTTCACAATTAGAAACAGCCACAACGGAGATAGAAACAGAGTGCCGGCGCTACATTCACCTCTGCCACAGTGTCTATCACCATCGACCCAGGACATTTTCATAGAGGGCAGCCATGCAGGAAACTGTAGTAAATGACTGCAGTGCTGCTTCCAGATTACGTCCTGTTCCAGGAAGGCCATAAGATGCAGGGAAGTGAGTGCAGCAATGATCAAAGGTATGTGTGGAGATAAAAGGTCACAGAATTTCAGGAAAAGAATATCTCGCCAACCATTAGTCTTGGGGGTGGATCAATCATGTTTTGGGGTTGTGTCCTGGGGAACAATTCACAGGTAGAAGGACGAATGGCTTCAATGAAATTTCAGCAAATTCATGATGCAAATGGAGCGCCCGGTCAGGGCAAGGGGTTACTCGGTACCGGGTCCGGTGTTCACAGGGGCATGTCACGGTGGCTGACCCGGTCCGTGGGACAAGGTTTATGTTCATGACGCCACCTGTGGTATTCGGTCAGGGTGACCGACGCTGCTTTAAGGGGTCCGCTGAGGTGATATTATGGCAGCTAGATGGTATACCTTCCCACAGGTGAAGTTTATCCCCAGGGCTTCCCAGTGTGTAGATGGTGAATGGTGCAGTGAAGAACAAGGACACAGGTTTGCAGTCTCTTTACCTTGTTTACTGTTGGTTCATCAGCCACAGTCCAGGGCACCAGATCACTGGGCAGGTAGACTCCAGCCGGTTTGGAGGCAAGTCTAGAGTCCCCTTGTCCAGGTGGAAATTAATAGCCTTCCCTCACGCTGTAGTGGTGTAGTCGCTTACTGCATGAGCTTCAAATAAGGTCCTCACAGATGTTCTCTCTCTGTCCCCCGTAGTCTGATAGGACAAAACCTGTATGACTGGTGGCTTGAGGCGGTTTATAGGGACTCCAGCATGCCCCAGCCTCTGAGGGGTGCCACTGTGCCTACTGGGTGTAGGTGCTGACAGGTAACGTGCAATTAGCTGTCCTGCCGGTCTCTGAAGTAAGGCAAAGAGGTCCTTACTACCTCGGTATTCTGGCTACCGGTTATCTGCGCCTCAGGAGGAGGCAGCCAGCTCGGGGCTGGTCCCCTCCTGTGCTTTGCTTTCCTGCATGCTCACTACAATGTATTCTGCTTTCTGAAATGTCTCCTTCTAGGAGCTGCAGCTCTTAGGGCATGCACAGCTCCATTGACCCACTGTCCTGCTCAGACGGATGTATTGAACTAACTTTCCCTACAGACTACCAGTTATATATATATATATATATATATATATATATATATATATATATATATATATATATATATATATATATATATGGGGAGTCACCTAGTGTTATGATAAGGTAATTCAGTACCACAATGGACATAGAAGTCAGAGCACATACAGTGACCTGACAATAACCCAAAAACATAGAACGAGCTCTGAGACGTGGGAACTCTGCTGACCGCAATCCCTAATCCTCTCCAACCACACTAGAGGCAGCCGTGGATTGCGCCTAACGCTCCCTATGCAACTCGGCACAGCCTGAGAAACTAGCTAGCCTGAAGATAGAAAATAAGCCTACCTTGCCTCAGAGAAATACCCCAAAGGAAAAGGCAGCCCCCACATATAATGACTGTGAGTTAAGATGAAAAGACAAACGTAGAGATGAAATAGATTTAGCAAAGTGAGGCCCGACTTTCTGAACAGAGCGAGGATAGGAAAGGTAACTTTGCGGTCAACACAAAACCCTACAAAAAACCACGCAAAGGGGGCAAAAAGACCCTCCGTACCGAACTAACGGCACGGAGGTACACCCTCTGCATCCCAGAGCTTCCAGCAAGCAAGAAAAAACAAATAAGCAAGCTGGACAGAAAAAACAGCAAACAAAATAGCAAAAGCGGAACTTAGCTATGCAGAGCAGCAGGCCACAGGAACGATCCAGGAGGAAACAGGTTCAATACTAGAACATTGACTGGAGGCCAGGATCAAAGCTGGAGTTAAATGGAGTTAAATAGAGCAGCACCTAACGACTTCACCATATCACCTGAGGAAGGAAACCCAGAAGCCGCAGTACCACTCTCCTCCACCAACGGAAGCTCACAGAGAGAATCAGCCGAAGTACCACTTGTGACCACAGGAGGGAGCTCTGCCACAGAATTCACAACACCTAGTAAATAGGATCAAAAGCTCCCCCTGGTGGCCTGGAGTGTGATTATGTTGCATGCTTGTGGTCCCTGGATGCAGTTATCTTTCCTTGCTTCCAAACGTAGCATCACTCTCCCCGAGAGGAAAGCAATGCCACTGTGACGACCAGGACCCTGGGGTGCCACACAAACATAACACCATCTGTAAAAAAAAGCTGAAGTTGAAAAGAGGATGGCTTCTGCAAATGAATAATAATCCTAAACATAAGTCAGAATCCACAATAGACTACCTCAAAAGGCACAAGCTGAAGGTTATACAATGGCCCTTACAGTCCCCTGACCTGAACATCATTGAAAATGTATGGCTAACAGCATTTACAAGCTGTGATACTTGCAATAAGGGGTGCCACTAGGTACTAACCATGCAGGGTGCCCAAACTTTTGCATCGGCCCATTTTCTTTTTTTGTAATTTTGAAAATGGAAAAAATGGGAAAACCAAAAGAAAACAAAGGGTGCAAAAAATCCTTCCAGGCATGTACCAAACTTCATACTATTGTCCAAAAAAATGAAGGCAGCACTGCAATAGAAAAAATAAAAGTGATTTATCGGCCCATGTGCGACATTTCAGTCCAGGATGCGAACCTTTCTCAAGCAGTTGTAAAGTACAAATGCATACACATATATAGTGAATTAAACAAGCAAAGAGATTTGTAACAATCAGTGAATAATACAAAATATGAAGCTAGTAAGAGATTCACAGAAAAAAGATCAATCAAACCTAGACTTCTGGTGCTGCGCCCCCTGCTGGTATAAACTCATTTGAACTCTAGTGTGGGAATTTTTCTGAATATTTTCTCACGCTCGAATTCATCTGAGGTTATGCCAGCAGGGGGCGCAGCACCGCAAGTCTAGGTAGCTACGTTCCCCTTCTTCCCATTCATTCCCCAGTTTTTACAGGCAGGAGCACAGCTGCATTAGCAGGCTCCTGGCTGTTAAATTATTTAACCCCTTTAGATGGATTTACAGCGTGGGACATGACTGTAACGGCGGAAAGGTATGGGATATTGTTGTTGTTTTATTTTTCCTTTTTTACAGAACGAGGGTCGTCATTTGGATTAAGAGTATAATAAACTATTACAACACCCTATGTCTTTATTTCAATAAAATACTTTTTTCCTAATGTGTGTGTGTTTTATTAACAATTTACTACTATTGGATTAATAATGGATAGGTGTCTTATTGACATCTCTCCATTTTTAACCAGGCTTAATGTCACCTTACAATAGCAAGGTGGCATTAACCCTTTATTACCCCATATCCCACTGCTACAGGGGAGTGGGGAGAGAGAGGCTAAGTGCCAGAATAGGCACATCTTACAGATGTGCCTTTTCTGGGGTGGCTGGGGGCAGATGTTTTTAGCCAGAGGGGGCAATAACCATGGACCCTCTCTAGGCTATTAATATCTGCCCTCAGTCACTAGCTTTCCCACTCTGGCGGAGAAAATTGTGTGGGAGCCCACGCCAATGTTTTCCCTGATTTAACCCTTTACTATAACAGAGCCCCCAAATTTTGCACACAGACACTTGGAACATTATTAGTGAGGAATATGTAAAAAAAACAAGGGATATGAAATGGTTTACTGTATGTAAACCATGTCTCATATCCTGTCGGGTTTGGGAAGGAGATAGCAAAAGCCGGCAATTGAATTACTGGCTTTTAAGCTATCTAGCGCTGCATTAAATATATATATATATATATATATATATATATATATATATATAGCAAATGCAAAAGGAACAGCCAGACAGCACCACTGCCAGGAAGAACAAAGTGGGAACCGCTCACCTGTGTAAAGCCAGGATATCTGATCTTGGGTGCGTAGCTCCGCTGGAAAAAAGTCCATATGAAATAGTGAATGTATAAGGAAATAGAGCGCACTCGCCGATCATCCAGTGCAGGAATCTTTATTCAAACATCATGCTGTACATCTTCACGACCGGGGGTGCTGTACAGATAGTGCGGCAAAGCGGGACGACGGCCGTTTCACGCCTGGCTGGCGCTTCAACGGGCATATTTATATATGTGTCTCACTGACATATATATATATACAGTGGGGCAAAAAAGTATTTAGTCAGTCAGCAATAGTGCAAGTTCCACCACTTAAAAAGATGAGAGGCGTCTGTAATTTACATCATAGGTAGACCTCAACGATGGGAGACAAACTGAAAAAAAAAATCCAGAAAATCACATTGTCTGTTTTTTTAACATTTTATTTGCATATTATGGTGGAAAATAAGTATTTGGTCAGAAACAAAATTTCATCTCAATACTTTGTAATATATCCTTTGTTGGCAATGACAGAGGTCAAACGTTTTCTGTAAGTCTTCACAAGGTTGCCACACAATATTGTTGGTATGTTGGCCCATTCCTCCATGCAGTTTTCCTCTAGAGCAGTGATGTTTTTGGCTTTTCGCTTGGCAACACGGACTTTCAACTCCCTCCAAAGGTTTTCTATAGGGTTGAGATCTGGAGACTGGCTAGGCCACTCCAGGACCTTGAAATGCTTCTTACGAAGCCACTCCTTCGTTGCCCTGGCGGTGTGCTTTGGATCATTGTCATGTTGAAAGACCCAGCCACGTTTCATCTTCAATGCCCTTGCTGATGGAAGGAGGTTTGCACTCAAAATCTCACGATACATGGCCCCATTCATTCTTTCATGTACCCGGATCAGTCGTCCTGGCCCCTTTGCAGAGAAACAGCCCCAAAGCATGATGTTTCCACCACCATGCTTTACAGTAGGTATGGTGTTTGATGGATGCAACTCAGTATTCTTTTTCCTCCAAACACGACAAGTTGTGTTTCTACCAAACAGTTCCAGTTTGGTTTCATCAGACCATAGGACATTCTCCCAAAACTCCTCTGGATCATCCAAATGCTCTCTAGCAAACTTCAGACGGGCCCGGACATGTACTGGCTTAAGCAGTGGGACACGTCTGGCACTGCAGGATCTGAGTCCATGGTGGCGTAGTGTGTTACTTATGGTAGGCCTTGTTACATTGGTCCCAGCTCTCTGCAGTTCATTCACTAGGTCCCCCTGCGTGGTTCTGGGATTTTTGCTCACCGTTCTTGTGATCATTCTGACCCCACGGGGTGGGATTTTGCGTGGAGCCCCAGATCGAGGGAGATTATCAGTGGTCTTGTATGTCTTCCATTTTCTAATTATTGCTCCCACTGTTGATTTCTTCACTCCAAGCTGGTTGGCTATTGCAGATTCAGTCTTCCCAGCTTGGTGCAGGGCTACAATTTTGTTTCTGGTGTCCTTTGACAGCTCTTTGGTCTTCACCATAGTGGAGTTTGGAGTCAGACTGTTTGAGGGTGTGCACAGGTGTCTTTTTATACTGATAACAAGTTTAAACAGGTGCCATTACTACAGGTAATGAGTGGAGGAAAGAGGAGACTCTTAAAGAAGAAGTTACAGGTCTGTGAGAGCCAGAAATCTTGATTGTTTGTTTCTGACCAAATACTTATTTTCCACCATAATATGCAAATAAAATGTTAAAAAAACAGACAATGTGATTTTCTGGATTTTTTTTCTCAGTTTGTCTCCCATAGTTGAGGTCTACCTATGATGTAAATTACAGACGCCTCTCATCTTTTTAAGTGGTGGAACTTGCACTATTGCTGACTGACTAAATACTTTTTTGCCCCACTGTATATATACCGTATATACAGTGTATATATATATATATATAAGAGAGAGAGAGACTGTATATATGTTTTCATGAATATTTGAGCCCATGGATCCATTCTATCTTGCTGTACGGATTACATACGGATCACTGTTTTGGGAACATTTCTGCATATTACATCTGAATAATACGGACCATATTTCCCTACGCCTAGTGTGACGCCAGCCGCACAGTGCTCCTTGGGATGTTTAAAGTTTTGGCAATCGTTTTGTATCCAAATCCGGCTTTAAACTTCTCCACAACAGTATCACGGACCTGCCTGTTGTGTTCCTTGGTCTTCATGTGCTCTCTGTGCTTCAAACAGAACCCTGAGACTATCACAGAGCAGGTGCATTTATACGGAGACTTGATTACACACAGGTGGATTATATTTATCATCATTAGGCATTTAGGACAACATTGAATCATTTAGAGATCCACAATGAACTTCTGGAGTGAGTTTGCTGCACTGAAAGTAAAGGGGCTGAATATTATTGCACGCCCCACTTTACAGTTTTTGAATTTCCACAAAAACTTAAAATAACCAATAAATTTCGTTCAACTTCACAATTGTGTTCCACTTTGTTGTTGATTCTTCACCAAAAATTTACATTTAGTATCTTTATGTTTGAAGCATGATATGTGGGAAAAGGTTGAAAAGTTCCAGGGGGGCGAATACTTTCTCAAGGCACTGTATTTTACTTATTTTTTTTAAGTAATTTTTATATATAAAATATAAATTGCAAAGAACTGAGTGATTGTTTGTTTTGCTTGCTTTAATAACTTCTTCTTTTTTTTTTTTTTTTTTTACAAAGGTTCACAGTATCAACCAAAATCCTTTCAGAGGAAACCACCAAATACAAGGCGAAAATTCACAGTGCCATCTTAATGGGGAATGATGAAGGACAATAGGACGTGTTGTTTTTGATATCGTTAGCCATGTTTACACACATGCTCCTTTTCCATCCAAACAATGCTGCAAATTTGTCGCAAAGCATGGGGAGCATTTTGTGGCAAAATCAGGAGGATACTGCTGTAAAAAAAAAAAAAAAAAAATCTGCGGCATGTGGACTTCCCCAATAGGCCCACCGGGTGAGCCCAAATTGTTTGCAACTCAACAAATCACTTCTGTGTTTTATATCATATATACCTCACATATCATATAAAATCATGCTGAATAACCACATATCCTATTTCCCAGCATCTGTTCTGCCTACATGCCAGGTCACATCATAGCAGATGAGTGCGTCAGTATTCAGTGCCCTACAGGCTAAAGAGCATTTATGGGGAAGAAATAAGGTGTTTCACCCGGTCTTAGTTCCTTGACTTGGTGAATATCACTTTATTTGACTGCAATATACAAGTTATAGGTTCACATTAAATATTGAACTACGGTTAACCATTAAAGAGTTTCCTCCTGTCCTTGAAGATATGTTGGTGGTCCTAGTAATATAATAACAGACTCTTTGCATAGAAAAGTGTTTTACTATTTTTTTTTTCATCTTCCAAACTTTTTGGTATAAATCCCGCATGCTGATAGAACTGACGCAACAATGGCCCCATTTGTCCTATACATTTTGTTTTACAGGGTGACATCAAGCAGATGAAAAGACATCTAATATTAATGATAAATATGGGTAATATGAATCATGTAATGGAGAAGTGTATTTATTTGTGCTTGTATTTGAATGAACCCTAAACACATGGAAAGTAAAGGTTATTACATGGGATGATGCACTTTAAAATGCTGCACAAAGTACACAAATACACACAATTTATTGTATCATATCCGGTTATGTGTGAGGATAATTTATAATCAGATATGATCAGATATATTATATTTTTCTATCAGTGCAGTAATGTAATATACCCATACATGATTGTTATTGGGACATTACTAGAGAAATTGTCTTGTGCAGTCACACTATCTAGTCCGTTTCTGATTGAAGCGAGTTTAGGAATGACCCGGTCATTTTAAAGTGTACTTATCATTTAAAGAAAATTTTTCATTTATTGTAGGGACATAATAGAATTGCATGTACAGAATGGTGTTCAAGCTCGAGTCTGCAAGTCCTGGGAATTTTTTTCAAGTTGAGGAGGAGTTGTCATAGATGCTTAATTGAAATTTTCCTTACCTTAAGTACGCAGTCAGGCAGCCGTATTAATCGGACCAAGATTGGACCACAATGCACAGACAGGCCTTGGTTCTTTGTAGCTGATCAGCTGTATATAAATACTGTATATAAAGCTGTCATGCGCAGAACGGCAGCGCCGCAGGTCAGTCCGGGCGTTCCAGTCCAATGTGGGTCGGATTCATATGGCCGCCTGACTGCGTCCTTCTAACAAGCCATTATTAGATCCAATAATTGAACAGACATTGAGGATTATTATATTTCCTGTTTTCTAAGATTATCTTTTCTTGAACAGTCAGACTGTCAGCATACATTGGGATGAAAACTATTAATATTTCAAATAGTGGCGTTACGTATCAAATTTCCCAGTATAATTTGCTTATTTGCTTTATTCCGTTTTCACTGTATAGATTTTCTAATATCCCATGTCGACCCCTATAAACCTGTAAAGATAATATATCCAGTAAACCATATAAATGTATATAAAAACGCATAAATGCAGCTAATAACCAGATATTAATTTCCATTTGTTTTATAACATCAATAAAAGGTGCTGAATTCACTCATATCATGCAATAAAAAACAAAACCAAAAAAAAACAATTAATTATGAATTACAAATAAAAGCAGTGCAAAACCAGCACATGATCGTGGCCTAAAACGGTATAAAGTCATAGGATATCACTAAGAGATGCCATCTCTTTCTGATCAGTGTGGGTCTGACCTCTAGAATCTCGAGCAATCCTGAGAATGAAGGGGTCGCCACATTTGTGTAGCGCTGCATCCCCTTTCCGCCGGCGTCACACTGGCGTATTGCATCCGATGCGAGATCATCGGATGCGATATGCTAATGACACTCGGCTCCTGCTCGCAGCAGAGCAGGAGCCGAGTGTCGTGCGTCTGTGCTCCGATTCTCTCGCACAGGGAGGATCGGAGCACAGCTGCGGAGGAGGCGGAGAAATGAATTTCTCTATCTCCTCCATTGCTGGGGTCCGCTTATAACGCACATCACTCGGATGATATCTGAGTGGTGTGCGCTGTCTCACTTGCACCCATAGGCTTATATGGGTGCGAGTGAGCCGAGAGTTTTCCAGCATGCTGCGATTGTCTCGGACCGAGGAAAACGGCCGACAAAAAGTCAGCTGGTTTGGAGCTGCCCCATAGCTTAACATTGGTCCGAGTGCAGTGCGATTTTTTTTTATCGCATTGCACTCGGCCATTTAAAACGTCAGTGTGACGCCGACCTTCAAGTTTTTCTATACAGTCACATTTCCGCACACCCGGATTTACAGGAAACTGTTGTCAATAACATTTATTTGATTGGGGCCAATCTGCAGCTTCCTGAACTGTGGGTGGCCAGGGTACTATTTGCAAGAAACAACAGTAAAGTAGTGACCCCATCATTTGTAGGATAGGTTTCAGGGTCTCGAGGTTTAGACCCCACTAATTATAAGGTGATGGCATATCCAGGTTATATACCATTCATTTATCAGATGGGTAAGACATTTTCAGACGAGAATAATACACGTGCATTTTTTGATAATGTAGCCCACAAATCCTGACATTGCAAATGGAGATAATCTGATTTACAGAGTATATTAGAAAAAAATTCCTTCTGGCTTCCATGACTCTTTATGTTAGCTCTGGATCATGGATTATTTGTGATATTTTAGAAAATCATACACTTAATGTACTCTGTTACTTGAGCACTTTCTGCAGAAATAATCCAACTAGGATCAATGAAAATGCAGAAGTGATTTAAAAACATTATGGGATGCAGATATAAAGTTCCGGTAGAAATGTGTACAGTTTGTCATTTTGTGGCTCATGGACCATATTTTCATGCATGCCGTTACATGGATCCAGTATAGCAGTATTCACACTACGCAGGAAGGTCGTTCCCCTGTAATCCTAACTTTGCTATGATTTATGTACTAATGAAATCCTTGACGTGCGTTCATTCTTACTACCTAATCATTGTGTGTATACAAAATGTATATCCTTGTAATTACTTGCCAAATGATATTTTTATACCCAATTATGGAAAATATTAATTTTTTATACTATATATTACAGTCAGTTATGTATTTAGTGCAGAATGTTTTCAATACTACTCTGTATTACTTTATCTGAATAAACTGGTAATAAATTGTTGAGTTTGCTTTATTTTTCCACCAGTTGTTGGTTTCATTTTATTGCCAAGGAAATATGTATATTTTTTTTTTCTGAAGAATTGAAAATGTATAATTTTTAAACGCTGAAGCTATCCGGTTGCAAAGGTAGTTATCACAACCAGAACCGCCATGCAAATGGTCTCATAAGAATTTGGAATTATTATTTATTTCTTATGCTCATTTAAATAGCGCCATCATTTTCCACAGCACTTTTACCCAGATTATCACTGCCCTCAATGGGGCTCACAATCTAAACTGCCTATCAGTATGACTTTGGAGTGTGGGAGGAAACCAAAAAACCTGGAAGAAACCCATGCAAACACGGGGAGAATATAAAAACTCCTTCCAGATATTGTCCTTGGTGCAATTTGAACCCACGACCCCGGCGCTGCAAAGCAACAGAGATAACCACTGAGCCACTGTGAATAAATTTGTAATTTAATTACATAACAAAACAAATCTTTTATAAGGCGCTCATCTGATAGGAAAGGCCAACACTGTACATCCTTGGTTTTATCATGTTTTGTATCAAGGCAGTATTTACATTAAATTCATAGATAAAAATGCAGTACCTTATGGAAGCAACATACAGGGGCACACGGCATGTCTTTGTGTCTATACTATCAAGCTGTAGGTACGTTATGTGTCATCAGACATAACGTCTGGTTTATACGGACCAACCGGTCGCTAGATACGATTGTAGATGTTTAAATTTTCCGATCGGCAGTTGTTGAAATACTAGTTTACACAGGAAGATCAAAGCAAACAAAGGGCACAGAATAATCTATATTAGATCACTCAGTGCGCGTAGGCTGCCATCGTTCTCGGCAGCGCGAATCCTGCTTACACAGGACAATGCGCCACCGAGAATGTTGATCTTTTATTCGGTGCATTTTTCCCAGTGAACGAGCATTTTGTTTAATAATAATAATAATAATCTTTATTTTTATTTAGCGTTAACATATTCCGAAGCGCTTTACAGTTTTGCACACATTATCTTCACTGTCCCCGATGGGGCTCACAATCTTAATTCCCTATCAGTATGTCTTTGGGATGTGGGAGGAAACCGGAGGAAACCCACGCAAACACGGGGAGAACATACAAACTCCTTGCAGATGTCGTCCTTGGTGGGATTTGAAACCAGGACTCCAGCGCTGCAAGGCTGCTGTGCTAACCACTGAGCCACCGTGCTGGCCTAGTAGGGTGATTGGCAGCCTGTTTACTCAGCAAGATAATCACGAAACAAGCTTTTTTACAGCACCATTTCAGTGCTGGAGATGTTACTAATGTACATTCCCTGACCTTAGTCTTATACAGTGCTTACCAGCCGCCATCTTCATCTCTTCCTGCCGCAGTAGCGGTCCCGCACCGCTATCTTGTTACTGCAGCTTCTTACTTCTTACTGTCACAGGTAACAGTCACAAGCTCTCAGTGTAAGTCTATGAGAGCTTTGTTTTGGCATCTTTCTGGCTCTTGTAGACTTATATTAAGTTGTGACTTCCGGCTCACCCAAAAAAATACTGGAGCAAACTGGCAGGTTACAAACTGTTGGAGACCGGCCGAAGCAGTGGTAAGTATAAGACTAGGTGCAGGGATCTTAGATTGGTGACACCACTCTAGTGTTAAAATAAAAAAAATGCTGGAGTGGTGCTTTAACAAAGCTGATTCACGATTATTTTGCAGTGTAAATGTCCCTTAGTGCACGTCTTTCCGACTGGTATGGGCCATTACTGTACCTTATCTTACAATGCCGATTGAACACTTATTTACATTACTTACTTTACATTATGTATTTGAAACCATGAATATTTTTTTCCTGAATTTACTGTAAATGCTGCTCATAATTAAGAAACACTGGAACCATATAATTGCCATTTCATACTTACAGATGCTACATTCACACAGCTTAAAATGTATAAATAAAGTATAAGAAAATATACTACATTTGTGTTTATAGCAGAAACAGAGATGTCTTAATATATATTTTCAACTTGTGTGATGAAGTTTCAGTTTCTATTTAAATACCAGTGAAATTTTTTTAAAAACAATCTTACCAAAAATAGACCTAGAGTCCTGTACAGAGTAATGAAAGCTTCAAACTCTGTGAACTGGACAATAATTATGATCTGTTTTTTTCTGGCTCCACTTTATATCCTATGCTATAATATTAGATATTTTCTTATTATTTCATAATTATTTTTTTATTTTATTTTTTTACAAAAATATAATTGGACTGTTACGGGTGTTTTTAGTTTTTTTTAGTTTCCTGAGTTTTCTAAAAATCAATTCTATTTTAGATACATTTAACCCCTTTACACCCCCAAGCCTATATTTACCTTAATGACAGAAAAACGACTGGCACATCCAAACTTGTGTGAATAGGTGCATACCAGGAGCAGCTACCTCCATATACAATATACTAAAAAAGGTTGCACTCTATCGTGCCAAAGCATGTCGAATATGAAATACATGAAATATGAATAGCAAAATGGCTTTTTGAACAATAGGCAAAAAATATTTGTGAGACGCTTTGCACAGAATTTGGCCAAATAGTGTGAGCCTATCAACCATCATCAAGGTGGTCTCATTAAACTGATGGGTCCCTGACCTCCCTGTCCAAATGTAAACACTTACCGAAGGCTAATGTCTATGCTTGGGTGAATGTGGACACCTGTCAGTAAAGCCTACATATGGGTTGGCCGCAAGTGTGATTAGATGTAATTAAAAACCACATGGTGACGGGAGGAGTGCTCAGTCAGTAAGCTAACATAGAAATGACAGAAAAATGACTGGCACATCCAAACTAGTGTGAATAGGTGCATACCAGGAGCAGCTACCTCCATACACAATATACAAAAAAGGTTGCACTATATCGTGCCAAAGCATTGTCTAATATGGAATACATGAAATATGAATAGCAAAATGGCTTTTTGAATATTAAGAAAAATATTTGTGAGACGCTTTGCACAGAATTTGGCCAAATAGTGTGAGCCCATCAACCATCGTCAAGGTGGTCTCATTAATCTGGTTTTTAATTACATCTAATCACACTTGGTTTCGGCCAACCCATATGTAGGCTTTACTGGTAGAGGTGTCCACATTCACCCATGCATACAGACATTAGCCTTCGGTAAGTGTTCACATTTGGACAGGGAGGTCAGGGACCCATCAGATTAATGAGACCACCTTGACGATGGTTGATGGGCTCACACTATTTGGCCAAATTCTGTGCAAAGCGTCTCACAAATCTTTTTCCTAATGTTCAAAAAGCCATTTTGCTATTCATATATCATGTATTTGATTTTCGACATGCTTTGGCACGATAGAGTGCAACCTTTTTTTGTATATTATATTTACCTTAATGACCAGGCCAAATTTTACAATGGTGACCAGTGTCACTTTAAGAGGTAATAACTGTGGAACGCTTCAACAGATCTCACTGATTCTGTGAACGATATTTCATAACATATTGTCCTTCATGGTAGTGGTAAAATTTGTTCGATATGAATTGCGTTTGTGATAAAAATCAAATTTGGAATATGTCGCAATTTTCAAGCTATTTATTTTTATGCCCTTGAACCAAAGTGTTATGCCACACAAAATAGTTAATAAATAACATTTCCCACATGTCTACTTTACATCATTACAATTTTTTAACCATAATTTTTTTTAATATGAAGTTAGAAGTGTTAAAAGTTGACCAACGATTTGTCATTTGTTAAATAAAATTTACAGAATCATTTTTTTAAGGACCACATCACATGTAAAATGACCTTGAGAAGCGTTTGTGACAGAAAATAACTAGTGACACCAAACAGAACACCTCAAAGTACTCAAAATCACATTCAAGAAATGTATTAACCCTTCAGGTACTTCTCAGGAATTAACATTTAACTTTTTTGAAAAATTTTACTTTGGACCCAATTTTTTTATTTTTACAAAAGTAACAGGAGAAACTGGACAGCAAAATGTGTTGTTGTACAAGTACATTGATACCCCACATGTGGGGGAAACCTACTGTTTGTTTGCACGGCAGGGTCCAAAAGGGCCATTGGACCTTTGGAGCGTAAAATTGTCAGGAACCGTCATGTTTGGAGAGCCCCCAATGTGCCTAAATGGGAAATCTCCCAAAAAATGACCCCATTTTGGAAACTTTACCCCTTAAGGAATATATCTAGATGGGTTGATAGTACCTTGAACCCGCAAGTGCTTCACAGATGTTTAGAACGTACAGCCGTGAAAATAAAAAAAATCACATTTATCTCACAAAGATGTTTTTAGCCCCATTTTTTATTTTCACAAGGGTAACATGAGAAAATGTACCCAAAAATATGTTTTTCATTTTCTCCTGAGTACGCTGATACCAATACCTGGGGAACAACTACTGTTTGGGCGCACAGCAGGGCCCAGAAGGTAAGGAGTGCCATTGAACTTTTGGAGTGAAAAATTGGCTGAAGTCATTAGTGGATGCCATGTCGCATTTGGAGAGCACCTGATGTGCCTAAAAAGTGGAAATCACCTGCACGTGACCTCATTTAGGAAACTAGACCCTCAAGGAATTCATCTAAGGGGGCAGTGATCATGTTGACACCACAGGTGTGTCACAGAAATTTTATACCATTGGGCAGTGAAGACAAAAATAACTACATTTTTAACTCCAAAATTTAGTTATAACACCAGATTTTACATTTTTATAAATTTGAAATGGGTAAAAATGGCACCAAAATTTGTCCCACAATTTCTGCTGAATGTGGAAATACTCCATATGTGCCTGTGCAGTACTGCTTAGCGAAACGGTGAGACTCAGAGGGATGGAGCACTCTTTGCCACCTTCAGAGCAGATTTTTCTAGAATAGTTTGCAGACTTCATATACAGAGCCCCTAAGTGCTAGAAGAGCATGTGGAAGCCCCCTATACTTCCATTAAGAGATGACAGACCTGAATGCGGACTCATTTTTTTCTGGATTGACTTGAAACTGTTGTTGAGAACATTTCACATAACATATGGGATCACCGTTATTCTGCGCTCTACACTGTGCACTTACGTTGGGGTTTCCATCTTAATCTCCAAGTGACGTGATTCAGATGAAACTACCAATGGATCCATTCACTATAATAAGGCAGCAGAGTTACTCTAGTCTCCTTTTGGCCTCAGTTCAGAAGTGTCCTTCTTTTCAGATATGCACCAAAACTGTGGTGGACCGCACTGTTGTGCATACCTAAAAAGATGCACACTGCCAGATCATAGGCCAGACGGTGTCCACAGTGCCTCCATCTGCTTCATTATAAGGAATCTTGTGTCAGAGGCTCTGTCTGAATCATATATTTCAGATATTTACATGTCAATCTCCAGTGTGAACGCTCAGCTGTTGTGAATTCTGTGGCAGAGTACACTCCTGTGGTCACAAGTGGTACTTCGGCTGATTCTCTCTGGGATCTTCCGTTTGTGGAGGAAAGTGGTACTGCAGCTTCTGAGTTTCCTCCCTCAGGTGATCTGGTGAGCTCGTTAGCTTCTTCTCTACTTAACTCCACCTGATGCTTTGATCTATGCTTCCTGTCAATGTTTCAGTGTGGGACTTGTTTTTTCCCTGGATCATTCCTGTGGCCTGCTGCTCTGCAAAGCTAAGTTTTGCTTATGTTATTTTGTTGCTATTTTTCTGTCCAGCTTGCTTTATTGGTTTTTCTCGCCTGCTGGAAGCTCTGAGACGCAGAGGGACCACCTCCGTACCGTTAGTCGGTGCGGAGGGTCTTTTTGTCCCCTCTGCGTGGTTTTTTATAGGTTTTTGTGCTGACCGCAAAGTTATCTTCCCTATCCTCGTTCTGTTCAGCTAGTCGGGCCTCACTTTGCTAAATCTGTTTCATCTCTATGTTTGTGTTTTCATCTTACTCACAGTCATTATATGTGGGGGGCTGCCTTTTCCTTTGGGGAATTTCTCTGAGGCAAGGTAGGCTTATTTTCCTATCTTCAGGATTAGCTAGTTTCTCAGGCTGTGACGAGGCGCCTAGGTTCTGGTCAGGAGCGCTCCACGGCTACCTTTAGTGTGGTTTGATAGGCTTAGGGATTGCGGTCTGCAGAGTTCCCACGTCTCAGAGCTCGTTCTATTATTTTAGGTTATTGTCAGTTCACTGTATGTGCTCTGACCTCCATGTCCATTGTGATTCTGAATTGCCTTTCATAACAGTACAGGAAGCCAAAAGTGCTAATGATTCTCAATAGAGGGAAAAAAGAAGTTCTGAGACCATTTTTTTTTCTTTGCACTGTGTTTTGTCTTTTTTTTTCCCTAGACATTTGGGTGGTTCAGGACACAGGTGTAGCAATGGACATTAAAGGTCAGTCTTCATGTGTGGATCAGCTCACGGCAAGAGTTCAAAATATTCAAGATTTTGTGGTCCAGAATTCTTTGCTTGAACCGAGAATTCCTATTCCAGATTTGTTTTTTGGAGATAGAACTAAATTTCTGAGTTTCAAAAATAATTGTAAACTATTTCTGGCTTTGAAACCTCGCTCTTCTGGTGACCCAATTCAACAGGATAGGATCGTCATTTCTTTTTTGCGCGGCGACCCTCAGGACTGGGCGTTTTCTCTTGCGTCAGGAGATCCTGCATTGAGTAATATCGATGCGTTTTTCCTGGCGCTTAGGTTTCTGTACGATGAGCCTAATTCAGTGGATCAGGCAGAAAAAAATTTGCTGGCTCTTTGTCAGGCTCAGGATGAGATAGAGGTATATTGTCAGAAATTTAGAAAGTGGTCAGTGCTCACTCAATGGAATGAATCTGCGCTGGCAGCAATATTCAGGAAGGGTCTCTCTGAAGCCCTTAAGGATGTCATGGTGGGATTTCCTATGCCTGCTGGTTTGAATGAGTCTATGTCTTTGGCCATTCAGATCGGTCGACGCTTGCGTGAGCGTAAACCTGTGCACCATTTGGCGGTATTACCTGAGCTTAAACCTGAGCCTATGCAGTGTGATAGGACCTTGACCAGAGTTGAACGGCAAGAACATAGACGTCTGAATGGTCTGTGTTTCTACTGTGGTGATTCCACTCATGCTATCTCTGATTGTCCTAAGCGCACTAAGCGGTTCGCTAGGTCTGCCACCATTGGTACTGTACAGTCAAAATTTCTTCTGTCCGTTACCTTGATCTGCTCTTTGTCATCATATTCTGTCATGGCATTTGTGGATTCAGGCGCTGCCCTGAATTTGATGGACTTTGAATATGCTAAGCGTTGTGGGTTTTTCTTGGAGCCCTTGCAGTGTCCTATTCCATTGAGAGGAATTGATGCTACGCCTTTGGCCAAGAATAAGCCTCAATACTGGACCCAGCTGACCATGTGCATGGCTCCTGCACATCAGGAGGTTATTCGCTTTCTGGTGTTGCATAATCTGCATGATGTGGTTGTGTTGGGGTTGCCATGGCTACAAGCCCATAATCCAGTATTAGATTGGAAATCCATGTCGGTGTCCAGCTGGGGCTGTCAGGGGGTACATGGTGATGTTCCATTTCTGTCAATTTCGTCATCCACTCCTTCTGAGGTCCCAGAGTTCTTGTCTGATTACCGGGATGTATTTGATGAGCCCAAGTCCAATACCCTACTGTTGTGAGTTCTGTTTTTGGGCTCCCTCTGGTGGTTACTGATGGTACTGGGTGACTTGTCTTTCCTGGGTCTCTGGGTTCCACCTGTTCCATCAGGATATGGGAGTTTCCTATTTAACCTGGCTTTGCTGGCATTTCCTCGCCGGTTATCAATGTATCCAGTGTGTCTTGTTACCTCTGCTCCCTGCTCCTAGAACCTTCTGGTCAAGCTAAGTTTGGATTTTCCTGTTTTGGTGTTTTGCTTAATTTGGTTGTTTAGTCCAGCCTGCAGATATGTGATTATTGCTGCTGGTTGCTCTAGTGGGCTGAAATTGCTCCTCATGTACCATGAGTTGGCACATGAGATCAAGTAATTTCAGGATGGTTTTTTGAAGGGTTTTTCGCTGACCGCGCAGTTCACTTTTGTATCCTCTGCTATCTAGCTTTAGCGGGCCTCATTTTGCTGAAACTGTTTTCATACTGCGTATGTGCTTTCCTCTCATTTCACCGTCATTATATGTGGGGGGCTGCTATTTCTGTGGGGTATTTCTCTGGAGGCAAGAGAGGTCTGTGTTTCTTCTAATAGGGGAAGTTAGATCTTCGGCTGGAGCGAGACGTCTAGGATCATCGTAGGCACGTTCCCCGGCTACTTTTATTTGTGTGTTAGGTTCAGGGTCGCGGTCAGCTCAGGTTCCATCGCCCTAGAGCTTGTTTGTATCTGTGCTTGTCCTTTAGTGATCCCCTGCCATTGGGATCATGACAGTATAACCGGCCCCCAAAGTGTTAATTGTATTGGCTGAAGTAGGAGGATAAGTAGTCTGAGGAAGTTTTTTTTTTTTTTCCCCTCAGAGTTTGCTGCCTAGCCTTATTGCAGCCTGGCTACTTCCTCCTCCTCTTAATCTTTGAATGGCTCTGATCCCAGCTGTTTCTCATGGACGTCCAGAGTTTGGCTTCCAGCCTGAATAATCTTGCCGCTAAGGTTCAAAATATACAGGATTTTGTTGTACATGCTCCTATGTCTGAACCTAAAATTCCTGTCCCAGAGTTTTTTTCTGGAGATAGATCTCGTTTTCTGAATTTTAGGAACAATTGCAAGTTGTTTCTTTCTTTGAAATCTCGCTCCTCTGGAGACCCTGCTCAGCAAGTCAAGATTATTATATCTTTCCTGCGGGGTGACCCTCAGGATTGGGCATTTGCATTGGCACCAGGGGACCCTGCATTGCTTAATGCGGATGCGTTTTTTCTGGCATTGGGTTTGCTCTATGAGGAACCTAACCAAGAGATTCAGGCTGAAAAAGCTTTGTTGGCCCTCTCTCAGGGGCAAGATGAAGCAGAAATTTATTGTCAAAAATTTCGGAAGTGGTCGGTGCTTACTCAGTGGAATGAGTGCGCCCTGGCTGCAAGGTTCAGAGATGGCCTTTCTGAGGCCATTAAAGATGTTATGGTGGGGTTCCCTGCGCCTACTGGTCTGAATGAGTCTATGACTATGGCTATTCAGATTGATCGGCGTTTACGGGAGCGCAAACCTGTGCACCATTTGGCGGTGTCGTCTGAACCGTCACCTGAGATAATGCAATGTGATAAAATTCAGTCCAGAAGTGAACGGCAAAATTATAGGCGGAAAAAAAGGTTGTGCTTTTATTGTGGTGATTCAGCTCATGTTATATCAGCATGCTCTAAACGCACAAAAAAGGTTGATAAGTCTGTTGCCATTAGTACTTTACAGTCTAAGTTCATTCTGTCTGTGACTCTGATTTGTTCATTATCGTCCATTTCCGTCGATGCCTATGTGGATTCAGGCGCTGCCCTGAGTCTTATGGATTGGTCATTTGCCAATCGCTGTGGGTTTAGTCTGGAGCCTCTGGAAGTCCCTATTCCTTTGAAGGGAATTGACTCTACACCTTTGGCTATGAATAAACCTCAGTACTGGACACAAGTGACCATGCGTATGACTCCTGTTCATCAGGAGGTGATTCGCTTCCTGGTACTGTATAATTTGCATGATGTCCTAGTGCTTGGTCTGCCATGGTTACAAACTCATAATCCAGTCCTTGACTAGAAATCGATGTCTGTGTTAAGCTGGGGTTGTCAGGGGGTTCATGATGATGCACCTCCGATTTCTATCGCTTCATCTACTCCTTCTGAGATTCCTGTGTTTTTGTCTGACTATCGGGATGTTTTTGAGGAGCCTAAGCTCAGTTCGCTTCCTCCTCACAGGGATTGCGATTGTGCTATAAATTTAATTCCAGGCAGTAAATTTCCTAAAGGTCGTTTGTTCAATCTGTCAGTGCCAGAGCATACTGCTATGCGGGATTATGTTAAGGAGTCCTTGGAAAAGGGACATATCCGTCCATCTTTGTCCCCTTTGGGAGCAGGTTTTTTTTTCGTGGCCAAAAAAGATGGTTCCTTGAGGCCTTGTATAGATTATCGTCTTTTGAATAAGATTACCGTAAAATATCAGTATCCTTTGCCATTGTTGACTGATTTGTTTGCTCGCATTAAGGGGGCTAAATGGTTCACTAAGATTGATCTTCGGGGTGCGTATAATCTTATACGAATAAAGCAAGGTGATGAGTGGAAAACCGCATTTAATACGCCTGAGGGCCATTTTGAGTATTTGGTAATGCCTTTCGGACTTTCTAATGCTCCTTCAGTCTTCCAGTCCTTTATGCACGATATTTTCCGTGAATATCTGGATAAATTTATGATTGTGTATTTGGATGATATTTTGGTTTTTTCTGATGACTGGGAGACTCATGTTCAGCAGGTCAGGAAGGTGTTTCAGGTCCTGCGAGCCAATTCCTTGTTTGTAAAAGGCTCAAAGTGTCTCTTTGGAGTCCAGAAGATTTCTTTCTTGGGGTATATTTTTTCCCCTTCTACTATTGAGATGGATCCCGTCAAGGTTCAGGCTATTTGTGACTGGACGCAGCCTACATCTCTTAAGAGTCTACAGAAGTTCTTGGGCTTTGCTAATTTCTATCGTCGTTTTATAACTAATTTTTCCAGTGTTGTTAAGCCTTTGACGGATTTGACTAAGAAGGGTGCTGATGTTGCTAATTGGTCTCCTGCGGCTGTGGAGGCCTTTCAGGAACTTAAGCGCCGGTTTTCTTCTGCTCCTGTGTTGCGTCAGCCAGATGTTTCGCTCCCTTTTCAGGTTGAGGTTGATGCTTCCGAGATTGGAGCGGGGGCGGTTTTGTCGCAGAGAAGCTCCGATGGCTCAGTGATGAAGCCATGCGCGTTTTTTTCTAGAAAGTTTTCGCCGGCTGAGCGGAATTATGATGTTGGTAATCGGGAACTTTTGGCCATGAAGTGGGCATTTGAGGAGTGGCGTCATTGGCTAGAGGGTGCTAGACATCGTGTGGTGGTCTTGACTGATCACAAAAATTTGATTTACGTTGAGTCTGCCAGGCGTCTGAATCCTAGACAGGCGCGTTGGTCACTGTTTTTCTCTCGTTTCAATTTTGTGGTTTCATACCTGCCAGGTTCAAAGAATGTGAAGGCGGATGCTCTTTCTAGGAGTTTTGTGCCTGACTCCCTTGGAAATTCTGAGCCCTCTGGTATCCTTAGGGATGGGGTGATTTTGTCTGCTGTCTCCCCAGACTTGCGACGTGCTTTGCAGGAGTTTCAGGCGGGTAAACCTGATCGTTGTCCGCCGGAGAGACTGTTTGTTCCGGATAATTGGACCAGTAGAGTCATCTCCGAGGTCCATTCTTCTGCGTTGGCAGGTCATCCTGGAATATTTGGTATTAGAGACTTGGTGGCCAGGTCTTTTTGGTGGCCTTCCTTGTCGAGGGATGTGCGTTCTTTTGTGCAGTCTTGTGAGGTTTGTGCTCGGGCTAAGCCTTGCTGTTCTCGGGCCAGTGGATTGTTGTCACCTTTGCCTATCCCGAAGAGGCCTTGGACGCACATTTCCATGGACTTTATTTTGGATCTCCCTGTCTCTCAAAAAATGTCCGTCATCTGGGTTGTGTGTGATCGCTTTTCTAAAATGGTTCATCTGGTACCCTTGCCTAAGTTACCTTCCTCCTCTGAGTTGGTCCCTCTGTTTTTTCAGAATGTGGTTCGTTTGCATGGGATTCCTGAGAACATCGTTTCTGACAGGGGATCCCAGTTTGTGTCTAGATTTTGGCGGACGTTCTGTGCTAAGATGGGCATTGATTTGTCCTTTTCGTCTGCATTCCATCCTCAGACGAATGGCCAGACTGAACGAACTAATCAGACCTTGGAAACTTATTTAAGGTGTTTTGTTTCTGCTGATCAGGATGACTGGGTTACCTTTTTGCCGCTGGCCGAATTTGCCCTTAATAATCGGGCTAGTTCTGCTACCTTGGTTTCTCCTTTCTTTTGTAATTCGGGGTTTCATCCTCGTTTTTCCTCTGGTCAGGTGGAACCTTCTGATTGTCCTGGAGTGGACATGGTGGTGGATAGGTTGCATCGGATTTGGAGTCATGTGGTGGACAATTTGAAGTTGTCCCAGGAGAAGGCTCAGCAGTTTGCTAATCGCCGTCGCCACGTGGGTCCTCGACTTCTTGTTGGGGACTTGGTGTGGTTGTCTTCTCGTTTTGTTCCTATGAAGGTCTCTTCTCCTAAGTTCAAGCCTCGGTTCATCGGTCCCTATAGGATCTTGGAAATTCTTAACCCTGTGTCGTTTCGTTTGGATCTCCCGGCATCGTTTGCTATTCATAATGTGTTCCATCGGTCGTTGTTGCGGAAGTATGAGGTACCTGTTATTCCTTCGCTTGAGCCTCCTGCTCCAGTGCTGGTGGAGGGAGAATTGGAGTATGTTGTGGAGAAGATCTTGGATTCTCGTGTTTCCAGACGGAAACTCCAGTATTTGGTCAAGTGGAAGGGTTATGGTCAGGAGGATAATTCTTGGGTGGTTGCCTCGGATGTTCATGCTGATGATTTGGTTCGCGCTTTTCATAGGGCTCATCCTGGTCGCCCTGATGGTTCTCGTGAGGGTTCGGTGACCCCTCCTCAAGGGGGGGTACTGTTGTGAGTTCTGTTTTTGGGCTCCCTCTGGTGGTTACTGATGGTACTGGGTGACTTGTCTTTCCTGGGTCTCTGGGTTCCACCTGTTCCATCAGGATATGGGAGTTTCCTATTTAACCTGGCTTTGCTGGCATTTCCTCGCCGGTTATCAATGTATCCAGTGTGTCTTGTTACCTCTGCTCCCTGCTCCTAGAACCTTCTGGTCAAGCTAAGTTTGGATTTTCCTGTTTTGGTGTTTTGCTTAATTTGGTTGTTTAGTCCAGCCTGCAGATATGTGATTATTGCTGCTGGTTGCTCTAGTGGGCTGAAATTGCTCCTCATGTACCATGAGTTGGCACATGAGTTCAAGTAATTTCAGGATGGTTTTTTGAAGGGTTTTTCGCTGACCGCGCAGTTCACTTTTGTATCCTCTGCTATCTAGCTTTAGCGGGCCTCATTTTGCTGAAACTGTTTTCATACTGCGTATGTGCTTTCCTCTCATTTCACCGTCATTATATGTGGGGGGCTGCTATTTCTGTGGGGTATTTCTCTGGAGGCAAGAGAGGTCTGTGTTTCTTCTAATAGGGGAAGTTAGATCTTCGGCTGGAGCGAGACGTCTAGGATCATCGTAGGCACGTTCCCCGGCTACTTTTATTTGTGTGTTAGGTTCAGGGTCGCGGTCAGCTCAGGTTCCATCGCCCTAGAGCTTGTTTGTATCTGTGCTTGTCCTTTAGTGATCCCCTGCCATTGGGATCATGACACCCTACCTCCGCATAGGGATTGTGATTGTGCTATCAATTTGATTCCTGGTAGTAAATTCCCAAAAGGTCGATTGTTTAATTTGTCCATGCCTGAGAACACCGCTATGCGCAGTTATGTGAAGGAATCCCTGGAGAAGGGGCATATTCGCCCGTCATCGTCGCCATTAGGATCAGGGTTCTTTTTTGTAGCCAAGAAGGATGGTTCGCTGAGACCTTGTATAGATTACCGCCTTCTTAATAAGATCACGGTTAAATTTCAGTACCCCTTGCCATTGTTATCTGATCTGTTTGCTCGGATTAAGGGGGCTAGTTGGTTCACAAAGATAGATCTTCGTGGTGCGTATAATCTGGTGCGAATTAAGCAAGGTGATGAATGGAAAACTGCATTTAATACGCCCGAGGGTCATTTTGAGTATCTCGTGATGCCGTTCGGACTTGCCAATGCTCCATCAGTGTTTCAGTCTTTTATGCATGACATCTTCCGAGAGTACCTGGATAAATTCCTGATTGTGTACTTGGATGACATTTTGATCTTCTCGGATGATTGGGAGTCTCATGTGAAGCAGGTCAGAACGGTTTTTCAGGTCCTGCGTGCTAATTCTTTGTTTGTGAAGGGATCAAAGTGTCTCTTTGGTGTGCAGAAGGTTTCATTTTTGGGGTTCATCTTTTCCCCTTCTACTATCGAGATGGATCCTGTTAAGGTCCAAGCCATCCATGATTGGACTCAGCCGACATCTCTGAAAAGTCTGCAAAAGTTCCTGGGCTTTGCTAATTTTTATCGTCGCTTCATCTGCAATTTTTCTAGTATTGCTAAACCATTGACCGATTTGACCAAGAAGGGTGCTGATGTGGTCAATTGGTCTTCTGCTGCTGTGGAAGCTTTTCAAGAGTTGAAGCGTCGTTTTTCTTCTGCCCCTGTGTTGTGTCAACCAGATGTTTCTCTTCCGTTCCAGGTCGAGGTTGATGCTTCTGAGATTGGAGCAGGGGCTGTTTTGTCGCAGAGAGGTTCTGGTTGCTCAGTGATGAAACCATGCGCTTTCTTTTCCAGGAAGTTTTCGCCTGCTGAGCGTAATTATGATGTGGGCAACCGAGAGTTGCTGGCCATGAAGTGGGCATTCGAGGAGTGGCGTCATTGGCTTGAAGGAGCTAAGCATCGCGTGGTGGTATTGACTGATCATAAGAACTTGACTTATCTCGAGTCTGCCAAGCGCTTGAATCCTAGACAAGCTCGTTGGTCGTTGTTTTTTGCCCGTTTTGACTTTGTGATTTCGTACCTTCCGGGCTCTAAAAATGTGAAGGCGGATGCTCTGTCTAGGAGTTTTGTACCCGACTCTCCGGGTTTATCTGAGCCGGCGGGTATCCTCAAGGAAGGAGTAATTGTGTCTGCCATCTCCCCTGATTTGCGGCGGGTGCTGCAAAAATTTCAGGCTAATAAACCTGATCGTTGCCCAGCGGAGAAACTGTTTGTCCCTGATAGGTGGACGAATAGAGTTATCTCTGAACTTCATTGTTCGGTGTTGGCTGGTCATCCTGGAATCTTTGGTACCAGAGAGTTAGTGGCTAGATCCTTTTGGTGGCCCTCTCTCTCGCGGGATGTGCGTGCTTTTGTGCAGTCCTGTGGGATTTGTGCTCGGGCTAAGCCCTGCTGTTCTCGTGCCAGTGGGTTGCTTTTGCCCTTGCCGGTCCCGAAGAGGCCTTGGACACATATCTCTATGGATTTTATTTCTGACCTTCCCATTTCTCAAAAGATGTCAGTCATTTGGGTGGTCTGTGATCGCTTTTCTAAGATGGTCCATCTGGTACCCTTGTCTAAATTGCCTTCCTCCTCTGATTTGGTGCCTTTGTTCTTCCAGCATGTGGTTCGTTTGCATGGCATTCCAGAGAATATTGTTTCTGACAGAGGTTCCCAGTTTGTTTCGAGGTTTTGGCGAGCCTTTTGTGGTAGGATGGGCATTGACTTGTCTTTTTCCTCGGCTTTCCATCCTCAGACTAATGGCCAGACCGAGCGAACCAATCAGACCTTGGAAACATATCTGAGGTGCTTTGTTTCTGCTGATCAGGATGACTGGGTGTCCTTTTTGCCTTTGGCTGAGTTCGCCCTTAATAATCGGGCCAGCTCGGCTACCTTGGTTTCACCGTTTTTCTGCAATTCTGGGTTCCATCCTCGTTTCTCTTCTGGACAGGTTGAGTCTTCGGACTGTCCTGGTGTGGATACTGTGGTGGACAGGTTGCAGCAGATTTGGACTCAGGTAGTGGACAATTTGACCTTGTCCCAGGAGAAGGCTCAACTTTTCGCTAATCGCAGACGCCGTGTGGGTCCCCGACTTCGTGTTGGGGATCTGGTTTGGTTATCTTCTCGTCATATTCCTATGAAGGTTTCCTCTCCTAAGTTTAAACCTCTTTTTATTGGTCTGTATAGGATTTCTGAGGTTCTTAATCCTGTGTCTTTTTGTCTGACCCTTCCAGATTCTTTTTCCATACATAACGTATTCCATAGGTCATTGTTGCGGAGATACGTGGCACCTATGGTTCCATCTATTGAGCCTCCTGCCCCGGTTTTGGTGGAGGGGGAATTGGAGTATATTGTGGAGAAGATTTTGGATTCTCGTGTTTCAAGACGGAAACTCCAGTATCTGGTTAAATGGAAGGGTTATGCTCAGGAGGATAATTCCTGGGTTTTTGCCTCTGATGTCCATGCTCCCGATCTTGTTCGTACCTTTCATGTGGCTCATCCTGGTCGGCCTGGGGGCTCTGGTGAGGGTTCGGTGACCCCTTCTCAAGGGGGGGGGTACTGTTGTGAATTCTGTGGCAGAGTTCACTCCTGTGGTCACAAGTGGTACTTCGGCTGATTCTCTCTGGGATCTTCCGTTTGTGGAGGAAAGTGGTACTGCAGCTTCTGAGTTTCCTCCCTCAGGTGATCTGGTGAGCTCGTTAGCTTCTTCTCTACTTAACTCCACCTGATGCTTTGATCTATGCTTCCTGTCAATGTTTCAGTGTGGGACTTGTTTTTTCCCTGGATCATTCCTGTGGCCTGCTGCTCTGCAAAGCTAAGTTTTGCTTATGTTATTTTGTTGCTATTTTTCTGTCCAGCTTGCTTTATTGGTTTTTCTCGCCTGCTGGAAGCTCTGAGACGCAGAGGGACCACCTCCGTACCGTTAGTCGGTGCGGAGGGTCTTTTTGTCCCCTCTGCGTGGTTTTTTATAGGTTTTTGTGCTGACCGCAAAGTTATCTTCCTTATCCTCATTCTGTTCAGCTAGTCGGGCCTCACTATGCTAAATCTGTTTCATCTCTATGTTTGTGTTTTCATCTTACTCACAGTCATTATATGTGGGGGGCTGCCTTTTCCTTTGGGGAATTTCTCTGAGGCAAGGTAGGCTTATTTTCCTATCTTCAGGATTAGCTAGTTTCTCAGGCTGTGACGAGGCGCCTAGGTTCTGGTCAGGAGCGCTCCACGGCTACCTTTAGCGTGGTTTGATAGGCTTAGGGATTGCGGTCTGCAGAGTTCCCACGTCTCAGAGCTCGTTCTATTATTTTGGGTTATTGTCAGTTCACTGTATGTGCTCTGACCTCCATGTCCATTGTGATTCTGAATTGCCTTTCATAACACTCAGCGTAGAATGCAGGATAAATGTGAGCTGAGCTTTAGTGCCATCTTTGGGAGACAGAATAAACAAATCAATAGCAGGTGTAGAATTGGTTTGGATTTTTATTACGATGTTCCTCATGCTTGTGGGTAGACAACTTTATTCTTCGGGTCAGTGTGATTACTAGGGTTGAGCGAAACGGGTCGAACATTTTCAAAAGTCGCCGACTTTTGACAAAGTCGGGTTTCATGAAACCCGATCCGACCCCTGTGCGGGGTCGGCCATGCGGTACGCGACTTTCGCGCCAAAGTTGCGTTTCAATGACGCGAAAAGCGCCATTTCTCAGCCAATGAAGGTAAACGCAGAGTGTGGGCAGCGTGATGACATAGGTCCTGGTCCCCACCATCTTAGAGAAGGGCATTGCAGTGATTGGCTTGCTGTCCGCGGCGTCACAGGGGCTATAAAGGGGCGTTCCCGCCGACCGCCATGTTACTGCTGCTGATCTGAGCCTAGGGAGAGGTTGCTGCCGCTTCGTCAGAAGCAGGGATAGCGTTAGGCAGGGTCCATTAACCACCAAACCGCTTGTGCTGTAGCGATTTCCACTGCCCAACACCACCTTCGGTGTGCAGGGACAGTGGAAGCTACATTTTTTTTTTTTCCCTCAGCGCTGTAGCTCATTGGGCTGCCCTAGAAGGCTCCCTGATAGCTGCATTGCTGTGTGTACGCCGCTGTGCAAACCAACTGCTTTTTTCAAAGCACAAATCCTCTTGTTCCTTCCTTTCTGCACAGCTATCTTGTTTGTTTGTCCACACTTTTTATTTAATTTGTGCATCAGTCCACTCCTTATTGCTGCCTGCCATACCTGGCTGAGATTACTGCAGGGAGATAGTAATTGAAGGACAGTTCCTTTTTTTTTTTTTTTTTGTGGGAGATTAAGATTGGCATTTCTGCTAGAGTGCCATCCCTGTCTGTGTCATCTCTCACTCAGTGGGCCATAGAAAGCCTATTTATTTTTTTGCTTGATTTGGGTTCTAAAATCTACCTGAAAAAATCACTACATCAATCAGTGGGAGAAAAATATTGGCCTCAGGGCTTGTGTGCCACTCCTTACTCCTGTGTGTGCCATCTCTCAGTGGGCCATAGAAAGCCTATTTATTTTTTTGCTTGATTTGGGTTCCAAAATCTACCTGAAAAAATCAATAAATCAATCAGTGGGAGATTAATATTGGCCTTTGGGCTTGTGTGCCAGTCCTAAGCGTGCCATCTCTCTCTCTCAGATAGTGGGCCATAGAAAGCCTATTTATTATTTTTTTTATTGGGTTTATAAATTTTCCCTGGAAAAAAAAAAAAAAGTGGGAGATTAATATTGGCCTCTGGGCTTGTGTGCCAGTCCTGAGCGTGCCATCTCTCTCACAAATAGTGGGCCATAGAAAGCCTATTTATTTTTTTGGTTGATTTGGGTTCTAAATTCTACCTGAAAAAATCAATAAATCAATCAGTGGGAGATAAATATTGGCCTCTGGGCTTGTGTGCCACTCCTGACTCCTGTGTGCGTCCTCTCTCACTCAGTGGGCCCTAGAAAGCCTATTTTTTGTTTTATTTGTTTTCT
Organism: Ranitomeya imitator; assembly: GCF_032444005.1. Lineage (NCBI taxonomy): Eukaryota > Metazoa > Chordata > Amphibia > Anura > Dendrobatidae > Ranitomeya > Ranitomeya imitator. The sequence continues at coordinate 1,107,041,837 of NC_091282.1, forward strand.
AAATTCTCCCTGAAAAAATCATTTTATTTTATTTGGTTTCTAAATTATTCCTGAAAAAATCATTTTTTTTTTTTTCTAAAGTCTCCCTGAAAAAAAAACAAAAACAAAACAGTGGGAGATTAATATTGCCCTTTCTGCTTGTGTGCCAGTCTTGACTCCTGGGTGTGCCATCTCTCTCTCTCCAATTGTGGGCCATAGAAAGCCTATTAATTTTTTTGCTTGATTTGGGTTCCAAAATCTACCTGAAAAAATCACTAAATCAATCAGTGGGAGATAAATATTGGCCTCTGGGCTTGGGTGCCACTCCTGACTCCTGTGTGCGTCCTCTCTCACTCAGTGGGCCCTACAAAGCCTATTTTTTGTTTTATTTGTTTTCTAAATTCTCCCTGAAAAAATCATTTTATTTTATTTGGTTTCTAAATTATTCCTGAAAAAAATCATTTTTTTTGTATTTTTTTTTCTAAAGTCTCCCTGAAAAACAAAAAAAAAACCAAATCAGTGGGAGAATAATATTGCCCTTTCTGCTTGTGTGCCAGTCTTGACTCCTGGGTGTGCCATCTCTCTCTCTCCAATTGTGGGCCATAGAAAGCCTATTAATTTTTTTGCTTGATTTGGGTTCCAAAATCTACCTGAAAAAATCACTAAATCAATCAGTGGGAGATAAATATTGGCCTCTGGGCTAGTGTGCCACTCCTGACTCCTGTTTGCGTCCCCTCTCTCAGTGGGCCCTAGAAAGCCTATTTTTTTTTCATTTGTTTTCTAAATTCTCCCTGAAACAATAATTTTATTTTATTTTGTTTCTAAATTATTCCTGAAAAAATCATTTTTTTTTTTTTTTTCCTAAAGTCTCCCTGAAAAAAACAAAACAAAACAAAACAGTGGGAGATTAATATTGCCCTTTCTGCTTGTGTGCCAGTCTTGACTCCTGGGTGTGCCATCTCTCTCTCTCCAATTGTGGGCCATAGAAAGCCTATTAATTTTTTTGCTTGATTTGGGTTCCAAAATCTACCTGAAAAAATCACTAAATCAATCAGTGGGAGATAAATATTGGCCTCTGGGCTTGTGTGCCACTCCTGACTCCTGTGTGCGTCCTCTCTCACTCACTGGGCCCTAGAAAGGCTATTTTATGTTTTATTTGTTTTCTAAATTCTCCCTGAAAAAATCATTTCATTTTCTTTGGTTTATAAATTCTTCCTTAAAAATCATTTTTTTTTTTTCTAAAGTCTCCTTTTTTAAAAAAAAAACACAAATCAGTGGGAGATTAATATTTACATTTGCGCTTCAGTGACAGTCCTGCGTGTGTGGCATCTCTCTCATTTGTTGCCACCAACAACAGAGTGTGTAACATTGTGCCTGATTTTCGTTGTGGTCTCACCCACCTGTAAAGGGGTAGCTAAATCATACTGAAGTTATAGCTCACCGTGTAAGTTGTGTGACAGCAACAAATACCGTTAGTTTGGTAACGTTTTTAAAACAATGAGGAAGTCTGGTGGAAGAGGTCGTGGCCGGGGGCGTTCATTGTCAGCTGGTAATGAGGGTAGTGGTAGTGGTGGAGCATCAGGTGGTCGTGGGAAAAAAAATATTGCACCTAAGTCTGGAGCTGTGGAGCCAGGTTCGTCGTCTGGCTACACAAGGCCTCGAACGCTCCCTTTTCTGGGAGTAGGAAAACCGCTTTTAAAGCCGGAGCAGCAAGAGCAAGTTTTGGCTTATCTTGCTGACTCAGCCTCTAGCTCTTTTGCCTCCTCTCGTGAAACTGGTAAAAGTAAAAGCAGCGCGTCGTTAGTGGATGTTCACGGTCAGGGACAAGTCGCTTCCTTGTCCTCTTCAGCAAAAACAACAACAGAGAAGAATGCAGCAGGCGACACAACGGGTTACTCCATGGAGCTCTTTACACATACCGTCCCTGGCTTAGAAAGTGAAGCAGTTAACAGTCCATGCCCATTACAAGTTGAATCTGACATGGAGTGCACTGATGCACAGCCACAGCCAGACTACTAGGCTGGTCCTTTGACTCAGACCACAACATTGCCCTCGCAGGGTGCTGATCAAGAATCAGACCCTGATGAGACTATGTTGCCCCATCACGAACGCTATACCACCGACCGACAAGGTGACACAGACGAAGTTGCACACGAGCTACAAGAAGAGGTAATAGATGACCCAGTTCTTGACCCCGATTGGCAGCCATTGGGGGAACAGGGTGCAGGCGGCAGCAGTTCTGAAGCGGAGGAGGAGGGGCCGCAGCAGGCATCAACATCGCAACAGGTTCCATCTGCCGGGCCCGTATCTTGCCCAAAACGCGTGGCAAAGTCAAAACCTGTTGGAGGACAGCATGGCCATCCGGTTAAAGCTCAGTCTGCAATGCCTGAAAAGGTATCCGATGCTAGAAAGAGTGCAGTCTGGCATTTTTTTAATCAACATCCAATTGATCAGCGCAAAGTCATCTGTCAAAAATGTTCAACTACCTTAAGCAGAGGGCAGAATCTGAAAAGTCTCAATACAAGTTGCATGCATAGACATTTAACCACCATGCATTTGCAAGCTTGGACTAACTACCAAACGTCCCTTAAGGTTGTAGCACCCTCGGCCAATGAAGCTAGTCATCAACGCAACATCCCTTCCGGCAGTGTAGGGCCACCATTTTCTGCACCACCTGCAGTATCTGTGCAGGTTTCTTTGCCAGGCCAAAGAAGTCAGGGTCAGGGAATCACCAGTTTCGTAGTAGGAAACACTGCATCTAGGGCACTGGCGGCAACAATACCATCTCCCACCGTCTCTCAGTCTGCCATGTCCACCGGCACCCCCGCTAGTTCCACGATCTCCAGCTCTCCAGTCCAGCTCACCCTACATGAGACTATGGTTAGAAAAAGGAAGTACTTAGCCTCGCATCCGCGTACACAGGGTTTGAACGCCCACATAGCTAGACTAATCTCGTTAGAGTTGATGCCCTACCGGTTAGTTGAAAGCGAAGCTTTCAAAGCCCTGATGGACTACGCTGTACCACGCTACGAGCTACCCAGTCGACACTTTTTTTCCAGAAAAGCCATCCCAGCCCTCCACCAGCATGTTAAAGAGCGCATCGTCCATGCACTCAGGCAATCTGTGAGCACAAAGGTGCACCTGACAACAGATGCATGGACCAGTAGGCATGGCCAGGGACGTTACGTGTCCATCACGGCACACTGGGTAAATGTGGTGGATGCAGGGTCCACAGGGGACAGCAAGTTTGGGACAGTTCTGCCTAGCCCACGGTCTAGGAAACAGTTGGCTGTAGCCATTTGCACCCCCTCCTCCTCCTCCTCGTCCTCCTGCAGAAGCGAGACCTCGTCCACAGACCACAGTCGCACAACCACTCCATCCGCAGCTGCCACTGTTGCACACCAGGTCTCCCATTATGGGGCAGCTACTGGCAAACGTCAGCAGGCTGTATTGGCTATGAAGTGTTTGGGCGACAACAGACACACCGCTGAAGTTCTGTCCGAGTTCTTGCAGAAAGAAACGCAGTCGTGGCTGGGCACTGTAGATCTTGAGGCAGGCAAGGTAGTGAGTGATAACAGAAGGAATTTCATGGCAGCCATCTCCCTTTCCCAACTGAAACACATTCCTTGCCTGGCTCACACCTTAAACCTGGTGGTGCAGTGCTTCCTGAAAAGTTATCCGGGGTTATCCGACCTGCTCCTCAAAGTGCGTGGACTTTGCTCACATATCCGCCGTTCGCCCGTACACTCCAGCCGTATGCAGACCCATCAGCGTTCTTTGAACCTTCCCCAGCATCGCCTAATCATAGACGTTGCAACAAGGTGGAACTCAACACTGCACATGCTTCAGAGACTGTGTGAACAGAGGCGGGCTGTTATGTTTTTGTGGGAGGATACACATACATGGGCAGGCAGTAGGATGGCAGACATGGAGTTGTCAGGTGTGCAGTGGTCGAAGATTCAAGACATGTGTCAAGTCCTTCAGTGTTTTGAGGAATGCACATGGCTGGTTAGTGCAGACAACGCCATAATAAGCATGAGCATCCCCCTAATGCGTCTGCTGATGCAAAGTTTGACGCACATAAAGGATCAGGCGTCTGCAGCTGAGGAAGAGGAAAGCCTTGATGACAGTCAGCCATTGTCTGGCCAGGGCAGTGTACAGGACGAGGTAGCGGGCGAAGAGGAGGAGGAGGACGAGGAGGATGATGGGGATGATTATATTTTTAATGAGGAAGCTTTTCCGGGGCCAGTGGAAATTGTTGGCGCGGCAAGGCCGGGTTCTGGTTTTTGGAGGGACACAAGTGACGTGGATTTGCCTGAAACTGCCCCTCAACCAAGCACAACCACAGATTTGAGAACTGGAACTTTGGCCCACATGGCGGATTATGCCTTACGTATCCTCAAAAGGGACACACGCATAACAAAAATGATGAACGATGACGATTACTGGTTGGCCTGCCTCCTTGATCCTCGCTATAAAGGCAAATTGCAAAATATAATGCCACATGAGAACTTGGAACTAATATTAGCAACCAAACAATCAACTCTTGTTGACCGTTTGCTTCTGGCATTCCCTGCACACAGCGCCCGTGATCGTTCTAACACGAGCTGCAGGGGCCAGCAGACCAGAGGTGTTAGAGGGGCAGAAATCAGAAGTGTCGTTGGCCAGAGGGGTTTTCTGACCAGGTTGTGGAGTGATTTTGCTATGACCGCAGACAGGACAGGTACTGCAGCATCAATTCAAAGTGACAGGAGACAACATTTGTCCAGTATGGTTACTAACTATTTTTCATCCCTTATCGACGTTCTCCCTCAACCGTCATTCCCATTTGATTAGTGGGCATCAAAATTAGACACCTGGCCAGAATTGGCAGAATATGCATTGCAGGAGCTTGCTTGCCCGGCAGCTAGTGTCCTATCAGAAAGAGTATTCAGTGCTGCAGGTTCAATACTAACAGAAAAAAGGACTCGTCTGGCTCCCCAAAATGTAGATGATCTAACCTTCATTAAAATGAACCACAACTGGATTTCGAAATCTTTTGCCCCACCTTGCCCGGCTGACACCTAGCTTTCCTATGTAAAGGTCTTGCCTGTGGACTATTCTGAACGACTTTTCCAATCTCGTAATTTGCAGCACCTGATTGTCCAGCATCCGACATGTTAACACCTCCCTAAATGGCCAAAGTCCCCACACGGGGCCGTGGTATCGCCACTTGGCGCCAGCACCCGTGAGAGTACTGTTTGTCTGAAGAGGTGGGTGTGCCCGCTTTTGGTCGACGGCACTGCCACTAGGTCCCTCATAGTACAATAAAGTGTCTGGCGGTGGTGTTGCGCACCCAACGTCAGACACACCGTTGTAATATGAGGGGCCCTGGGCCTGTACCGCCGGCCACAAGACAGTCCCCCCCCCCAGGTCAAACAGTGCTCTACCACTTGCAAAATTTTCTCTCACAGCTCCACCAATGTTTAGTCTATGCGCTGACATCCTTCAATGCCTGGCACTGTCAATACCATTGTATTGACATTTTTCTTATGTTAGGCCTTCGAAGCCTGTCTGCGGTCACTCCTTCCACTAGGCCTCCACTGACCTGTCTACTGCTGCCCGGGTTCCCCTGGAACCAATTTTAAATTGCCTACAGCCAGCCCAATTTATTATGTTAGGGCTTCGAAGCCTGTCTGCGGTCCCTCCTTCCACTAGGCCTCCACTGACCTGTCTACTGCTGCCCGGGTTCCCCTGGAACCAATTTTACATTGCCTACAGCCAGCCCAATTTATTATGTTAGGGCTTCGAAGCCTGTCTGCGGTCCCTCCTTCCACTAGGCCTCCACTGACCTGTCTACTGCCGCCCGTGTTCCCCTGTAACCAATTGTAAATTGCCTACAGCCAGGCCAATTTATTATGTTAGGGCTTCGAAGCCTGTCTGCGGTCCCTCCTTCCACTAGGCCTCCACTGACCTGTCTACTGCCGCCCGGGTTCCCCTGGAACCAATTGTAAATTGCCTACAGCCAGGCCAATTTATTATGTTAGGGCTTCGAATCCTGTCTGCGGTCCCTCCTTCCACTAGGCCTCCACTGACCTGTCTACTGCCGCCCGTGTTCCCCTGGAACCAATTGTAAATTGCCTACAGCCAGGCCAATTTATTATGTTAGGGCTTCGAAGCCTGTCTGCGGTCCCTCCTTCCACTAGGCCTCCACTGACCTGTCTACTGCCGCCCGGGTTCCCCTGGAACCAATTGTAAATTGCCTACAGCCAGGCCAATTTGTTATGTTAGGGCTTCGAAGCCTGTCTGCGGTCCCTCCTTCCACTAGGCCTCCACTGACCTGTCTACTGCTGCCCGGGTTCCCCTGGAACCAATTTTAAATTGCCTACAGCCAGCCCAATTTATTATGTTAGGGCTTCGAAGCCTGTCTGCGGTCCCTCCTTCCACTAGGCCTCCACTGACCTGTCTACTGCTGCCCGGGTTCCCCTGGAACCAATTTTACATTGCCTACAGTCAGCCCAATTTATTATGTTAGGGCTTCGAAGCCTGTCTGCGGTCCCTCCTTCCACTAGGCCTCCACTGACCTGTCTACTGCTGCCCGGGTTCCCCTGGAACCAATTTTACATTGCCTACAGTCAGCCCAATTTATTATGTTAGGGCTTCGAAGCCTGTCTGCGGTCCCTCCTTCCACTAGGCCTCCACTGACCTGTCTACTGCCGCCCGTGTTCCCCTGGAACCAATTGTAAATTGCCTACAGCCAGGCCAATTTATTATGTTAGGGCTTCGAAGCCTGTCTGCGGTCCCTCCTTCCACTAGGCCTCCACTGACCTGTCTACTGCCGCCCGGGTTCCCCTGGAACCAATTGTAAATTGCCTACAGCCAGGCCAATTTATTATGTTAGGGCTTCGAAGCCTGTCTGCGGTCCCTCCTTCCACTAGGCCTCCACTGACCTGTCTACTGCTGCCCGGGTTCCCCTGGAACCAATTTTACATTGCCTACAGCCAGCCCAATTTATTATGTTAGGGCTTCGAAGCCTGTCTGCGGTCCCTCCTTCCACTAGGCCTCCACTGACCTGTCTACTGCTGCCCGTGTACCCCTTGAACCAACATCAGAAAATATAAAAATAAGTATTTTGCTTATAAAAAAGAAAATACTGGAGAGATATCAAATGCAGACATTTTAACATTAAAAACAAACACATACAACAAAAATCTGGTACAGTACTAAAAATGGCCACCAGCTACAATAACTTTCTCCTGCAAGTAGTTAACTGAAAGTTTTTTTCAATTTAAAACACAGATATGGCATCCACCGAGTGTTGTCCTGTCGCGTCTTCTTTATATTATTGCCAAGAAGATGCAAAACAATGAAAATAATAAAATCATTATTTACCAAAAAAATAGAGTAAGTCAAAACCACATTGCAAATAAACATTCATTACAAATAAAGAAGCAGGGCGCGTCCGAGGGTGAGTATATAAGAATATAATCACCCTCGGACGCGCCCTGCTTCTTTCCGACAGCCTTCCTTCCTAAGAATCAGCCCTTCCGTGGTGTAGAGAGAGGGTGTGTTACACTCCAAGGTGTTCCCCAGGTTGCCTTTCCTGAGCTTCGATCTTCATGCTCTCGTTTAGTAGTTGTCGGAAAGTAGGCTGCATTAGGCCTACAAAATGGGTATGGGGTGGAGAGAGATGGTGTGTTACACTCCAAGGTGTTCCCCAGGTTGCCTTGCCATTGCTTCGGTCTTCCGACTCTCGTTTAGTAGTTGTAGAAAACTACACTGCATTAGGCCTACAAAATGGGTATGGGGTGGAGAGAGATGGTGTGTTCCACTCCAAGGTGTTCCCCAGGTTGCCTTGCCATTGCTTCGGTCTTCCGACTCTCGTTTAGTAGTTGTAGAAAACTACAATGCATTAGGCCTACAAAATGGGTATGGGGTGGAGAGAGATGGTGTGTTCCACTCCAAGGTGTTCTCCAGGTTGCCTTTCCTGAGCTTCGATCTTCATGCTCTCGTTTAGTAGTTGTCGGAAAGTAGGCTGCATTAGGCCTACAAAATGGGTATGGGGTGGAGAGAGATGGTGTGTTACACTCCAAGGTGTTCCCCAGGTTGCCTTGCCATTGCTTCGGTCTTCCGACTCTCGTTTAGTAGTTGTAGAAAACTACACTGCATTAGGCCTACAAAATGGGTATCGGGTGGAGAGAGATGGTGTGTTACACTCCAAGGTGTTCCCCAGGTTGCCTTGCCATTGCTTCGGTCTTCTGACTCTCGTTTAGTAGTTGTAGAAAACTACACAGCATTAGGCCTACAAAATGGGTATGGGCTGGAGAGAGATGGTGTGTTCCACTCCAAGGTGTTCTCCAGGTTGCCTTTCCTGAGCTTCGATCTTCATGCTCTCGTTTAGTAGTTGTCGGAAAGTAGGCTGCATTAGGCCTACAAAATGGGTATGGGGTGGAGAGAGATGGTGTGTTACACTCCAAGGTGTTCCCCAGGTTGCCTTGCCATTGCTTCGGTCTTCCGACTCTCGTTTAGTAGTTGTAGAAAACTACACTGCATTAGGCCTACAAAATGGGTATTGGGTGGAGAGAGATGGTGTGTTACACTCCAAGGTGTTCCCCAGGTTGCCTTGCCATTGCTTCGGTCTTCTGACTCTCGTTTAGTAGTTGTAGAAAACTACAATGCATTAGGCCTACAAAATGGGTATTGGGTGGAGAGAGATGGTGTGTTACACTCCAAGGTGTTCCCCAGGTTGCCTTGCCATTGCTTCGGTCTTCCGACTCTCGTTTAGTAGTTGTAGAAAACTACACAGCATTAGGCCTACAAAATGGGTATGGGGTGGAGAGAGATGGTGTGTTACACTCCAAGGTGTTCTCCAGGTTTCCTCGCCATTGCTTCGATCTTCCGACTCTCGTTTAGTAGTTGTAGAAAACTACACAGCATTAGGCCTACAAAATGGGTATCGGGTGGAGAGAGATGGTGTGTTACACTCCAAGGTGTTCCCCAGGTTGCCTTGCCATTGCTTCGGTCTTCCGACTCTCGTTTAGTAGTTGTAGAAAACTACACAGCATTAGGCCTACAAAATGGGTATGGGGTGGAGAGAGATGGTGTGTTCCACTCCAAGGTGTTCTCCAGGTTGCCTTTCCTGAGCTTCTATCTTCAGGCTCTCGTTAAATTGTGGTTAAATGGAACAACTGCATTTGGCGTACTAGTTGGTTTGGGGCCTACTAACAGTGTCTGCCGCTCCTTGCTGTTCTCCTGGTTTCCTGTCCTGAAATTCCGTTTTCAGGCGCTCGTTAAGTAGTTGTTAATGTTAGACTGCATTTGGCCTACTAGTTGGGTTGGGGCCTACTATCGGTGTCTGCCACTTCTTGCTGTTCTCCTCCACTGAACAAAGCTGTGCCGCCTGTTTACTACGGTTGCCAATTTTGAACTGCATTTCGACTACTTACTGATTTGGGCCTACTCTCTGTGTCAGCCTCTCATTCCAGTTGTCCTCCACTGCAATGCCCCCTGGTTATTCCTGTGTTACCAATTTTGAACTGCATTTAGCCCACTTTATTATTTGGGCCTATATCTGTGTTTCCTCATCATCCTGCCCATTGCCCAGCCAGTGATAGATGAGTCTGCTGGTACATTGACCCATAACGCAACATTCCCCGTGCACGCTACACAACAACATTGTGACCCTGCTGAAAGTCAGGTTGCTCTTCCCGCATACCATACCACCTTACACGGGGACAAAGAGGAAGGTGCAGATGAAAGTGCAGGTTCCTTCATCAGGTGGGGGGAGGAATACTAGTTGGCGACGTCACTGGCACAGGGCCTCTCATAGTACGCAAAAGTGTTGCTGCCGGTGGGAGGCGCCCCCGCCGTGCAAACACACCTCTGTACTTTGAGGGGCCCTGTGCCAGTGCCAATGCCAACGAGTGGGCCCCCCCTGCTTGCTCAGGATCACAGCACTTGCAAAGTTGAAATACTTACCTCTCCCTGCTCCACTGCCGTGACGTGGTCCAGATTTCCTGGGCCCACTAATTACTTGAACCAGCCCTACCCACCACAACTTTAGCCAAATGACTCCCAATTTCAAATGCCTTCCAATTATTATAAGGTAAATTACGCTTGACAAGCTTCATTAAGAAGAATGGATGGTTTTGACATTAAAATGGGCACTCTAGGTGTTTTCCTGGCCCCCACTCACTGCCGACTATGCTGCCCCATTGACTTGCATTGGGTTTCGTGTTTTGGTCGATCCCGACTTTACGTCATAATCGGCCGATTTCACTCGACCCGACTTTTGAGATAGTCGGGTTTCGCGAAACTCGGCTCGACTCTAAAAAGGTCAAGGTCGCTCAACTCTATTGATTACATCATCTTTGAGAGCTATAATTTTTCCAAATTTTGTCCAACAGAGTCATGTGAGGACTTGTTTCTTGAGTCAACGTAGTGACAAAGTTTTTATTGGTATCTTTCTTGGGCAAATGACATTTTTTGATCACTTTCTATTCTAATTTTTTGGAGGCAGAATGAACCAGCAATTTAGGAATTGTTTTTTGGGTATTTGTTTTATGACGTTTCGCATGTGGTAAAATTGATAAGTCAGCTTCAGTATGATTACAGCGATACCACATTTATATATTTTTTATGTTTTGCTGCTTTTACATAATGATACTATTTTATAGAAATTATTATTTTTGCACCTCTTTATTCTGAGAGGTGTACCTTTCTTATGTTTATGCTGATGGAGCTTTATTCCGAATTGTTTTTTGCCGGTCAAGACAATGTTTTCAGCAATATCATCATTTTTTTACATTTGTCTTTTTGATTGCGTTTTATTCCACTTTTTGTTCAGCAGTTTGAAAAAGCATTGTTCTTTTGCTCCGTTTTTTTATTTTTTTTTACCGTGTTCACTGAAGAGGTTAACTATTGTGACAATTTTATGGGACAGGTTGTTTCAGAAACGGAGATACCAAACGTGTACTTTTTTTTTTTTTACATAAAAATAGAAATTTATCTGTTTTAAAAATACCGCGCTATAGAATATGCATATATATTAAAAAAAAACATTCACATATATACGCATGCATATCGGGAATCAATAATTTAACTGCCAACCTGTCACGGTACGTCGATGTGCATTTACAAAAATGTATGCAACTCATTACGGCGTATCTAAAAGATACGGGACATACGTTGGAAGTTTTGGAGGGAATTCAGTGGAATGATAGATATATACTAGGGACTTTGGACATAAAATCCTTGTATACGGTTATTAACCAGGAAAAGGGCTGCGAGGCAGCGGGACACTTTTTAGGCGCCTTGGGCATTTATACCTCTACACAAATCCAATATATTTTGGACTGTATAAAGTTCATACCGCAGCACAACTATTTTGTATATGAAGGACAGCATTACCTTCAAACATGGGGGACCGCCATGGGGACGCGGTTTGCGCCAAGTTACGCAAATGTATATGTAGCCAAATGGGAGGAGTCTCATATCTCACCAGAAGGCAGGCTACACCCAGGCCTGGTCATATGGCGTCGCTTTATAGATGACGTCCTTTTCATTTGGGACGGTTCCCAAACTGACCTGAACAGATTTATTGCAGATCTTAACATCAACCAGTACGGTCTGGAATTTACCCCAAATATTAGCAAATCCAATATTAATTTTTTGGATTTAAACATTTATGTGGAAAAAAAACGGCTATACACTAAATGTCATCGTAAGGAGGTAGACTCAAACAGTTTCATCCATATTACCAGCTGCCACTTACCGGTGTGGCTTGCCAATATACCAAAAAGCCAATTCACCAGGATCAGAAGGAACTGTTCCAACATGGTGGACTACAATAAGGAAGCGGACCACCTCACACAGCAACTCATGGACAAGGGCTATCCGAGACCACTATTGGAAAAGGCACAGTGCCAGGTGGCCCTTTTACCACGGGAGTCTTTATTGAAAAATTGTAGTACAAAAAACAACAATATAAATAATAGCAAAAGTAGTGGTAATAACACTGGGAACCTGCAGGAACAGATTCTAAAATTACCATTTATTACGCAATTCCATGCAAATCATAAGAAATTTGTGAATATTATACAGAAACACTGGTCAGTTTTAAGACAGGATAAAATAATAGGGGACCTTTTGCCAACTATCCCCAGGTTTATATATAGGAAAACCCAGTCATTGGGTCATCTCATAGCTCCAACAACCAAAATGACCAATATAAATAAACCTTATGATTCCACCATTACGGCCAAATCAAAAACTGGGTTTTCACCCTGTGGGACATGCTTTGCCTGTGTGCATACTACTTTCAAGAAAATGAAACAATCAACTTTTTCGAATATGGACGAAATGAAAACGTTTACTATCAGAGATAACATTTCCTGCAACTCAAAGGGGGTAATCTATATCATACAGTGTTCGTGTAAAAAACTTTACATGGGCCGCACCAAACGGCATCTGAGTATACGCCTAAGGGAACATTGCAAAAATATTTTAAAGGGTTTTATGGGACACCCCCTCTCACGTCATTTTAAAGAAAAACACAAACAGTCTCTCAAAGACATCCGTTTTTGCGGTATTCAGCTAGTTCATCAGAATTGGAGGGGGGGTGATTTTATTAAACAGATGTCTAGGAGGGAATCTGAATGGATTTTTTTGTTGGACAGTTTGGCCCCCAAAGGCCTCAACCATGAACTAGAGTTATATGCTTTTTAGTGGTATTCAATAGTGTAGATCCCTGGCACGCACATCCAAATCTATGCCCATGGATGTGCGGATACAAATATAGGCATGTTGGGCTTTTATCCCACGCTTCCCTCCTTTTTATTTATTTATTTATTCATTCATTCATTCTTTGTATTGTGTTATATATGTTATAGCAGTATTGTATTCTGTTTAATGCCGGCTCATTTAGGAATAACTGGTTTAGGTTTGATTATTTATTAATCTTAATTTAATTTAAGTGAGCTTTTACGTATTTATATTTTTCCTTTCTTTTAACATCATTTTTAAAATTATTTAAATAAAAATTGTTTTTAAAAAAGTATTGAACAACATAAATGTGGTGTCCGTTACAATAAAGGCATCACACCTGTGATGCACGGTCATTGCTGGGCTTATGGGATCATTTGGTATGTAGAGGGTTAATGCAGAGGGGCGGAGGTAGTTAGCCAAGCCGCTGGTGATATAAGTGGCTACACACAGAGGGGCCGTAACCCTGATGAAGAGGTGCGTTCCACCTCGAAACATGTTGGTTGTATCTGACTCCTTTGTGTCTCCGTAGTAAAGTGACGTCACTTTCAGGTCGAGTGGCTGAGTATATCGGCCATCTTCCTACTTTCCTCGTGTAACCAGGGACGCTACCGGCCGGGGCGCCTCTGGCTCTGCACGTCGCGACACTCCCTCCCCTCTGCACACTCCAGTTCCAGAGCGGAACAGCGATTACACCAACTGGAGTCATTCACCCCAGGAAGCGCAGCGCATCTTGATGCAGCAACATTAAGGTATGCACATTAGACTATACATGCACCAGGCTGTCAACTAGTAAAACCTCCTACTATTGAACGCTTACAAGGAAGGTTTATATATCCTGCTATTTTCTGACTGCAGCCCCCTATATAGTGGATACCTACCAAACTTTTACTTGCAAATAGCGACATCCTGTGGTTGCATGGCTTCTCTGTAGTGGAAGATATATGCATGCGTATATATGTGAATGTTTTTTTTTTTTTTTTTTTAAATATATATGCATATTCTATAGCGCGGTATTTTTAAAGCTGATTATTTGTGTTCAATTTATTGACAGAGGTCAGAACAACTTCTGTCTAAATACCAGCTGCTTTCTTGTACCTCCTCTTCTCTTTATATATGTGCAGCGCCAGTGTGGTCATTGGTTGAATATAGAAATTTATCTGTACAATATATTTTTATTTTTTTCATTATTTTCTGAATTTTTAAAAAATATTTTTACAATTTTTTTTACTTAGTTCCACTATGGGACTCTCACATTTACAACTCTCATCTCTGTTATAAACTATTGCAATGCACAATCATTACAATGGTTTAGAACTGTCAGTGCTGCACTGGCACAAATTAGTTAGATCATGCACTCGGCATGATCTAACTAACTTGCTAGGGCCTGGTGACCCAGATGTAATCATGGCTACATCGGGTCACCATGGCAACGATTGGGCCCCGCGATGACATCACGGGGTCGTGAGGGGGCTATGTATACCAGGATAGGGATGATGGGGACATGCATACCAGGATAGGGATGATGGGGACATGCATACCAGGGTAGGGATGAGGGGGCCATGCATATCAGGATAGGGATGAGCGGGCTATGCATACCAGGGTAGGGATGAGGGGGCCATGCATACCAGGATAGGAATGAGGGGGCCATGCATACCAGGGTAGGGATGAGGAGGCCATGCATACCAGGATAGGAAGGAGGAGGCTATGCATACCATGATAGGGATGAGGAGGCCATGCATACGAGGATGGGATGAGGGGGCCATGCATACCATGATAGGGATGAGGAGGCCGTGCATACCAGGATAGGGATGAGGGGGCCATGCATACCAGGATAGGGATGAGGAGGCCATACATACCAGGATAGGGATGAGGAGGCCATGCATACCAGGATAGGGATGAGGAGGCCATACATACCAGGATAGGGATGAGGAGGCCATACATACCAGGATAGGGATGAGGGGGCCATGCATATCAGGATAAGGACGAGGAGCCATGCATACCAGGATAGGGATGAGGAGGCCATGCATACCAGGATAGGGATGAGGAGGCCATGCATACCAGGATAGGGATGAGGAGACCATACATACCAGGATAGGGATGATGGAGCCATGCATACCAGGATAGGGATGAGGAGGCCATGCATACCAGCATAGAGATGAGGAGGCCATGCATACCAGGATAGGGATGAGGGAACCATGCATACCAGGATAGGAATGAGGGAGCCATGCATACCAGGATAGGAATGAGGGAGCCATGAATACCAGGATAGGGATGAGGAGGCCATGCATACCAGGATAGGGATGAGGGAACCATGCATACCAGGATAGGAATGAGGGAGCCATGCATACCAGGATAGGAATGAGGGAGCCATGAATACCAGGATAGGGATGAGGAGGCCATGCATAGCAGGATAGGGATGAGGAGGCCATGCATACCAGGATAGGGATGAGGAGCCATGCATACCAGGATGGGAATGAGGGGGCCATGCATACCAAGATAGGGATGATGGGGCCATGCATACCAGGAAAGGGATGAGGGGGCCGTGCATACCAGGATAGGGATGAGGGGGCCATACATACCAGGTTAGGGATAAGGGGGCCATGCATACTGGGATAGGGATGAGAGGGCCATGTATACCAGGGTAGTGATGAGGGGGCCATACATACTAAGATAGGGATGAGGGGGCCATGCATACCAGGATGGGGATGAGGGGATTTTCCTTCAATTTCCTCATCTAAAACCTAGGTGCATCTTATGGAATGATGCATCTTATAGTCCGAAAAATATGGTAATACAAATGATGTAGTCAAAAATATGTACATTTAACTTTTGATCAGTGAGGTTAAAGTTTTAAAATGAATAATTTAAAATAAATTGTGGTAATGTTCAGTTTGAATGGAATGGCCCATAAAAGATACTGATATTAATACAGCAGTATGCACTATATGCCCATGAGTCATAATCGTCATATGACATAAATTATTTTGTATAAGATTAAAATAAAATGAATGTGTCTTGTCATTTCCTTTATATTCATCTTCTAGTTCTGCATATTACTTCTCTAACCTTGCCCTTAGATCATTTGACTGGACACCTCTGCAGAACTTGATGATGAGGAATAAATTATGTCGTTTTTGGAATAACGTTGCGGCAGTCACTGTGGATGTATAACCTTCAAAATTTCATTATTGCTTAACAGAAAATCATGGGATGTGTTTAAATTTGAAACCATTTCTCTCATTCTCTGTTGTGCTGCTGTAAGAAAATGCTTGGAAGATGAAGATCACTGGAAATTACAGAGGTTTTGGAGTTCGCTTAGAGTTAATAGAATTGGTGATACCTGCTTGTTATATATTATTATGCTTTGTTTGTACATCCTAACAAACCTAAGAGCCCCTGCGCTCAATGGAGGAATCAATCTCTAGGGCGTTCAAAGAAAAGGGTCCTGTGGAAAGGAGCTAAGGGTAAAGTCAGATGCAGTGGGAACGGAGTGCTGCTGTTTGGTAATTGTTTAATTATTATAATAATAATTATTATTTATTTTATAGCATCCTTAATTCCAGGGCTCTGTATATACAAAAACACGGCTTATACTACATATCAATCATTTAGCAGCAAAACAATTATTGGTACAAACAAGCTTTACTAAACATGGCCAAGAAGCAAGTACAATTCCATGGGAATGAGGACCAAAGGGCTGTCTGCGTGGTCTTATGATCGACTACAAGTGAAAGAGTAAGGATACAGTAGGCGAGGGTAAGAGGCTGATATTGCTGTGTGCTTAAAGCAGGGTTATAGAGTGACATGGAAAAGTTTGGGCACACTTGGTCAAAAATAATGTTATTGTGAATAGTGAAGCAAGTTGAAGATTAAATTATCTCTAAAAGGCCTAAAGTTAAAAATGACAGATTTCCTTTGTATTTTCGGCAAAAAAAAAAATGTATATTTGCGTCTTGCATGCACTCCTGTTTTGAGGTCTAGCCACAGATTTTCAATGATGTTCAGAATAGACATGAGCTTTTGTTAGGATCTTGGTTAGGATAGTGGTTTTGTATGATGAGTGGGGGTAACGTGTTTGAAGAGGGGAGGTGTTGGACCCTGGGGAGATGTCTAAGTAGCAGCAGACTATTTTTTTTTAGGAACTTAATGTGTCTACATTTCGGCAGCCAATCAGGGCGCAGAAACCATCAACAATGTCATGATACAAGGGCTTCTGTCATTGCCTGCCAAAATCACATGTCCCTATTCATATAAAAGGCGGATATGTTGTTTTGCTGGATCCATTTTCTCAGTGTAACCATGTAGAGAGACCGCTCCTGCTGCTGCTGAACATTAATTTGTCATATAATTATATAGGATCCTGTCCTGTACGACGAGTTTGTGCTAAAAGTGTTATACATGCAGGAGTCCACATTTCCAACTCAAAATCGTCTGGGCTAAAACTGTGTTGCAGTCAGGACTCAGGAGGCCCAATTTGCTAATCAAAATCGTTAGACCTAACATTGGGGATGGGGATTGGGGATATAGGATCCTGTCCTGTATGACGAGTTTGTGCTAAAAGCGTTATGCATGCAGGAGTCCACATTTCCTACTCAAAATCATCTGGGCTAAAACTGTGTTGCAGTCAGGACTCAGGAGGCCCAATTTGCTAATCAAAATCATTAGACCTAACATTGGGGTTCAGCCGGGAGGCCCCATTTGCTAATCAAAATCGTTAGGCCTAATAGTGTTGTGCAGTCCGTAGTCCACATTTCCTACTCAAAATCGCTCGGGCTAATATTGTGTTGCAGTCAGGACTCAGGAGCCATAATTTTGGTGTGTTGCAATAATCGTTTGAAATGTTTGCACTCCAAGCTGGGTCTCTTTCATGTGTGTTGTCTGTAGAAGTAGGGCTCCCAGACCGGCCGGCCTGCACTTACTCTCAGTCAGCTACCTGTGTTACTAGCCTTACATTTTTCTACCTATACTAGTCTACAATGCTGATATTTGTGCCTCCTGAATGTGGCTGGAAAAAAAAACAATTTGAGCTGCTGAATGAGTTATCAGGGCTCCCAGCAAAGAAGGCTTACACCGCTCCCTCACCCACCTGGTCCTAATTGAACCTTCAATTCAAATAGCTCATTCACGGCCCATGGCTAACTGCTGCTGTGCGATTATCAAATTTCCACTGTGGGTCAATTGATGCCACTTTTCCTGGTGTCTGCCCCTAATGTTTGGAAATGTTTGGACTCCAAGTTGGGTCTCCTTCACGTGTGTTGCCTGAATTTGGCAGACCTCTCAGAGCACCAGGGTTACACCTGTCACTTATCCACCTGTTACTGATCAATGTTTCAGCTGGAAATGCTGGTGCAAACACTGTCCCATGCATCCATGCTGCACAATTATACTATATGCACTCTGTGTCAATTGATGCCACTCTTCCTGGTGTTTGCCCCTAATTTGAAAAAAAATGTGAAAAAAATCCCAAATTTGTAAAAGAAAAAAAAAGGTACCATTTTTTTTAAACCTGTATTGTCTCCATATTTTGGGATCTGGGGCTAGGTGAGGCTTATTTTTTGCATGTCAAGCTGATACAATGTTTTGATCGCCTGCATTTGAATTTATTGCAATATTACGGCAACAAAAAAAGGTAATTCTGGCGCTTTGATTGTTTTTCTCGTTATTCCGTTTACTGTTCAGTTTATTTTTTTTATATTTTGATAGAGCATTTCTGAACTCAAAGAAACCAAATATGTGCATTTTTTTATTTTTTTATTGCTTTATTTTAAATGGGTCAAAGGGAAGTGTTTTGAACTTTTACATTTTTTTATATTTTTAAAACATTCTTTTTTACTTTTCACTTGCTTCAATAGTCTCCTTAGGGGATTTCACGCTGCAATCTTCCATTTGGTTGTGCAACACATAGCAGTGTTTCAGTGACATATGATCTACCTACACGTCATAGTTCATAAAGGGGTTAAAGGTAAACTGTCAGCAGGTTTTTGCTACCTGATCTAAGTGGAAGAAGAACGTGCTTGTGGCAAGGTATCAGGTCAGAAATACAATTACAACAGGGATATAAATAGATTAATTTTTATTATTTATTTGCGTGGTAACAATAAATTAAAATTAATTAAATATTAAAAACAAATTATATTTTATTGCAAAAAAAGGGGATTATTTATATATATATAGCAATATGCTTATGAAAGAAGCACTAATTAAAGTGCTATAGTGAGAAGGAGATGCCAGTGCAATAAGTGCAAAAAATGCTAAGGATATATAAGGTGCTGCTAGTTATACTCAATATCTCCAGTCACTTACTTTAATATATATATGCGGTATTGGGTAGGTAGCCAATGCGGTATGATGCACCCCGACGCGCGTTTCGGACGCTTAACTCCTTCGTCAGGGGGTGACTGGAGATATTGAGTATAACTAGCAGCACCTTATATATCCTTAGCGTTTTTTGCACTTATTGCACTGGCACCTCCTTCTCATTATAGCACTTTAATTAGTGCTTCTTTCATAAGCATATTGCTATATATATAAATAATCCCCTTTTTTTGCACACATGGGTCTTTTTTTCACATGTTTTTAGATATACCCTCTGCTATTTTAGTACTATTTTTTTCATATATTCAGTCGCTGCAGATATATGTATAAAATATATATATATATATATATATATATATATATATATATATATACCACATATTATGGTAGCCAAATAGGTATGGGCACATGAAATGACATACATGTGTATATATAATGAATTTGTTTTTAATATTTTATTAATTTTAATTTATTGTTACCACGCAAATAAATAATAAAAATTAATCTATTTATATCCCTGTTGTAATTGTATTTCTGACCTGATACCTTGCCACAAGCACGTTCTTCTTCCTAGGGCTTAGTAGTGTTGCACTACACTTTCTTGACACACTGGTGTGTGGGGGTAGTCTGTTTTTATATGATTTTATTCATCTATACAATATATATGTAATTTTAATTGGTAGATTTTTAGACTTTATACCCTTATAGATCTAGTGTGTTTTAATTCTGATCTAAGTGGAGCATGCTGTATGCAAAGAGACCCTGAATCCAATGATGTATCACATAGATTACTGTGTGCAGCCGTTCTGACACAATCAGAGTTTTTAGATTTAGCAATGTAGCAGAGCAGAGAAAGCTAACTCCGCCACACCATGTACATAGTCTACAGACAGTGAGCTGCTTATCACAGGAGTGGGTGGAGTCAGACTAGCATGCACACACTGCTGTAGCTGCTGTATTCCAGTCAATGATAATCACCAGGTGATAAACCTTCAATGTAAGTAAACAACAGCACACAGCCCGACATGTGACACATCTTTGAATTCCGTATTTTAACCCCTACTTCATGCTGTTCTCAGATTGCATAGCAAAAACCTGCTGACAGATTCCCTTTAACCCTTTGGATTGACCGACAGCATTGTAGTTGTGAACAATACGAATCTATATATATAATTGTCTAAGGTCCACTTCCATCTGTTTGTCTGTCTGTCTGTCACGGAAATCCGGCATCGCTGATTGGTCACGGCCGGCTGGATGCGACCAATCAGCGACAGTCACAGTCCGGCCGTGAATTGGCCCCTCCCTGCTCCCCTCAAGTCAGTGCCCCCTCCATACTCCCCTACAGTCAGCGCCCACATAGCGTTTTAACAGTCCGTTAAACGGACTGCGTTACACAGTAGCATAATGCGGTGTAACGCAGTCCGTTAACGCTGCGATTAACCCTGTAAGTGTGACCAACTTATTACTATTGATGCTGCCTATGCAGCATCAATAGTAAAAACATATAATGTTAAAAATAATAATAAAAAAAAATCATTATATTCTCACCTTCCGGCGTCCGCGCCAGCCTTTCCAGCTCCTTGCGGTGTTCCGGTCCCAAGAATGCATTGCGGCAATAACCCCAGATGACGTAGCGGTCTCATGAGACCACTACATCATCACGGGTTATTGTCGCAAGGCATTACTGGAAACGGAGCGTCACGAGGAGAATCGCTAAAGGCCTGGGCTGGATCTGGGTGACGCCGGAAGGTGAGTATATAACTATTCTTTTATTTTAATTCTTTTTTTAACAGGGATATGGTGCCCACTTTGCTATATACTACGTGGGCTGTGCTATATACTACGTGGGCTGTGTTATGTACTGCGTGGGCTGTGTTATATACTATGTGGGCTGTGCTATATACTACATGGGCTGTGTTATATACTGCGTGGGCTGTGTTATATACTGCATGGGCTGTGCTATATACTATGTGGCTGTGCAATATATTACATGGCTGTGCAATATACTACGTGGCTGTGCTCAAAACTACATGGCTGTGAAATATACTATGTGGCTGTACAATATACTACGTGGGCTGTGCTATATACTACGTGGCTGTGCAATATATTACGTGGCTGTGCTATATACTACGTGGCTGTGCTATATACTACGTGGGCTGTGTTATATACTGCGTGGGATGTGTTATATACTGCGTGGGCTGTGCTATATTCTACATGGCTGTGCAATATACTACATGGCTGTGCAATATGCTGCGTGGCTGGGCTATATACTACGTGGCTATGCAATTACTATGTGGGCTGTGCTATATGCTATGTGGCTGTGCAATATACTATGTGGCTGTGCTATATACTATATGGCTGTGCTATATACTACATGGCTGTGCTATATACTACGTGGCTGTGCTATATACTATGTAGCTGTGCTATATACTACGTGGCTGTGCTATATACTACGTAGCTGTGCTATATACTACGTGGGCTGTGTTATATGCTACGTGGGCTGTGAGACTCTTTCGCCTGGGGTCCTCAAAAACCTGGAGCGGGTCCTGGCTTCACTGATTGGTCGCGCCCTGCCGGCCGCGAACAATCAGTGACAGATACAGTCCAGCTGCGAATTGGCGTGGGATTTGAACCACGCTTCCCTAAAGGCCCCTTCACATTAAGCGACGCTGCAGCGATACCGACAACAATCCGGATCGCTGCAGCGTCGCTGTTTGGTCGCTGGAGAGCTGTCACACAGACCGCTCTCCAGCGACCAACGATGCCGGTAACCAGGGTAAACATCGGGTAACTAAGCGCAGGGCCGCGCTTAGTTACCCGATGTTTACCCTGGTTACCTTCCTAAAAGTAAAAAAAACAAACACTACATACTTACCTACCGCTGTCTGTCCTCCAGCGCTGTGCTCTGCACTCCTCCTGTACGGTCTGTGTGAGCACAGCGGCCGGAAAGCAGAGCGGTGACGTCACCGCTCTGCTTTCCGGCTGACCGACGCTCACAGCCAGTACAGGAGGAGTGCAGAGCACAGCGCTGGAGGACAGACAGCAGTAGGTAAGTATGTAGTGTTTGTTTTTTTTACTTTTAGGAAGGTAACCAGGGTAAATATCGGGTAACTAAGCGCGGCCCTGCGCTTAGTTACCCGATGTTTACCCTGGTTACCAGTGAAGACATCACTGGATCGGTGTCACACACGCCGATCCAGCGATGTCAGCAGGGAGTCCAGCGACGAAATAAAGTTCTGGACTTTCTTCAGCGACCAACGATCTCCCAGCAGGGGCCTGATCGTTGGTCGCTGTCACACATAACGATTTTATTAACGATATCGTTGCTACGTCACAAAATGCAACGATATCGTTAACAATATCGTTATGTGTGAAGGTACCTTAACTGGTCGCGCCCGGCCGGCCGAATCCTGTGTATTCATTGCATTATTCTGAAATCTTCATAAATAAACTACATACATATTCTAGAATACCTGATGCGTTAGAATCGGGCCACCATCTAGTTGTCTAATAATTGTGCGCACGGTGTATCTATGACATGATGGAATGCATGTTTTCTCTGCCTCTGCACCAACCTGATGCTCATCATTGAACATACAGTAGATGCACTACCTGGCTGGTGTCGTACCTGGACCAAGTCCTTTTTCCGGGAAACATCCAGGATTGTGATGTTTATTAAACCAAAACTATATTGAATCACACTAGAATAAAAGCTGTTTGGACCTTATTCAGCTCCTTAGTTATAATCTATGACTCCCGCTCAGGTCACCCCCACTTTCCACACTTATAGAAACATACAGGCCATTAACACCCAGGAACTTATGAAGAACTTGCAGTCCTCATTGGCCCCAATCTCCTCCATCTCATATCCTGATTCTGCTCTGAAGCATTACAATGAAACCCTGCAAAGTGCCCTGGATGAAGCTGCTCCTCCTATACATAAAACAACTCGGCACAGACGGCAACAACCGTGGCACACGCTGCAAACACGTTTCCTGCAGCGGTGCTCCAGGTGCGCAGAACGTCTGTGGAGAAAATCTAATCTACCCGAAGATTTCATCCATTATAAGTTCATGCTAAAGACATACAATTCTGCCCTTCACCTCTCCAAACAAACCTACTTCAACACCCTCATCACCTCCCTGTCCAATAACCCTAAACGTCTCTTTGACACGTTCCAGTCCCTACTCAACCCAAGAGCGCAGGCCCCAACCACGGATCTCCGTGCTGACAATCTGGCCAATTACTTCAAAGAAAAAATTGACCATATTCGACAGGAAATCATCTCCCAATCTCTTCATACCATGCACTGTCCTCCCTCCCCCACTGCATCTAGTTCACTCTCTGACTTTGAACCAGTTACAGAAGAAGAAGTAAGCAGGCTCCTTGCATCTTCTCGCCCGACCACTTGCACCAGTGACCCCATTCCGTCACATTTCCTCCAGTCCCTTTCCCCGGCTGTCACCTCTCACCTAACAAAAATATTCAACCTTTCCCTCACTTCCGGTATTTTTCCCTCCTCATTTAAGCATGCCATCATACATCCATTACTTAAAAAACCATCCCTCGACCAAAACTGTGCCGCTAATTATAGACCTGTCTCTAATCTTCCATTCATCTCTAAACTCCTCGAACGCCTGGTCCACTCCCGTCTTACCCGCTATCTCTCAGATAACTCTCTTCTCGACCCTCTTCAATCTGGTTTCCGCTCTTTACACTCTACTGAAACTGCCCTCACTAAAGTCTCTAATGACCTACTAACAGCTAAATCTAATGGTCACTACTCCATGCTAATTCTCTTGGATCTCTCTGCAGCATTTGACACTGTGGATCATCAGCTCCTCCTCACTATGCTCCGCTCCATCGGCCTCAAGGACACCGTTCTCTCCTGGTTCTCCTCCTATCTCTCTGACCGATCCTTCACTGTATGTTTCGCTGGTTCCTCCTCCTCTCACCTTCCCCTTACTGTTGGGGTTCCTCAAGGATCAGTCCTAGGCCCCCTCCTCTTCTCTTTGTATACTGCCCCTATTGGACAAACAATCAGTAGATTTGGCTTCCAGTACCATCTCTATGCTGACGACACCCAACTATACACTTCTTCTCCTGATCTCACGCCTGCCTTATTAGAAAACACCAGTGATTGTCTTACCGCTGTCTCTAGCATCATGTCCTCCCTCTATCTGAAACTAAACCTGTCAAAAACTGAACTCCTCGTGTTTTCTCCCTCTACTAACCTACCTTTGCCTGACATTGCCATCTCCGTGTGCGGTTCCACCATTACTCCAAAGCAACATGCCCGCTGCCTTGGGGTCATCCTTGATTCTGACCTTTCATTCACCCCCCACATCCGATCACTGGCTCGCTCTTCTTACCTGCATCTCAAAAACATTTCTAGAATTCGCCCTTTTCTTACTTTCGACTCTGCAAAAACTCTTACTGTTTCACTTATTCATTCTCGTCTGGACTATTGTAACTCTCTACTAATCGGCCTCCCTCTTACCAAACTCTCCCCGCTCCAATCTGTCCTGAATGCTGCTGCCAGGATCATATTCCTCACCAACCGTTACACCGATGCCTCTACCTTGTGCCAGTCATTACACTGGTTACCCATCCACTCAAGAATCCAGTACAAAACTACTACCCTCATCCACAAAGCACTCCATGGCTCAGCACCACCCTACATCTCCTCTCTGGTCTCAGTCTACCACCCTACCCGTGCCCTCCGCTCCGCTGATGACCTCAGGTTAGCATCCTCAATAATCAGAACCTCCCACTCCCGTCTCCAAGACTTTACACGTGCTGCGCCGATTCTTTGGAATGCACTACCTAGGATAATACGATTAATCCCCAATCCCCACAGTTTTAAGCGTGCCCTAAAAACTCATTTGTTCAGACTGGCCTACCGCCTCAATGCATTAACCTAACGATCCCTGTGTGGCCTATATTAAAAAAAAAAAAAAAAAAAAATTAATTAACTGGTTCATGCAGCTTTACATGAACACCCAAGCCTTACACTATGGCTGGTCCGAATAACTATAGCAATTGTTACCATCCACCTCTCGTGTCTCCCCTTTTCCTCATAGTTTGTAAGCTTACGAGCAGGGCCCTCACTCCTCTTGGTATCTGTTTTGAACTGTATTTCTGTTATGCTGTAATGTCTATTGTATGTACAAGTCCCCTCTATAATTTGTAAAGCGCTGCGGAATATGTTGGCGCTATATAAATAAAAATTATTATTATTATTATTATTATGACAGATGTGCCTCTACAGCTGATCCATTAAAAAAAAAAAACCAAGCCAGTGTAAAGAAAAAGACGTTTTTGTTATATTGTTAGAATAAATAGTAATTCCCCTGCCGTCCTTATTTCCAAACGTTATTCATGCTCTGTGGATATAAAGTAATCTACTTTAAAAAAAATAATAATAATGTGTATTAATATCCCTTAGCTGCTTATCGTTAGATTTACATATCCAGACTGTTATCAAATAAGCTATTACAAGACTATACAATGTGTAAGGAGAAATATACAAATAGCAGAAACAATGACAAATCTGTCACTAGGTGCGGCTGATACAATGTCGCCAGTGCGTATGGAGCTGGTAGTGTAAAGTACACCGCAGCATGGAATACTGGAGGAGAGGCCTGTATTGCAGCAATGTGTCCGCCCGCCCCTCCTGCTTTGTGTGAGGAAGCAATATCTCAGTGCTAGCTGGCTGAGAATAGATCCAGGGCAAGGAGAATACAGGAAGCAGAGGATCATACAAACACAAGGAGACACGTTCACCACCACCATCATCATCACCATCATCATCATCCGTGTATAGCCTTCCCTGGCAGTGCTGTGCAGCAGGGGGACATGGAGCTGCTGAGGGCAGACGTGCATGTGCTGGTCTGGGTCACTGCAGCTGTTCTGCTGCTATCCCTCCTACTCTTCTCTACTGCCCCTTTCTTCACTGACTACATTCGGAAATGGAAAATAATGAAGCCAATCCCAGGAGTGGGCCCCAACTATCCTCTGGTGGGGGACGCACTGATGTTGAAGCCAAATGGTGGAGGTAGAGTATGCGTTGTATAATATAGTAGGTTACTCCATAGTTCTATGCGGAACAACAAACAGGTAATCCACGACAAGTTGTGACGAGCGACAAACTTAGTCCTACTCTGCTGTGCATATAATGGTCGACTGAAATGGAAGTGTGTCCATATAATTCTATCAGACCCATGAACATCACCGTGACCTTCGGTAAGTTTGGGTCAGGGCATGCTGTACATTGACATTTACTATTGTGCAATCTGTATGCTCCCCTGGAGTAGAAGGTCCCTCCGATATCTATTAGTTACTAGCATGTGGAATGTTCTGATCATAAACCTGATCTCTTCCAAATAAGTATAAGGTAACAATAAATAAAGAAGTCCTATCTATAAACTGTTCTGTTACACATAGAGGCGTAACTAAAAGTTTCTTAGCCCCCCGGTAAAATCTGTTCTCGGACCCCTGCCTGACATCTGTGATCTATAAATCTGATGTCTTCTTATGGGGTAGTGCCCTCATAGTTCCTCTGGCAGTGGGGTCTGAGTGCAAGCGCTACCGTTATACAGGACTCCTGTTGTTATGCCCCTGCTTCTACCAATATTTTAGAGAATTACATAATGAACAATGTTATTAGCAGAGTTGGTGCATTTGGAAATGGAAGCTTTTTGTCAATCATTTTAGCAATAATTGACTTGCTTAGTGGCGGGCCCTTCAGATTCTCTGTTGTCTGCTCGCAGGACTCTTTTAGCACAATAGCGCCTTTCAATCAAACAAATAATGTATGTTGCCTAAAAGGATGCTGTCACCCAATTTTATTTTTACCTTTTAGTAAATACACAAATCTAAGCTACGACACAAAACAAATGTTTAATAGCGAAATATCCCGTCTTCCTCAAACAAGACGTAAACAAATAGAAGCATTTTAACCCCTTAATGACCGAGCCAATTTTGACCTTAATGACCTAGCCACATTTTACAATTCTGACCGCTGTCGCTTTAGGTTACAACTTTTGAAGACTTCAACGGGTCCCGTGATTCTGAGATTATTTTTTTCATGACATATTGTAGTTTATGATAGTAGTAAAATGTCTTCGATATGACTTGCGTTTATTTGTGAAAAAAAACCCAGAAATTTGGAGAAAATATTAAAAAATGTCGCATTTTTCAAACTTTTAATTCTTATGCACAAAAATCAGAGTCATGTCACGCAAAATAGTTAATAAATAACATTTCCCACATGTCTACGTCAGCACTATTTTGGAAAGATCATTTTTTTTCTTAGGAAGTTAGAAGGGTTAAAAGTTAACCAGCGATTTCTCATTTTTCCAACAAAATGTACAAAACCATTTTTTTAAGGTACAACATCACATTTGAAGAGACTTTGAGGGGCCTACATGACAGAAAATACCTAAAAGTGACCACATTCTAAAAACTGCACCTCTCACGGTGCTTAAAATCACATTGAAGAAGTTTATTAACCCTTCAGGTGCTTCACAGGAACTGAGGCAATGTGGAAGGAAAAAATGAACTTTTTTTCACAAAACATTTACTTCAGACCCAGACTTTTTATTTCCACAAAGGTATCAGGAGGGAAACAGAGGCTGGACAGACATCTGTCTGAGATGGTTTAGTGAATCCTGCATTAAGTAGGGGGTTGGACACGATGAACGTTGAGGTTCCTTCAAACTCTAACATTCTATGATTCTTGAGGAGAAAATGGACCTCAAAATTTGTTGTGAAATTTCTCCCGAGTATGGAGATACCTTATTCGTGGGGGAAATCTACTGTTTGGGTGCACGGCAGTGCTCGGAAGGGAAGGTGCGTCATTTGACTTTTTGAATGTAAACATTGCTGGAATAATTAGTGGATGCAATGTTGCTTTTGGAGAGCCCATGCTGTGTCTAAACAGTGAAAACCCCCCACAAGTGACCCCATTTTGGAAACCACACCTCTCAAGAATTTTACACAGGAGTATAGTGAGCATTTTTGAACCCAGAGGTTCGACACAGAATTTGATAAAATTACGTTGTTGTCATATTGAATATGTGGTCATTAGTTTTGAGCAGAAGTGCTCGCTACTACAGTTTGCATCGGATGCTCGGGTATGCACCAAATATCATGGGTGTTCGAGTGATATGCTCAATTCCCTGCCCCACATGTTTTGCGGCTGTTGGACACTCAAAACAAAACATGCGGGGATCCGCGATACTCCGTGCATAACAGAGCACCCGATGCAAACTCAAGTAGCGAGCATTTGCGCTCAACACTAGATATAATATCGTAATTTTTTTACATTTGAAAAAAAAACCAATTCTAACTATAACCCCAACCATAACCCTAACACAACGCTAACACGCCACTCACCCTAACACAACCCTAACCCCAACCCTAACTCTAACCCTAACCTTAAGCCCAACTGCAAAAGAATGGAAAAAATAAAAATATATATTTTATCATTATCTATCACAGTGATCTATATAACTAATAGGAAAAATACCCTATTGTTGTTGGGTAATTGCTGGCAAATTTTGGTCAGCGAACTGCGCATGTGCCCGCCATTTTTTCCTCCTGGAAGATAACGCCCGGTCAGGGGGCTGATCTGCAGGGGAGACCATGGGATGGTAGAGGTACAGGAGGTTCTTGAGGGCATCATTTCTCTCTCCTCTGAAAAGTACATAGGACATTGTAATTACAGACAGAGCTTCCCCTTAGTTAATTGGTGGAATATTTGTCGGTCATTTGAGTTGAATGGTTTTCCACCAGTTAGAGCTTTGAAACAATTGTATGCTTACTGTTGTTGTTCTTTTTAGAGCTTGTCATGTGCAAATTGTCTCTTTAGAGAGGAAGAGGACTTGAATTCTAGTGTCACCTTTGAGAGTAGCAATCCTAAAAATTAATATCAGCCCTTTAGCGAGCGTTGCAATATGACTTAGGATAAAAACCAATCAATATTGACTTGTAGGATTGTTGCTTCCAGTAGATGGCACTGAAGTCCTCTTCCTCTCTAGAGATACAATTTGCAAAATATATTGTAAGAGTTGTATCCACAAGTTCCCGATGGCATTGGTAGTGCACCGGGTGGCCAAGTGATCGGATTGCTCGGTAAATTCATTTTGTTTTACCAGAAAATAGACTTGTCAGCTGATGGACTTCTGATTTCCTTCATACTGAATTCCACCATTTGGCAGATGGATTGGAATAACAGCATGAGGGTAACAGAATATGGCTACTGTAGATTTTGGGAAATGGAATATTGTATTCTGCATAGTATTATAAAAACATTCATTTATATTAACCACTAAATACCACGGGGTCTATATGGTTATAGTTCATTCATTATTCTTCCATTTTCCATTGTCTTGTGGTCTATTGTTAAACCTAAAAAACAGGAATTTTTTCATTCAAAACCAGTATATCTGTGCAAATAATAACTGTGTCTGGAAAGCGGTGTGCATGACCAACATGGCCTTATCCAGACTACTTTCTGATTTCATGTCGACACTTTTGTTGCAGTGTGAAAGTTCTGTTGGTAACTACTTTCACACTGTATTATTTGCAGTAATCTCTAAGTATTTGAGTCAATAACACTCACAGCACAATGTCCTTAGGTGGAGTGTTTGATAATACATTTTTTTTTTTTTCATTTTAACATACCATTGCAGAGAGCATTGTAATCTGCAACATTATAATACAATAAAAGTGAAAAAAAGTGCATTGGAAAATATTTTCCAACTAAAACTTCAAGACAAGCTTTGTGAATATGGCCAAATATAAGACAGGAAGGAAATCTAGGCAAGTTCTGATTGATTCCCTTTTAAGCTACTGTTTCGGTCAGGTAATGTGCATATTTTGTTTTTTAAGAATAAAAAGTCCTGAATGACAGTAGAAGGATACAGAGTAATTACTTCATAGAAGTTGTTTCAAGGGCAGGCTGTCCGGGATTTGTTTGCCTCTTTTAATAAATGTTTTTTTTTCCAGATTTCTTTCGGCAAATTATTGAATACACCGAGGTGCTGAGACATCTTCCACTGATCAAACTTTGGCTTGGCCCTATGCCTTTCTTGATATTGTACCATGCAGAAACCATAGAGGTCAGTAATATTTTGGGTGTATGACTGTTTATTTCCCCTGAAGACGATTTAGGCTGGAATCAGATTTGGGCAATTTGAGAGAAGTTATTTTAAATCGAACACAGGAGCTGATATATGGCACTGTATTTAAAGAATCCCTCCTCCTCCCATCAAAGTTTTTATCCTCTGAATATATTGCAGTCATCACATTATACAGCACTGTGTACTTACAATTGCACATTTTGCCTTTCTACCCAGCTAATTCTTCTCTATGTAGAAACAGGAAATATCTTTTCCCTGCATGAGTCATCCCTCTCTTCACCTCCTGACCCAGCTGATCCCTCCTCCCCCCTGCCAGGGACTTTTGTTGTGACTTATGTCTCACATAGGGAAAACTGACCTCCTGTTTCTACATAGAGCTTAGAAGGATATAGCTAGTCTGTTTTTCATCATGTGATGTCATAAACCCAATGGAAGAGAGAAGCATTAGCTGGGCATAAAGACAAAATGAACAATTGTAAGCACACAGTGCTATATAATATGATGACTGCAATATATTTTTAGAGGATATAAGTTTGATGGGAGTATTTCATTAAATCACCCTTGTGCCTTGCCAGTTATTGCTCCTTATGATGATATTATTGGATTGATTCTTTGTGTTCTGAACTGACTCCTGCACTTTGACTACTCTTCAAATTAAACCTTTAGATGCCTTTCCTGTCCCTTGCCAGTTATTACATTATACTCTATTTCACCCAGTGTAACAGCAGAGGATGGTTTGAGCTATTACAAGCTGTAGGTAGAGCTGGTTATATGGTAGCATGCTTCTTACTAATGCTGGTAATCTGAGCAGAGCAACTTGTTTCTGAATGGTATTGGGATAATATAGGCCTAACATGACTGCAATGTTAATCATGTGCTATATTCATCAGGCTCGGCCTGGTAAACATGCAAGTACGGTACTTTGAAAAATATTACATATAAATGTTTTCTATTAATATATTTTGCTGCCACATTAAAATGTAAAATGAAAGATGTGGAGGAGCCGAATTTGCAATTTAACAGTATGGGATTCTATCATGTTGATGGTGATGTTGTTGAGGTGAGGACTTAACGGGTTATATTTCACAAAGTTTAAAAGTTTCAAGTTATAACCCATCCACAGGATAGATGACAACCTGCTCATAAGTGAGATCGTAATCAAGGCTTTGAAATTCCTCATCTGTACACCACTGCTCCACTTATTGACTATAAGACAACCAGAGAGAACCCAGTGCTGAGTAGTGGACAATCTCTTTAAATACCAGTCTCTGAAGCACACACCACTGATAAGATGCCCCTGAATCATTAAGAATCACATGCCATTTAAAGGGAATCTGTCACCTCCTGGGACCTATTAATATGGGCATACAGGTAATAGAATTGTTACACTAGTCCTACCTGTATGCCTCATATTAGCTGTCTTGTTGTTGAGAAATCTTATATTCTGTCTGTATGCTAATGATTTCTTACTGGTGTTCGCTGCCTGTAAGAAATCCCTGCCTCCAGTCCTCATTATAATACTATCCCTTACTATGCATGTCAGTTCTAGCCCCAGAATCCTGCACCTGCACCCTGCACTCCCTCCACAATCTGTACCTTTTCCTCTCTTTTATGGGCACTACATTCAGGAATCTTCTGCACAGGTGCCGGTGAGTCTCTGTAACTTCCATTGTACATGACTATAAGGTGCTCTCCCCACTTTCTCCTTACATAGTCATTGCTAGGAACCATGTGTACATAGCTATGACTATGCAGGGAGGAAGTGGAGAGAGCACTGGATCAGAAGCCGGTGGTCACTGGAGCGGAAGTCGCCAGCACCTGCGCAGAAGATCCCTGAATGAAGTGCCCATGGAAGAGAGATAAAGGTAAGTTTTATGAAGGGAATACAGGGTGCAGATGTGGGATTCCAGTGCCATAACTGACGTGCATGGGAGGTGGGTAGTATTGTAATGAGGACAGGAGGCAGGGGTTTCTCCCAGGCACAGCACATCCCGGGGCCTGGATAAAATCAATAGAATATGGAAAGAATATAGGATTTCTCAACAAGACAGCTAATACGGGACATACAGTTAGGACTAGCGTACCATTTCTATCACCTGTATGCCCATATTAAAAGGTCATATACGTCTCAGGGAGTGACAGATTCCTTTTAAATGGCATGTGCTTCTTAATGAATCAGGTGCACCTTATTTGACCATTCATTGAGACTGGGGTGTACAATGAATCAGAGCTTCAGCTTACACCACCTATTATGTGGCTTAATTCATAACAAAAATGAAAGCCACTTTTTTTGGCACGTGGAGTCCCATGATAACCCATGCACATTTTTAGTGTAATCATTCCCTTAGTTAAAGAAGTTGGAAAAAGTGTGTAAAACACATCAAAAATATGGTGAGAGTCATGAAAGACAGATTTTTGTTGCAATTTACTCCAGATTTCTGGTGTATTTAGCTTGATAAATATACCTTGTTGAGTTATAACAGGATCTGTAGACTCACATTTTGTTTTCCTCATTACGATCTGCGTAACACTCGTTTGTAGAGCCATGTGATCCCTTTACACCAGTTCTTTATGGTTACATAAAAGCAGTGGCAAGAGAGAAGCAGAATAATTTCCCATGGGTATATATAACTAGCGTGTGTTAGAACTTGGCAGAAACACAACTGCACTGGCAGCCAATAGAGAAAAGGTATGGGAGCAGATTCATTAGAGTATTCATCACAGTCTCATTTGATATTTTCCAGTCTTTTTTTAACACTTTCTGGTTTTGATTTTCGTGGCTTGTGTAAAACTGCCTTAACACTAGAAAAGTGTTTGGAAAGATGCTAAACTAGTCACTTAGTTTACGCTTCTCAGCGGGAAACGGTCACCATTTAAATGCCTTCCTATCTGCAGGCACCAATTTATAGCAGAAGGATCACAACTTTTTTGTGAGAAAAGATCTAGTATAACCTGTGCTTTAACCATTTAAACTTTAAACTCTTTCAGGGACTTTGGATCCAGTGGGCGGTCCCATCAGTGACTGACAGCTATATCTGCATGCACACTATATATATACTATATACAGTATATCTGCATACAAAGAAAGTTGTCTGAAAATCCCGGAAATATACATTTAAATGATCAAAACAGGTTATACTGAATCTTTTTTCATATCATTTTTTATCAATCTACTCAGCTCCCCCTTCTCTATAACAGACTACCCTTATGACAGAGACCAGACTGCTTCTTCTCGCAGCATGAGAGAGTGCTCAGGTCAGAAGGCTCAGCCATGCCACTGCTCTGAACTGACAATCATGAATCCTGAAGATAGAAGACAACCCCTCTAACATATCACCTATTGCAGACTTCTCTCTTGTGGAAGGTGTTATGTCTGTGCAGGGCTTCAGCCTCTGCATGTAAACAAGAATACACCACAATTCTGATGATGATCACCATCAGAAACACTAAGGGTACTTTCACACTAGCGTTTTTATTAATCCGTCACAATGCGTCGTTTTGCAGAAAAAACGCATCCTGCAAAAGTGCTTGCAGGATGCGTTTTTTCCCCATAGACTTCTATTGATGACGCATTTGCGAAGGATTGCCACACTTCGCATCCGTCGCAAAGTCGTGCTTTGGCGGACCGTCGGGAGCAAAAAACGCTACATGTAACATTTTTTTCTCCTGACGGACCGCTTTTTCCAACCGCGCATGCGCGGCTGGAACTCCGCCCCCACCTCCCCGCACCTTACAATGGGGCAGCAGATGCGCCGGAAAGATGCATCCGCTGCACCCATTGTGCAATGCAGCAAACGCTAGCGTCGGAATCTCTTCCCGACACATTGCGACGGTGAGATTCCGACGCTAGTGTGAAAGAAGCCTAAGAGATTCAGAAAATGTAAAATGTATAAATTTTATTGATAATACTTTTAAAATTTAAGAATAGCGTAAAAAAATAAAATAGCAGAAATGTCTCACACCGAGAGACGCCACATAATAAATACAGATTAAATGTGTGAGTGTAACCAGGTATTCCTGGCTAAAGACAGGATCAATATATATATGCCATTAATAAATCCCAGCTGGTACAAGAAGTCCCCAAATGCTGAATGAGCAAAGAGACCTAACGGTGAGGAGAGAGTGCAGCCAAAACATCGGATATATATAATATAAGTACCGTACCTGGAATACAACAAAGTGGTGACTCCCCACCCCTGAAACTTGAAAAAGATCACTCTGTTTGTAATGACTCTATATAATATATGAGTTTCACTTTTTGTATTGAACAACTGAAATAAATTAATTTTTTGATGATATTCTAATTTTGTGAGAAGCACCTGTATATACCAAGGAAATGTACCGTATTTTCCGGCATATAAAACGACTTTTTGACCCCTAAAAATTGTCCCAAAAGTCGGGGGTCGTCTTTTACGCCGGGTACGGCGTGTGCAGGGAGCGATCCTGGATGTCGGCGTGTGGTTCCCAGGGTCTGGAGGAGAGGAGACTCTCCTTCAGGCCCTAGGATCCATATTCATGTAAAAAATAAAGAATAATAATAAAAAACATGGATATACTCACCCTCGGACGGCCCCTGGCTCACAGCGCTGCTAGCGTCTCCCTCAGTTCCTAAAGAATGCAGTGAGTGAAGGACCTTCGATGACGTCGCGGTCAGGTGACCGGTCATCTGACCGCTCATGTGACCGCGATGTCATCGAAGGTCCTTCACTCTCTGCATTCTTAGGAACGGAGGTAGACGCTAGCAGCGCTGTGAGCCAGGGGCCGTTCGAGGGTGAGTATATCAATGTTTTTTATTTTTATTCTTTATTTTTTACATGAATATGGATCCCAGGGCCTGAAGGAGAGTCTCCTCTCCTCCAGACCCTGGGAACCACACGCCGTATACGATGACTGGGTGTATAAGATGACCCCCGTCTTATACGGGGGGCATATCCCAAATTCCATATTTTATATGGAAAAGTTGGGGGTCGTCTTATACGCCCAGTCGTCTTATACACCAGAAAATACGGTACTCCAGACCATGGAATAGTTTATGGGTGAGCAATTTAATACCAATAAGGGTATGTGCACATGTTGAGTCAAATTTTTGCACCATTTCTGCATCTCTTGGCAGGAAAAACCTAGTTCCAAAAACACACTTTTTTGCTGCATTTTGGTGTTTTTTTGCCCCGTGTTTTTGGTTGATTTGAGTAAAGTGAATGGTGAAAAATGCAGGACAAAAACTCACAGAAAATTGACATGCTGTAGATTATTTTCTACATCAAATCTACAAGTCAAAAATACTTAAAGTGTGCATGACACATTAGGTTTCTCATTCGCTTTGCTGTCATCAGGGTTTGTCACAAATCTACGCCAACAAAAGCTACAAAAACTAACCAAATCTGTAACATGTGCACACAGCATAAAACAAGTTGTTGGAGGCTTTTATAGCAATGAACTGTACCAAAGAAGATGTAATAACCTATGTGTGAGCAATATAATGCCAAAAAATTTTGAACAAGGTTTTTGAGCCTTTTATAGCAACAAAATGTACCCTATGGGTGATCTATATGATACCAGCAAATTTCGAAGTTGTTTGAGGCTTATACTGTATATGAATGAAATATACTCTAGACTGAGGAATATTCCATGGGTGATCAATGTAATAATAAAGTTTTGAAAATGTTTTTGGAGGGTTACAGTATATATCAGCGAACTGTACCCAAGAACACGTAATGGCTGAGAGATGTACCCCAGCAAAAGTTTGAAACTTTTTTTTCAGTCTTACGTATCCCAAAAATGTATCCCAGAACACAAAATAGTGTACGGGCAAGAAATGTGAAGAAACAGGCAAAATTTTCAAATGCTTTTCTCTACTGTTATATACCGCAAAAATGTGACATAACGCATGCAATACTGTATGGATGAGTAATCTAATCCTGAACTATTTTTCTACTCTGTTTTATATTTTACATACCATCATAATGCAACAATAACCATGCTAAACTGTATGGATGAGTTATTGAATTCATAACTACATTTTTACCGAAAATATTTAGAAAGTGTAGTTGATGTACTCATACAGTCAGTACAGTGCCTGTCTCCTGTCTCTTATGACCTCACCGGAGGCACTAAATACCTGCTCAGACAAGACGCCAGCCGCAGGGCAACA
The DNA here is from genome assembly GCF_032444005.1 of Ranitomeya imitator. NCBI lineage: Eukaryota > Metazoa > Chordata > Amphibia > Anura > Dendrobatidae > Ranitomeya > Ranitomeya imitator. The sequence goes on from NC_091282.1 coordinate 1,107,078,173, forward strand.
TGACACCTCCAAGGCATAGAGGAACAGTTCATGCCAGATGCCCAACTTTGAGACCCAGTAGTTGAAAGTTGCAGCCGAATTAGTGAGTACGCTGGTTTGGTTGACCAGGTATTGCTTGACTATCTTTAAAACCTTTTTCTCTTCTTGTCAAAAATACTTGGTTATCAGGCCAGCGCCTTTTCTGGGGTGGCTGGGGACAGATGTTTTTAGCCAGGGGGGCCAATAACCATGGCCCCCTCTAGGCTATTAAAATCTGCCCTCAGTCACTGGCTTTCCCTCTCTGGCGGAGAAAATTGCGTGGGAGCCCATGCCAGTTTTTCCGTGAATTAACCCTTTAACACCTAGAGCTCCCAAATTTTGCACACACACACTACTAACATTACAAGTGAGGGATATATAAAAATCTAATGGATATGCAATGGTTTACTGTATGTAAGCCATGTCTCATATCCTGTCGGGTTTGGTAAGCATCTAGCAAAAGCCAACAATTGAATTACCGACTTTTTTGCTATCTAGCACTGTATGAAATATAGATCTAATATATAAAGCTGAATGTGTGTGTGTGTGTGTGTGTATGTATGTACGGGATTGGCATCTGCACTGTCGCAGCTAGAGACCCAAAATTTTGCACAGTCAAACGTCTGGACCCCGAGAGTGTCATAGGCTATGTTGTGAGGCAAAATTTTAACCCCGCGCATTCCAATTCACGAAACAATTTTGCCCCTATCTACATAATGGGGAAAAAGTGAAAGGAAAAGTGTTGGAGGCAAATTGACAGCTGCCAGATGTGAACAAGGGGGACTTAAAGAGTGAGAGCGATGGCGACAGAGTATATACCGTACAGTTGCGAAGGTGAGGCCCCGACATGGGATACTCATCACACACGGAGTTATGAACACACACAAAATGCAACACACACTACCACGTGCTTGAACACATATACCACCCTCAGCACACATTTCACCACACATACACCAACCTCGCCAAATAAAAGTCGAAACACAAAAGTCGCCACTCACAACTCGCCATGCGCAAAATTCACCGCATGCAAAAGTCGCTACATGCAAAACTCGCTACATGCAAAACTAGGCTCATGCAAAACTCGCCACACGTGCAAAACTCACCTCATGGAAAACTCTCCACACGCAAAACTTGCACACTCAGAAAAATTGCCACATGTGCAAAAGTTGCAAAAGTTGCCTCACACAAAACTTGCACATACTCAAAACGCACCACACGTAAAACTCGCCACGTGCAAAACTCGCCATGCGCAAAACTTGCTGCACACAACTTGCTACACTAACCTGTCACATGCAACTTGACATAAAGTTGCTACACACATGTCGTCACACAAAACTTTTCTCACAAAAGTCATTACATGCATGTCACCACACGCAACTCAACACACACAACTTGACACATGAAACTCGCCCTAAAACACACACAAGTCTGATATTATCCTTCAAAAATAAAAATCTGATTAATAAGCAGACAAACTACAAGAGCAACAAATGTACCATATAGGAAATACGGTAGCTGTCAGTCACATGACCTGTCTATTATGTGTATGTGTGAGCTAATATATACTGCCAGGGGGGAGGGCTTCCTGTTGACTGGGGATTTATCAGGCTGCCAATAGCAACCAATCACAGCTCAGATTCTATTTTGCTAGTTAATTAATCTGAGCTCTGATAGGTTAATATAGGCAACAAAGGACATTCTCAGTATAAAAAAGCTTGTGTGAGGTAATAGCATGTCAGTTAGGGTTTGTTGGTGGAAAAGCTGATGTCAGTCACATTACCTCTATGTGAGAGGATATAGAAACTGCCAGTTACAGACTATTTTTACCACAATAATGCCTCATAAGAAAAGGAATTCCATGGCACGAATGTCAGCTGATGCGAAAAGAAAAGCTACATTACGGGCCAATGAAAAATGTGAAGACCGAGAAACAAGGCTGACAAACATGAGAACAGCAGCTGCTTCCTCAAGGGCCAATGACCTTTCTGAGGAGAGGGAAGTGAGGCTTGCAGACATGAAAACAAGAGCGGCTTCCTCAAGAGCCAATTAACTTTCTGAGGAGAGGAAAGTGAGGCTTGCAGACACGAAAACAAGAGCTGCTTCCTCAAGGGCCAATGAACTTTCTGAGGAGAGGGAAGCGAGGTTTGCAGACAAGAGAACAAGAACTGCTTCCTCAAGAGCCAATGAACTTTCTGAGGAGAGGGAAGCGAGGCTTGCAGATAAGAGAAGAAGAGCTGCTTCCTCAAGGGCTAATTAGTCATCTCAGCAGAGAGAAGGCTGACTTGCCGCTAAGAGAATTGCTATTTCTTCCACCAGGACACAGGAAATGGTTGGAGATTTGAAACATGCTGCCTTTTGTTACCAGTCAGACATAAACTATCAGGATAATCCTAAAGTTCAAATAGGAAAAATGGACGTAGTCTGCATGTACTGCAGTGCCCTGAAATGGAAAGATGAACCACCAGGTTTATGCTGTGCAAATGGCAAGATAAAGCTTCCACCTCTCCTGTCACCACCAGATCCCCTAAAGTCTCTGATGACTGGTACCAGTACAATATCAAAGCATTTCTTGGACAACATCAGGAAGTACAACTCCTGCTTCCAAATGACATCATTTGGTGCAACAAAAGAACATTCAACTCCACTTCAAAAATTCTTGCTGGCTGTGTGAAAGGGCTGTTCTAGCTCCCAAAAATGACAGTGTCAACAAGATCAATCTTCAAATTCTAAATCTCCTTCCAGGTGTGTGCACAACCTACAAGTCAGTGGATACAGTAATAGACCCTGCTCAAGCATTATTTTATCCAACTGAGTTCCTCAATTACTTGGAGCCACAAGGACTTCCTCCTCACAACCTCTTTCTAAAACCTGGAGCACCTATTCTGCTATTGAGAAATTGGGATCCACCAAAGCTGTGTAATGGAACAAGACTCTTGATTAAGAGCCTGTTTCCACATGTAACTGAGGCAACCATTTTGACAGGATGTGCCACAGGAGATGTTTTCATTCCAACAATTCCTTTCATTCCATCTGATTTGCCTTTTGATTTTAAACGCCTCCAGTTTCCTGTTCGACTGGCATTTGTTATATCCATCAACAAGGCTCAGGGACAGTCTTTGAAAGTAGTTGGAGTCAATTTACAATCTCCATGCTTTTCTCATGGTCAACTTTATGTGGCCTGTTCAAGAGTTGGAACAGCCAAAAATCTGTTCGTCTTTGCACCTGAAGGAAAAACTAAGAATGTTGTTTATCAAATATCTTTGGTGTTGAAATATACAGTATGTTGTGAAAATGCTGTTATTAGCTTAGCTTTTGCCTTATAATAATTACATTTCTATCTATCATGGGATTAACACAGTCAGGCACGATTTTTCCAAACAAAACAGTCCAAACGGTTTATTAAAGTGTCATAAACCGGGTTTGCATAGTTCATATTATACGTTTCATAAAACACAACAGGCAACAACTGGTGATATTAACTTGCAGCTTTACCTTAAACACTTCACATACGGCTTTGTCTCACAGACACTAAACATGCTGGACCTCTCACTTGGCCCAGTTACCATGGGTGTCCGAACGCCGTACACTTCGCCAATGTCCCAAGTCACATACAGTGCACATGACACTGGGTTGTGGTCTCTAAACACGCTGAACCTCACTTCATTCAGTCACCGTGGGAGACCACACAGTTCATAGAACATCACAAGCACCAACAGTCTGTATAGGTATGTGACGGGAGCTCCTGCTCCACCTGCTGACACCTTGTCAGTCCACTCTTCCGGGAAAGCTGCCTCACAGGGATCACCAACTTGCCTGGGCGGCATACCTTAGTCAGTCCAGACCCACCGAAGGTTGGTAGCTTCCCCAACACAGACCATCCAGAACCATAGTCTTTCTGTGCGCTATTCAGGGATCCAGTCCTACTACCAGGACCTCCCAACACACCAGAATGTGCTCTTCAGGAAGCCTACTCCCAGGAAATCCAACACAGGCTTCCAGGACCTTCACCACTCAGGTCCAAACACTGGAACCACACAGGAACCACACACACACCATGTGACCCACACCCTGGTCACATTATATACCTTTTAACCACTCCCCTGTTTGGGAGTGTGGATGTGTGGCTAGTTTGTCCCGCCCATCTCACATAACTAGCCTAGTAAGTCTCCCTTACAACTACACCAATACTTGTGGGACTACAGGTCCCAAAACAACAACATTACATCATCACACTTACCACGCAGACTCCCTCTGTGACACATATCGGCCATTCACAAGTCTGCCAGACACTGTTTCACCACCATTATAACAACAGATATGCCTCCATGTACCTCCCAAGGAGCACACACAGCGCCCCCTAGCTGTCACAGGAGTCACTGCATCACAATACTTAAACTGTGTGCAGACATTTATTTTAGCTATTCTATTTTAACCTGTCAGTGTTACTGTACACCACACTGAATTGCCGGCTTTTCTATAGAACACCGATGCGTATTTCTCGCAAGTCACACTGATGGTCCGTGTGGTGTGCGAGTTTTTCTCACACCCATAGACTTTCATTGGCATATTTCGGGCGTAATATGGTCACAATCGCTGCGATTTCACTCACACGTGTAATACGGCTGAGAAAACAACGGATGATGGGAGCTGCTCCATAGATTAACATTGGTCCGAGTGCTATGCAATGTTTTATCGCATAGCACTCGTCTGTGTTACGGTCTAGTGTGGCCCCAGACTTAGAGAAACAGAATTTTAATGCACGCTACAGAACAGTGTATGGCTGAAAAATGCAGCCTAGGAAAATGTTTTTGTGATTTTTGGGTTTGTTATATAACAGAAAAAAGGACCTCAAAGCACATAAAACTTGATGGATCAAAATATATTACATTTTTTGAGCCCCACAAAAATAAAATGCAGCTTTGCCAGTGGACTGCACAGGCCTAATCCCTGTCTACAGACTGGATTCTGTCACTCTCCCTGTTCCTGCGACTCTCTCTCCCTCCCGAGGCTAAATGCAGATTGTATGTGATACAAACGATTATCCCTTAGAAAGGCTGTTAGTATAATGACTCAGCTTCAGCACCAGTATCAACACTATAGGCCTCTGTTTCATTACACTGTGCACATACAGGCTTAGGCCGGTGTCACACTTGCAACTGCAATGCGAGAAACTCGTGCGAGTCTCTCGCTTCAATAGCAGGCACTGCCATCAGCACTCGGAACAGGAGTGTGCAGCTGCATGTATTTCTTTTCACGCAAGTTTCTCGCATTATAGTTGCAAGTGTGACACCGGCCTTAGTCAACCATTCTCTCCCTCCAATATGAAGTGTCACAGAGCAGTGCAATGGCATCAGTGGACTGAGCCGGGCAGCGCCTGTCCTTTTATAATCTCAGATGATGTCACCCGGCCAGCCAATCACAGTAATGCCACAACCAATAAGGCTACGGCATTACATTGACTCACAGGCAATCCATGCATGCTTATTGGCTGCATGATAGGCATCAAAGATGCGGGCTGGGATTCGAGTTTTCACTCGCACACCGCTTATTACTCGCTGAGTAACGAACACATCTGAGCACCATGATACTCGAGTGACGACCGGGTATCTACGAGCATGTTCACTCATCCCTAGTCATTGCTAATAGAGAAAGTTCTGTGATGTCAGGTTCCCTTTCGAATTGTTTATGTGTAATTGTTTTGAAAACCAGATGATGTTCTGGTGGTTGTCTACAAAAGCCACCTGGTGTTGGGTCCTTCTATTTGTCCCCATGATAAGACTCTTTTACTTTATCAGTATAGCCAAAACTATATTATAATATACTGTATTCTTGTTACCAGAAGGGTGGGGTAATTTATTAGCCATGTTCACACATGCAGTTTTTGGTCAGTATTTTACCTCAGTATCTGTAAGCCAAAACCAGGAGTGGGTGATAAATACAGAAGTGCTGACGTGTTTCTATTATAATTTTCCTCTGATTGTTCCACTGATGGTTTTGATTTTCAAATACTGAGGTAAAATACTGACCAAGCACTGAAGGTGGGAATGTGGCCTTATAGGAGAGTGAAATAGGAAAACAGAAAAGTTTATCATACTCTTGTTTTTATGTGTTTATCTTCTGTTTTGTAGCCCATACTGAGTACTTCAAAACACATGGACAAATCATTTGCTTATAAGTTTCTTCATCCTTGGCTCGGTTTAGGTCTCCTAACAAGGTAAAAAAAATGAATAATTTACTTATTCTATTAGATACGTGTTTTAGCCTGCACAATTTCAAGGATAGAAAAGCAATAGAAACATTTTCTACATTATCTGGTAATGGCTCATGTACTGTCTATCCTACTACAGGGGCCGACATATCATTGGCGCAACCTGTAGCCCAAGGTTTAACCCCTTAAAGCGACTGTGTCACCCCCTCCAGCCGTTAGAAACTAAAAGAGCCACCTTGTGCAGCAGTAATGCCACATTCTAACAAGGTGGCTCTTTTAGTTATTGGGGCAGTCAAAGCAGAAATAAAGCGTTTTATAATTTTGCAAAAATACCTGTCTTTAGTCCTGGAGGCAGGTCTTAACCCCCCTGCTGCAACCGCCACACTACCGTCACTCAAGGCTTCTTCGGCGCCGGGCGCCGCCCCCTCAGCGCTGTTTTCCAATCAAATCCGGCGCCTGCACTGTTTAGTTCTACCTGGGGCAGGCGCAGTGAGCGCTGCCCGTCTGACCTCAGATGCAGTCTCGCAGACTGCGCCTGTGCGGCCGCCCACCTTGTGAATCCCAGCCCCGCACTGTGCATAATGCATAACACACTGCGGGGCTGGGATTCACAGCAGGCGATGCAGGCGATGATCAGATCGCCTGCACCGGGTGGTGCTCATAGCAATCCGGCAGTGACAACCATAGAGGTCTCCTCTGGTTGTAATGTCAACCCATCGGTGACCCGCGATTACGTGACAGGGGTCACGAATGGGCGGATTTCCGGCGCGATTGCCAGAAATGCATGTTAAATGCCGCTGTCAGCGTTAACAGACACGGAGGGTCGTGATTCCTCCCGTGGCTGTTAGCGGCACATGTCAGCTGTTCAAAACAGCTGACATGTGCAGGGAAAGATGTGGGCTCACCGCCTGGACGAAGCATTTCATTGCGAAACGCGCGTCGGGTGTGGTGGACTCCTGGCTCTCTCTCCATTACTAGGTAAATATGTGCTTATAGGCATAGCAATTCACTAATAGCAGGCGGTGGTTTCTGGCTAAATCTGAATGTGTTAATGTATGGCACATCGGCCTTTTGATACTTAGAGTATATGCTCATTTTTGATATTGTCTGTAACTATTTTCTATTTAATGTATTATGCCATGTATAGCCGCCAAAAGCTTATTATGCCCCCCTTATTTATGTAATGTGAGTTATCTGGACATACCAGTGTGCATATGTATGTATAAATTTGTGTAATGTATGCCAGTTGTCTACCTTTTTCTGTGTCTGTTACCCCTCACCTGCTGCCTATTTAGGCTTTCTTTATGGCCATTTTTGGTCTTTTTCTTGATATTAATAAAGTGGATTTTATTATGAATGTGTGGTGCCTCTTTTTGTAGGTGGATATTCTCTTCTAAAAGGACAAAGCTGCTTATACTCTGCTGATTCTTATTGACTGGCCTGCACAATAGCAGTGAGGGAGCTACCAGACTTATATGCTTGTGTGTTTTTTAAAATGGTTTTTATTGAAATATGTTTTAAGTGATCCATAGAAGTGTAACATTTCATTATGGGACATCCCCTTTAAATCAGGTTTCACAGAACAAATTAAAATGGGTCTTTTATTCACTGTTGAAATTTTAGAAATGGATAACACTGTTGGGGCCTATTTATTAATTCTTTCTAATTCCTAGACATTGCGACTTAGACTAGACAGTCTTAAAATGCAGATTTAACATTGAGCCAACTTTAGTGGTTCTTTCAGATTAATTATAATATATTAAACATTTTAAGGCCGTTTTCACACGTCAGTGGCTCCGGTACGTGTGGAGACGCTGACTCACGTAGACACATTAAAATCAATGTGTCTCTGCACAGGTCAGCGTGTTTTCACGGACCATGTGTCCGTTTGCAAAACACGGAGACATGTCAGTGTTTGTGGGAAAGCACGGATCACACGGACCCATTAAAGTCAATGGGTCCGTGTAAACACGTACCGCACATGGATGCTGTCCGTGTGCCGCCCGTGTGCCGATTGGGTACCACACAGACCTGCAGGAGACAGCACTACAGTAAGCGCTGTCCCCTCAGCGTGTGGTGCTGAAGCCGACATTCATTCCTTCTCCCCAGCAGCGTTCGCTGGAGAGAGGGAATGAAAAATCATGTTTTTTTATTTTTTTTTTTGTTTAAAATAAAGTTCCCGGTCAGCTCCCGCCTTCCTAGATAACTGGGAACTTTATTTTAACAACAACAAAAATAAAAAAACAATGATTTTTCATTTCTTCTCTCCAGCGAATGCTGCTGGGAAGAAGGAATGAATTCCGGAGTAAGCACCCAAAGCAGGGGACAGCGTTTAACTCTAGCGCTGTCTCCTGCATGGTCCGTGTGGTACCCAGTCGGCACACGTGCACGTGTGCCACACTGAGGTGCCACGTGAGCACATGGACACACGGACACGGATAACTCCAGTACCGATTTTTCTGGTACCGGAATTATCTGGACGTGTGAGACAGGCCTAACACAGTTTGATCTAATTTTTTATGACTTGACAGTCAAGTGGGGGTGGCCTTGATGGAAATGGGTGTGGTTTACATAAAATGGGTGTGGCCGAACGTGCTAACCTGTTTGCCAAAATAATGCGCCAATATTGTGGCAAAAATTTTGGCTTACACTAAGCCTCACAGTAAGTCTACTAATAGAATCACGACAAAGTGATTCAGCATCAGCCTCAACAAAAATGTTGAACGGGCCTACTGTTTTTTCCTGATGTGTTTCAAGTCGATCTGACTGTTAGTCGTGAATAAATGTAAAAAGGCTTACACACTGTTTAACCTCTTTACCCCCAACGGTGGCTTGCAGGTTAATGACCGGGCCAATTTTTACAATTCTGACTACTGTCCCTTTATGAGGTTATAACTCTAGAACGCTTCAACGAATCCTGATGATTATGACATTGTTTTCTCGAGACATATTGTACTTAGTGGTACAATTTATTTGATATTTCCTGCGTTTATTTGTAAAAAAAAATGGAAATTTGGTTAAACTTTTGAAAATTTCGCAATTTTCCAACTTTGAATTCTTATACCCTTAAATCACAGAGATATATCACACAAAATACTTAATAAGGAACATTTCCCACATGTCTACTTTACATCAGCACAATTTTGGAACCAAAATTTTTTTGTTAGGGAGTTATAAGGGTTAAAATTTGACCAGCAATTTCTCATTTTTACACCACCATTTTTTTTTAGGGACCACATCACATTTGAAGTCATTTTGAGGGGTCTATATAAAAATACCCAAGTGTGACACCATTCTAAAAACTGCACCCCTCAAGGTGCTCAAAACCAGATTCAAGAAGTTTATTAACCCTTCAGGTGTTTCACAGGAATTTTTGGAATGTTTAACAAAAAATGAACATTTAACTTTTCTTCACAAAAAATTTACTTCAACTCCAATTTGTTTTATTTTACCAAGGGTAACAGGAGAAACTGGACTCCAAAAGTTGTTGTGCAATTTGTCCTGTGTACGCCCCATATGTGGGTGTAAACCACTGTTTGGGCGCATGGGAGAGCTCGGAAGGGAAGGAGCGCCATTTGACTTTTCAGTGCAAAATTGACTGGAATTGAGATAGGACTCCATGTCGCGTTTGGAGAGCCCCTGATGTGCCTAAACATTGAAACCCCCCCAAGTGACACAGTTTTGGAAAGAAGACCCCCTAAGGAACTTATCTAGTTTTGTGGTGAGCACTTTGACCCTCCAAGTGCTTCACAGAAGTTTATAATGTAGAGCCGTAAAAATAAAAAATCATATTTTTTCACAAAAATTATATTTTCACCCCCAATTTTTTATTTTCCCAAGGGTAACAGAAAAAGTTGGACCCAAAAAGTTTTTGTGCAATTTGTCCTGAGTACGCTGATACCTCATATGTGGGGGTAAACCACTGTTTGGGCACATGGCAGAGCTTGGAATGGAAGGAGCGCCGTTTGACTTTTCAGTGTAAAATTGGCTGGAATTGAGATCGGACACCATGTTGCGTTTAGAGAGCCACTGATGTGCCTAAACAGTGTAAACTCCAATTCTAACTGAAACCCTAACCCAAACACACCCCTAACCCTAATCCCAACCCTAACCATAACCCTAACCACACCACTAACCCGATCACGCCCCTAACCCTAATCCCAACAATACCCTTATCCCCAACATACCCCTATTCCCAACCCTAACCACACCCCTAACTTCAACACACCCCTAACCCTAATCCCAACCATAACCCTAACCACACCCCTAACCCTGACACACCCCTCACCCTAATCCTAACCGTAAATGTAATCCAAACCCTATCACTAACTTTAGCCCCATCCCTAACTTTAGCCCCAACCCTAACCCTAACTTTAGCCCTAACACTAACTTTAGCCCCAACCCTAACCCTAATTTTAGCCCCAACCCTAACCCTAATGGGAAAATGGAAATAAAAACTTTTTTTTTATTTTATTATTTTTCCCTAACTAAGGAGGTGATGAAGGGGGGTTTGATTTACTATTTATAGCGGGTTTTTTATGATTGGCAGCTTTTTATTGCAAAAAATAGTTTTTGCGTCTCCACATTTTGAGAGCTATAATTTTTCCATATTTTGGTCCACAGAGTCATGTGAGGTCTTGTTTTTTTGCGGGACGAGTTGACGTTTTTATTGGTACCATTTTCAGGCACGTGACATTTTTTGATGACTTTTTATTCTGATTTTTGTGAGGCAGAATGACCAAAAACCAGCAATTCATGAATTTCTTTTGGGGGGGGGGGGGTGTTTATACCTTTTCTTGTTTGGTAACGTTATTTTATTCTTCGGGTCAGTACGATTACAGCGATACCTCATTTATATCATTTTTTTATGTTTTGGCGCTTTTATATGATAAAAACTATTTTATATAAAAAATAATTATTTTTGCATCGCTTTATTCTGAGGACTGTAACTTTTTTAGTTTTTTGCTGATGATGCTGTACGGCAGCTCGTTTTTTGCGGGACAAGATGACGTTTTCAGTGGTACCATGTTTTTTTATATCCGTCTTTTTGATTGCGTGTTATTCCACATTTTGTTCGGCGGTATGATAATAAAGCATTGTTTTTTGCCCCATTTTTTTTTCAGTGTTCACTGAAGGGGTTAACTAGTGGGACAGATTTATAGGTCGGGTCATATGGACACGACGATACTAAATATGTGTACTTTTATAGTTTTTTTATTTAGATAAAGAAATGTATTTATTGGAACAATATTTTTTTTTCTTTATTTAAGTTTTTTTTTAAACATGTAAATATATATATTTTTTTACTTATTTACTTTGTCCCGGGGGGACATGACTATATAGTGTCAGATCGCTGATCTGACAGTTTGCAGTGCACTGTGTCAGATCAGCTATCTAACAGGCACTGCAGGAGGCATGCCGGTGCCTGCTCTGAGCAGGCGCTTGCAAGCCACCTCCCTGCAGGACCCGGAAGGAGCACCGTGGCCATTTTGGATCCGAGGCCTGCAGGGAGGAGGATGGAGGAGACCATCGGAGCAATGCGATCACATCGCGTTGCTCCGAGGGTCTCAGGGAAGCACTGCTTCCCTATGCCGCCGAAACGCTGCGATCATGTTTGATCGCAGTGTTCCAGGGGTTAATGTGCCAGGAGCGATCCGTGACCACTCCTGGCACATATTGCCAGATGTGAGCTGTGATACTCAGCTGACACCCGGTCCCGATCGGCGTCGCTCCCCCCATGAGCGCGGCTGATCGGTGATGACGTACTATCCCGTCGGTGGTCATACGGGCACATACCACCTCGACAGGATGGTATGTCATATGTCAGAAAGGGGTTAAATGCACTATGCTGAATAGTGAAAGAAGCATCACCTGTTGAACACTTCTTACAGGCTGAAAATGGCTGAAGCAAGCTCTGAAAACAAAATCTACAATGAATATAAAGGATACAAAATCTACAAGAAACAAAATGAGCAAGAACCCTTCTGTAACTAAATAAGTAAAAAGCAAGTACATTTAAATAACACAGAGTTCTCAGTAATACTGTTTTTGATCAAAAATAGAATAAAAGCCATCCCACCATCGACAAGGTAACTCTGATTGGGACGGTCCTTCACTGTCTAATATTAAAAACCTTACCATGTGTCAGACAGTGTAGGACCGTCCCGATCAGAGTTACCTTGTCGATGGTGGGATGGCTTTTATTCTATTTTTGATCAAAAACAGTATTACTAAGAACTCTATGTTAATTAGATGCACTTTTTCTTTTTACTTACTGTATTTTCTGGTGTATAAGAAGACTGGGCATATAAGATGACCCCCAACTTTTCCATATAAAATATGGAGTTTGGGATATACTCGCCGTATTAGACGGGGGTCAACTTATACGCCGGGTGTCGTCTTATATGGCGTGTGCGGTCCGGATGGTTCCCAGGGTCTGGAGGAGAGGAGACTCAATGGGGTGTTAATGTTAACATGTTAACAATGTTAACATGTCAGCCCAGATTGTATCAGTTGTGTTTACGCAGCGGAGTGAAGGACTTTTGATTTCTATTGCAAACCAGCGAGTAGTTCAATGATGTAAAAGCATAAATGCAGCTATATCGATGTAGATGGCATCAGAAGGAGAGTAAATGTGAAACACAGGGAAGATATAACAATTAGTTATGTTGCCACAAATAAATATATACCGTATCTAAATTGTTCTAAGAACACATTGTGATTTTTGCAATGACTCTTAAATTATAACTGTTTCAACATAGTTATTATGTTCAAAGACATGTCTTTCAGTTATTTCTACTTTTTCATATTTCTTTTTACATATTTGGTCTACTCCAGCACTGGAGATAAGTGGAGGTCCAGAAGAAAGATGATAACACCTTCCTTCCACTTTGAAATTCTTTCGGAATTCCTTGAAGTTATGAATGAACAGTCAAAAATATTGGTGGAGAAGCTCAACGGCCGTGCTGGCAAAGGGACTTTCAACTGCTTCATGGATGTAACGCTTTGTGCTTTGGACATAATATGTGGTAAGAGCTGGGGACGACATTAAAGGAATTCCCCTGTTAAACCAATCTAAATATTGAGATTTGCAAAATATTGTTGAAGTAGATAAAAAGTAAATAACACATACAACAAAAAAGTGGCACCATGGGAAAGCTGGTACTATATCATGTATTGATAATTCACACTCAAAGGAATGACAAAAACGATATGCACACAAGTAGAGCAAGTAGAGCAAGATGGGAATATTTTATTGATACACCCAACACACATAAACAATAATTTCACCTAAAAAACCTAAATAAAAAGCACAAATGTGTATATATTACACTTCTAGGGGATAGCCATGATAAGATGCCCCAACCTAGTTATTCCCCAATAACTCATTATAATTAACCGGGCAATATGGTGTGTTCTAGAATATTAACCACACAGAAAAATAAATAATCGCCAATATTTAGCTAACAATGATGCACACCTTATAACATATCAGAGGAAAGAGGTAATTCCCTTATAATGAAGGATATGAAGATGAAGCAAAATGTCTCTACACTAATACATAAAATAACACTAATAAGCAAATATTAAAACCAAAGTGCTCCTACTAGCAATATAGTTATATTAGTTATTCCTCCGACTAGAATTGTACTAAAATTATTCACAGGACTCTGGTCCATCATCCTAGTCGGTAATCAATGCCTGCTAGACTAGAGCCCTGAAAACCTTCTGCTACTTGTCACAATCCTTGGCACCTCTTCTGATTTGTAAGCCCAGAGTAACTTCCTGATGATGACTAATCAGAAGATTCATTGGGGATCCCAGTAGGTAGTAGGAGATAGTAGGAGTGGCCTCGGACAACTGATGTTCATGATGGACAAGGGTTCTGAAATTTGTTTTGCTCAATTACACTGTGGCAATGTTCATCTGGATCAGGCATGCAAAGGGGTCTGGGGCTAACAGTGGCATTTAAACACTCTGTTATTGACACCATTGAAGAACGAGGCAACTGCAGGTCAGCTACAAACGTACTTCTCTAAAATCAAATCAGTATACTTGATCTGTCCCCGCATGAGGCGAATGGAGGTGTTGTTGATTAATAGGAGTTGTGAGAGATTCATACCATCTGTTTCCTCCATGCAAAGCAGACAGGACCAATGCTGTTCAGCATCCAGAGAGATGATGCACACCAGGGATTGTGCAATCCAGACTTTTTTTTTGTAAATCTGGACATACAAAGTACGATGGTTATACAGTAACTTCTCCAGAGTTGAGCCAAGTAGAGCAAGTGTATTTGTGACAGCGAGTGGTCAAAAGACTGATGCCTTCCTAAGCAAAGTTCCAGCGTATCCTCTCACAACAGCAAGCAGGCTAAAAATGAAATGGCTGCCAGCAGGTAGAAGAAGACGTGACCCCTGAACCAGAAGTGGAAAGCGTGCCAACAAAATTAATGCATAACAAGCTGCCATATGGAAAAAGGCTATTGGGCGGTAGCAGAGCAGAAAAGTAAAAACAGATACCATACATAGAAACTGAAGCGCATAACTTACATGGAACAGCACACTCCCTGTCTGAAATTCCTTAAGGGATTTCCCTATATTAATGTCCTTGAAAAAAAGTCCAACAACATAGAAATGAAAACCAAACAAAAACATGCATGCAATGTAATAATAACAACTTCAAATTAGATATATGAATGTCTTTAAGTCAGTTTCTGAGATAATCCAAAGGAAACCCATCTTCGGATCAGAGAAGCCGCACTAGGCCAAACTATCTCTGACCCAACAGTAATCCAATGGACAAAGTACTAATGCGGTGTTCTGCTCATCATTCATCCTACTGGAATGTCCTCAGAAGAGAGTTGTTTTTGGCAGGCGTGCCAACCATTACAGTCTTTGTCTCCATGTGACTTGTGATAACATCTCGCAATGTAGACTAACCTTGCGATAGTCTTGACGAGTTTCATCCAATTGGAGAAGTATGCTGAAACCTTCCTGAAAACATTCACCTCCCTTCTGTTCCAGCAGAAACTTTGGACTTGAAAGCCAAGAAGAGTAAGCAAAATAATTTATAGACATAGGTCTAGTGGCATGGTCGGCTGGATTAACTTCAGATGAGATATAGTGCCATGGTTAAAGCTTGGAAGACCTCCTTATTCTCTCAATGCGGTTACTGACATACACATAGAAGTGCCTTGCTTGGTTGTAGATGTAACCTAAGATGACTTTACTGTCACTGTAGTATTGTATGTCATCTATGTCAGTGTCCAGCTCATGCTGTATAAAGTCTGCAAGTTCTACTGCAAGCACGGTCCCATAGAGTTCAAGCCTGGGAGTAGTGTGTTCAGGCTTGGGAGCAAACTTAGCCTTGCCAAAAACGAACCCAACATGATCTTGATTTTCAAATCCTGTCACCATCAGGTTGGCAACAGCTGCAAAGGCCTCCATGGATGCATCCGAGAACACATGGAATTCTGTCCTGGTGCTAGCAGCAAGTGAGATTCTGGCATAGCATCTCGGAATGTGGATTTCATCCAAAGCACACAAAGACTGCTTCCAGGTTTTCCATTTTGGTTCCCTATCAGGAGGGAATGGGGCATCCCATTCCTTGACGGTTTCAGAAAGCTGTCTCAGAAGGGATTTACCTTGTATGGTAATTGTGGCTAAGAATCCCAGTGGATCTTGTAAGCTATTCATCACTGACAGGACACCACGTTTAGTGAATGGTTTGTCTGCACAGTTGATTTGGAAGCTGAAGGCGTCAACTGACAGGCCTAAGCTTCTCTGCACAGGCCGACAGTCTGGTCCCATGTCTATGTCCTTGAATCCTGGTGTGTGGTCACTTGACACAAAGGCTCTCATGACAGCCAGGCAGTTTGAAGCAATAGTGTGCAGTCTAAGCTTAGCTCAGTACAACATACCTTGGGTCCTCTTAAGTAGGTCGATCACCGCTTTTTCTGTTGGTAGAGATTTTAGTCCATCATCTACATAGAAGTCTTTCTCTACAAAGTCTCAGTTGTCTGTTCCATATTTGGACTCTCCTTCTTGTGCGGTCCTCTGCAGGCCATAGGTTGCCACTGCGGGTGAAGGGCTGTTGCCGAATATGTGCACCCTAATGCGATACTCCAACATCTCTTTGGAAATGTCTGTGGTCCTCTCTGACTATGAAACAGTGGAGCATCTGTTCAATGTCGGCAATGATGGCAATGGGCTCTTTCTTGAACCTCATTAACACTCCTACTAGGTTATTTGTCAGATTAGGACCCATGAGGAGGAAATCGTTGAGAGATACCCCTTGATGTTTGGCGCTTGAGTCAAAGACAATTGTAATTTGCTGGCTCCGCGTGGTTATTATGGAATATTTTGCCCATAAAGGTGACGATATGTTCTTTCATTTCTGATTTGTTGCTTAGTGTGCACTGGAGAGAGTTGAATCTGGACAAGGCTTGTTCACAATTGTTCGGGAGTCTTACCCTGGTAGCTCGGAAGGGTAGGGGAAAACCCAGTGATTAGTCTCATCCTTAAGGAACTCATTGTCCATTATCCTTACTAAATCCTTGTATTCCATTGACGGGCTACTTTATTGTCATCCTTATTTGTACGAAACACCAATCTTCCTAAGTCATCTGCATAGGGAGAAAGTGGTGGACTTGGTGTGACTCTGTGGCTTCCCGCCATAGCTTGTAGTGGGACTAGAGGTAACTGCGACTGCTGAATCGCTGGTGGCTGAGGCTGGGTGCAAGGCTGATGGGTGTCTGTAGCTATGACATTCTTCACACTTAATGGCAGATTTACAGTCCTTGGCCATGTGTTCTGAGGAGGCGCAGTACTTGAAACATACCCCAAGTTCACTGGGGATTTTCTTGCGCTCCTGCATGGTTTTGGACCTGAAGTCTCTACATTTGTTCAGTGAGTGTGTTTTTTTGTGAGCGGGACACTCACAATTGAAAGACTTATCCCTCAACGGAATAGTATACTGTTTGTCGGCAGGTGGTGGCAGGTTAGTCTTTTTGACGCTTACACTGTTCCTCAAGTCCTTGCGTCTATGTGTGACGCTTTCATACCTTGATGACAGTGTTGCTGGAGATGCAGTGTTAGATTCCAGGAAGTCGAGGCTAGGATCATTCCTTATTTGGGCCTGTTCGTCGATGAACTTGCAGAACTGAATGAATGGAGGAAAGGTGATGTCATGTGACCTTTTGTACCTGGAGACACACACTGCCCACTTCTCTTGCAGACTGTGTGGCAGCTTTGAGATGATTGGGTTCACCCCATGGGCAGTGTCCAGGTAGCACAGGCCAAACAGACGAGGGTCTCTTTTAGCAAGTTCCAGCTCCATAAACAGATAACTTAAGTCCAGAAGCTTGTGGGCTTCCTTGAGGTTGATCCTTGGCACATTGTGCAGTCTCTTGAATAGAGATTTTTTTATGGCTTCAGCGCTGCTGTAGGTTCTTTCGAGTCTCTGCCAGGTAGCAGCAAGACCTGCTTCACCTTGCCCCACATAGACTGTCCTAAGACTCTTGATACAGTTTGTGGATACAGGACCCAACCATTTGACCGTAAGGTCGAGCTCCTGCTCCACGGATAGGTTGAGGTCAGTAATGGTGGCCTTGAAGGTTGCTTTCCAGGCTCTGTAGTTCTCTGCACGGTCATCGAATTTCAAGAGACTGGTGTTGATTAGCTCTCTGCTCACCATGACCCTGGCAAACTCGGACATGTCTGATCCTTCACTTCTTGTTACCGTGTTAGCTTGTGGTGCCCCTTGGGCGTATAAGTTGGGTGGCGTGGAAGGGTGAATTGTTCCCGGGTAAAATGATGTTGCTGCAGGGTTGAGCTGTGGTTTAACCTCTGGAGATTCTGATGAATGCTGCTTGAACAGTGGAGGCTGGCTGGAGTGCGCCTTGTGGTCGTCTTGCGGTGATTGCTGCTCCTGATGGGACACATCATGGCATTGGTCTTGGATCTCTGTGGATGCTGTGGGTAACACTGGCACTGTAAGTTGAGCTGACTTGGACGTTTCCACAATATTGGGTTAAACGTCACTGGAAAAGGTGTGCACTGCAGGTAACTGTTTCTGCACGTAGTCGCTGGTACGCACAGCTGGGATGTCTTCTTCCTGTGGTGGTAGGCAAATCGGGTCGAGGTTTTACTTCAATGCTTGCTTGAGTATTTTTACTTCAGCTAGCTTGATTTCTTCCTCCATTTCTGTTTGAAGAATCTTTACTCAAGCCTCTGCTTCTGTTTGAAGGATCTTTGCTCGAGCCTCTGCTTCTACCTCTGCTTTCTTAACTTCTTCTTCTGCTTTCTTTTCTGTGTAGTAACATCTTAGTTTGGATTGCTCTACGTTTAAATGGGCCTTTAGGATTCTGTTGCTGAGGGTTGAAGTTCTTGAGCAGGATGATTTATATGACCGAACAGAGTGTTTAGATGAGGCTGACCTGTGCGATCTAGATTCTTGCAGATGGGCGATACGAAGCTCCACTTTACCTTTGGCATCTTGCACGGCGGCATCCCTTTCTCTGTCTGTGGAATCTGCTTTGCTTAACTCTGATAGTGCTTAGTCGATTTTAGTGTCTTTTAGGAAGGCGGCATACCTTGCGGACAGTCTCTTATATCTTCCGTGGGCCATGTCTAGCTGTCTTATAGTGTCCTGTAAACTCGCTGCATCATCTTTGTGGCGTTGGACGCTTGACATGAGGGAGGCGACTCGTTCCCATAATTGTCATTGAACTCATCCCTTTTGGAACTGTAGTTCTCGACGACCTTTAACGTTAGCTTGAGGGAACATACTGGTCATGCGTCTTGGTCTGTTTCGGGAGCGGGCTCTGCTTCCCAGTCTTCATAATGGACAGTATCGGGTTGTATTTGCTCTGTTTCGGCAGTGGGAAACTGTGCAAGCTGCCAATGAATAACAAGCTGCCATATGGAAAAAGGCCATTAGGTGGCAGCAGAGCAGAAATGTAAAAACAGATACCATACTGTACATAGAAACTGAAGAGCATAACTTACACGGAACAGCGCAATACTAAGTGGACATATACCTCTCTAAAAACATGTTAGGTGTCATCTGCTTGGATGAGACCTTTTCTACTACAATGAAAGATCTGCTTATAACGCTACCCCATGCCTGTAAGAATAGTTTCTGAGCATGCTCAAAGTACGAAGCCGAGTAGCTTGCACACACCATATTACTTAGAAGTTATAGGGAACAAGTTCTCGGGCTTGCTTTTTAGGAAGCTGTTTTCAGGCTCCTGGACAAGCTCCTGCACATGTCCAACTAATATGGCAGATACAATTCCATTCCATTGGAAAGTTTAGTTAAACTACAACGCAGCACCAGACATGTTCAGAGGGCCTAAACCCTATACGTACATCTCAGAGAATATAAGCTATAGGTATAAGAACAAAGTATATGAACATGCACACTTTTGCAAACTCCTCCAAAGTAAATCTGGCATTTTATTTTTTTTTACATCATTTACTATACATGATAAATAAAATAATATAATAATTCTGACATTTACAGAGGTGGCAATGGCAATTATGTTCGTTTTTTTAACACAATTATTTTGGTATTTTTTTACCATTTTTTTCATGTGAAAACATCAGTGACCATATTTCTTTAGTTACTGGTTTCAAGATAAGGATTGAGTGGTTTGACATTTAGCTTGTAAAATTGTAAAAAGGCCTTCTACCCTCTCAGGTCTCTGTGCGTTCTCATTTGCCAGGTTCTGTAATGTGGTAATAGCCTTTTGTTCTTTTTCTTGAAGATTCAGATTTCAGTCATATTTTATAGCATGTAAATCGATCACTAGAAACTATCAGGGTAAAACCTGAAATAGGTGTTTGATTTTATGACAATTATGAAGGGCTAATTTTGACAATTATGAAGGGACCCCGCTTCACCGCAGTCACCACCCTCGGTAATCAATAAGACGAATGGATTATAAGAAGCACCACCATTTTATTAAAAAAAGTTTTTTTCCCTATTTTTCTCCTCAAAATTTGGGGTGCGTCTTATAATACGCAAAATACGGTACTGTAAATCCTTTATCGAGGATCTACTAGAGGCCAAGTCTGGTGCCAGCAGTTGTGATAATTTCAGCTCTAGTAGTGTACACTAATGTCTCCCACGAGTACCACATACTCACGTGTTACAGTGATACTGCGAATGGACATTAAATGAGTAAATTTTGCCTGATTTTATGAATTTCTGTTTACAAATCACCATAAAAAGCACGAATCTGTCAATGGTTGTATGGTAAAAAGCTTTCAAGTTCTGCACTGTGAAAAAAATGTATGTGACCAGAATGAACACTTATTTCCAGCAGATGATACATATATAAGATACCAAGACACAGAACAAGATGGCAAAAAGCAATATCTTGACTTGGCCTCTGAGAAAATTTGGGGACAGATTTAAAAAGATTATAAAGGCGTATAGATTTGAAAAAGTTTTGAAGATGAGGCCCTCTCCAATTACTACCTTCGTACACACAGATTGTACAGTGAAACTGCGAATGGTCATTAAATGAGTTTGCTTTTATGAATCTCTGTCTACAGATCACCATAAATGCATGAATCTGTCAATAAGTGTATGGAAAAAAGCTATTAAAGGGACACTGTCACCCCCTCCAGCCGTTATAAACTAAAAGAGCCAACTTGCGCAGCAGTAATGCTGCATTCTAACAAGGTGGCTCTTTTAGTTTTTGCTTCTGTTATTCCCTCAATAAAGCATTTTATAATTTTCCCCAAATACCTATCTTTAGCCAGGGAGGCAGGTCTGAAGCCTCCTCTTTGAAGCGCCCAACTGCCGTCACTCATCTCTTCTGGGACGATGGTTGCCGCCCCCTGCGCGCTGTTCTTCTTAAATCCGGCGCCTGCGCTGTGCGTGCCTGCCTGGGGCAGGCGCATTGAGAATTGGCAGTCATAGCTCAGATGCCGGGTTCCTGACTGCGCCTGTGCGGGCAGTGCGGCCACCCTGTTACTGAATCCCCACCCCGCACTGTGTTATGCATTATGCACAGTGCGGGACTGGGATTCCTGGGCATGCGCACTGCGCTTGTCAGATGCTCCCCCAGGCTCTCCGCCTTCCAGCGTCGGTCTGTGCAGGAATCTGCCCAGGAATCCCAGCCCCGCACTGTGCATAATGCATAACACAGTGCGGGGCGGGGATTCAGTAACAGGGTGGCCGCACTGCCCGCACAGGCGCAGTCAGCAACCCGGTATCTGAGCTATGACTGCCAATTCTCAATGCGCCTGCCCCAGGCAGGCACGCACAGCGCAGGCGCCGGATTTAAGAAGAACAGCGCGCAGGGGGCGACAACCATCGCCCCAGAAGAGATGAGTGGCGGCAGTTGGGCGCTTCACAGAGGAGGTTTCTGACCTGCCGCCCTGGCTAAAGATAGGTATTTGGGGAAAATTATAAAACGCTTTATTGAGGGAATAACAGAAGCAAAAACTAAAAGAGTTACCTTGTTAGAATGCAGCATTACTGCTGCATAAGGTGGCTCTTTTAGTTTATAACACTTGGAGGGGGTGACAGTGTCCCTTTAAGTTATGGACAGTGGAAGTGATGAATTACAGACACACTCCACCAGGCTGCATTTCAGGCATTGTACAGCAGCCTGCATTACGGTCACACTGCATCAGGCTGTACTACGGTCACACTACACCAGCAGCTCCACGTCCCTTATTTGATGCTCTCATTATTTTTTTATGTGGTTTATAGGCACAATACTCTCACAGATAAGGGTCGAGATTAGAAAAATTTGTTTTTACATACAGTACTCCCACAGACATGGGTGCATAGTAGAAAAAATTGTTTCTAGGCACACTTCTCCCACTGAGATGGGTGCCGCTTAGAAAAATTACTTTTCGCACACAACTTCCACAGACATGGGTGCAGAGCAGAAGCATTCATTTTTACGTACAGTTGTTTAAGTCACTTATCGTGTCAGAGGCTTCCCAG
Source organism: Ranitomeya imitator (assembly GCF_032444005.1). Lineage (NCBI taxonomy): Eukaryota > Metazoa > Chordata > Amphibia > Anura > Dendrobatidae > Ranitomeya > Ranitomeya imitator. The sequence continues at coordinate 1,107,100,371 of NC_091282.1, forward strand.
CTCACAACTGAAGCTTTGAAGGCAGTGGCGCCAAAAACGGCTGGCGCGGTGCTTTTCCAATGGGGTCCTGCAAACAACGGTCCGTTTTCTGGTGGCAGCAGTCGGTCTCCGGTACCTTCTGCTGAGCCTCTAGTCCATATGCTGCAGCTGCTGACAAGGGTGCCGGCCAAAGTACTGTTCGAGCCCATTGTGGCTTGGCAAATATACACTGGCAGAATAAGGGTGCAAGTGTCTGTCCCGTACCCGGTCCCTCTTATGTCGCACGTGTGCTTTACTCATGGACACGGAGCGCACAGCACCTTGCTCTCTGGTATTCACTGGGCACACACTGAACATCTTTCTCTATGGTCCCCACTGTTGGTTGCGGGAGATGGCGGACGCCAAACTCCTGGCTGCTGGATGTGCTTTTCCATTCATAGAACTTCGCCTCCCCGGGGCAAGAGGTTTGTCCGTCTTCTTATTTCTTCCCCCAGGCAACAGGGGATGCAACCTCGACAGTTCCGGACCCGGCACGCTGTTACCCGCGGTCCAGTCATCCCCCTTACATATACACACACTACTTCCACAGACACAGATTCAGTGTAGAAAAATTTATTTTTATTCGCGATACTCCCACAGACATGATGCAGATTAGAAAACGTACAGTTGCAGATTACATATACAGGCTTTTTTGAAGAGTGTGCACACACAAAACCTAACACTGTGCCTTACTCCAGCTGTGTCTGGTCCCTACGTTATTCAGAGCAGAATGGTAGTGCACCCTTGATCCAGCATTTATACAGGATGTATCACGTAGTGTGCTAATCAACCACAGTCATGCCAATACTTGACATGGCTTTGATGGCTCCAGAAGTGCCCACAGACTAGTAGCTTGTTGGCTGGCTGCGGTGCAGGCTTTCAACAAACTTTATTTGGCATTAAACCTGAACAGTAACCTGGACTTCCGGTAAAAAGTTCATGTCTGGGGTTCGGTACCGGACATTAGCTATCCGGTATAAACTCTGAACTAGAAAATTTTGCTCATACCAATTATGTTCGTTTTCATCTTATGTTTTTTTTTACATAAAGAAGCACTCCCACTAAAGATAATATATTGCAATCATTATACAGTTAGGTCCATATATATTTGGACAGAGACAACATTTTTCTAATTTTGGTTATAGACATTACCACAATGAATTTTAAACTAAACAGTTCAGATGCAGTTGAAGTTCTGACTTTCAGCTTTCATTTGAGGGTATCCACATTAAAATTGGATGAAGGGTTTAGGAGTTTCAGCTCCTTAACATGTGCCACCCTGTTTTTAAAGGGACCAAAAGTAATTGGACAATTGACTCCAAGGCTATTTCATGGACAGGTGTGGGCAATTCCTTCATTATGTCATTCTCAATTAAGCAGATAAAAGGCCTGGAGTTGATTTGAGGTGTGGTGCTTGCATTTGGAAGGTTTTGCTGTGAAGTAAACATGTGGTCATAGGAGCTCTCCATGCAGGTGAAACAAGCCATCCTTAAGCTGCAAAAACAGAAAAAACCCATCCGAGAAATTGCTACAACATTAGGAGTGGCAAAATCTACAGTTTGGTTCATCCTGAGAAAGAAAGAAAGCACTGGTGAACTCATCAATGCAAAAAGTCCTGGGCGTCCACAGAAGACAACAGTGGTGGATGATCGCAGAATTATCTCCATGGTGAAGAGAAACCCCTTCACAACAGCCAACCAAGTGACCAACACTCTCCAGGAGGTAGGTGTATCAATATCCAAATCTACCATAAAGAGAAGACTGCATGAAAGTAAATACAGAGGGTTCACTGCACGGTGCAAGCCACTCATAAGCATCAAGAAGAAAAAGGCTAGACTGGACTTTGCTAAAAAACATAAAAAAAAGCCACCACAGTTCTGGAAGAACATTCTTTGGACAGATGAAACCAAGATCAACTTCTACCAGAATGATGGAAAGAGAAAAGTATGGCGAAGGCGTGGTACAGCTCATGATCCAAAGCATACCAAATCATCTGTAAAACACGGCGGAGGCAGTGTGATGGCTTGGGCATGCATGGCTGCCAGTGGCGCTGGGTCACTAGTGTTTATTGATGACGTGACACAGGACGGAAGCAGCCGAATGAATTCTGATGTATTCAGAGCCATACTGTGTGCTCAGATCTAGCCAAATGGAGCAAACTGATTGGTCGTCGTTTCATACTACAGATGGACAATGACCCAAAACATAAAGCCAAACCAACCCAGGAGTTTATTAAAGCAAAGAAGTGGAATATTCTTGAATGTCCAAGTCAGTCACCTGATCTCAGCCCAATTGAGCAGCATTTCACTTGTTAAAGACTAAACTTCAGACAGAAAAGGCCACAAACACACAGCAACTGAAAACCACCGCAGTGAAGGCCTGGCAGAGTATCAAAAAGGAGGAAACACAGCGTCTGGTGATGTCCATGAGTTCAAGACTTCAGGCAGTCATTGCCAACAAAGGGTTTTCAACCAAGTACTAAAAATGAACATTTTATTTAAAATTATTGAATCTGTCCAATTACTTTTGGTCCCTTTAAAAACAGGGTGGCACATGTTAAGGAGCTGAAACTCCTAAACCCTTCATCCAATTTTAAACTGGATACCCTCAAATGAAAGCTGAAAGTCTGAACTTCAACTGCACCGGAATTGTTTTGTTTAAAATTCATTGTGGTAATGTCTGTAACCAAAATTAGAAAAATGTTGTCTCTGTCCAAATATATATGGACCTAACTGTATGATATAACATTGGGTACTTACATTTTCTCATTTTGCCTTTTGACCCAGCTAATTCTTCGGTTTTTACTGCGCTATGTAGAAACACAAAGTCTCTTTTCCCTGCTTTTATCATTCCCCTCTTTACTTCCTGACCCAGCTGCACCCTCTCCACTACCAGGGAAGTTTCCAGTGACTCATGACTCACACAGGAAAAATTGACTTCCTTTCTCTACATAGTGCCTAGAAGTATTCAGCTAGTCAGCTTTTAAATACTTAATGTCATAGACATAAAGGAAGACAGAAGAATTAACTGGGTAAAAGGGCACAATGAGCAAATGAGCAATTGTAAGTACATAGTGCTACACAATATGATGACTGCGATACATTAAAGGGTTTGTTTGGTCTAAATTGATAAGTATACAATCACTTTGTGTGACTGCAGACATATGAATATCCCCAGTGCACGTACTGTGTACTGCAAGGATTTGTCGGTTTCTGAGCCAAGACTGGTGGGTACGTATGCGCTATGCATTCTCCTGGGCAGAGCCCAGCTAGTGAACGCGGCCTCGCTCTATACACTTGTATTGAGCAAGACTGTACCACGTCTAGTGACATGGCTGTCCAGTGGGTGCAACTGATGAATGGACGTGGCATCACGCTATACAAGTGTATGGAGTGAGGCTGTGCCCACTACATGCATACGTGCCTGCCGGTCCCGGCTCAGGCACTGGCAAATCCTCGCAGCACACAGTGTGTGGATTGGAAGGGTTTTTACTGGCATCTGGTGAGAATTTCATGTCAATAGCACCTTTAGAAATATATTTACTTAGAAAATTGGTGACATGTTCAATACTTTTCACCCCGTAAATAGCATCATTAATTCAACAGCGCTATACAGACACTATTATCACTGTCCCCATTGAAGCCCATATTCTATATTCCCTATCAGTATGTCTTTGAAGAGTGGGAGAAAATTGGGGATCCTAGAGGAAACTCTTGCAATTACAGGGAGAACATATAAACTCCTTGCAGATGTTGTCCTTGGTGGGATTTGAAGCCATGAATCATGGAATTGCTGGGGGGATTCATAAGTTTGCAATCGCACAGAGTGAATGCAGACTTATCAATTGAGAATGGTCAAGAGGATAGAAATTTTGATGGGAGTTCTTCTTTACAAACCGGAAAATAAACTGGTTTAAAAAAGCGTTTAAAAATATAAAATAACCCTGGTTTTAAGGGGTTAAGAACCTGTGATTCTCCAATTGCTTGTACAATATTCAGTAATATTTCAATAATTTGTGTCAATTGTTTACCATTCTCTTATGTATCTCTGCCTGTGCCAGGGCTTTTAGAGAGGACTAACAAGGAAGTAACGGCACCTTATTTTGTTCCTTGGATGCTATGATAGTATATTAGCACCCCACAACCATGGTTCAGGGGTTCCAATGGGGTGACGGAGGAGAATTTTTCTTACTGTATGTCTAACTACATAAATTACATGGTCGCTATTCACCATGGCATGTAAGACGTTAAACCACATTTTGAATCACCTTTGATGTTTTCATCCTTGTCTTGAGGGTTCTGCTGCTAATTCCTTGTTCTCTTTTGTTAGAAAGAACTTTAATATGTTAAAACTTCAGTGAACTCTGTTCAGTCCTCACTAACTTTCACCAAAGTATCCGCTTAATTAAATGGGGATAGTTATGAAGTAGTTTGACATTTAGCTTGCAAAGTTTTAAAAAAGGCCTTCAACCCTCTCACGTCTCTGTGTTTTCTGACTACCTAGGCTCTCAATGTGATAATAGCTTTTTCTTCTCTTTTTAGTTGACTATTCAGATCTTAGTCTGACTTTATAGCATTAAATGAGATAACTAAGTAAAGTCTTGTACATGCATAAAATAAAAAAAACATGGTTTCTGGTTTCTAACCTTCCTAAGGTCAGGCTGCTTCAGTAATTTGAGATTTTCTAGGGCAAATCCACAGCAGCAAAAGCAGATATGTCACCAGATTTCACAACAAGATAATTATTGTTTACTAGTTGGTAGCCCGATTCTAACGCATCGGGTATTCTAGAATATGTATGTAGTTTATTTATGAAGATTTTAGAATAATACATTGAATACACAGGATTCGGCTGGCCACGACCAATTGGCGAAGCGTGGTTCAAATCCCGCGTCAATTCGCCACGCTGATTGTTCGCGGCCGGCCACGTAGTATATAGCACAGCCACATAGTATATAACAGCCCACGTAGTAAATAGCACAGCCACATAGTATATTGCACAGCCACGTAGTATATAGCACAGCCACGTAGTATATACAGTAGCACAGCCCACAGAGTATATAGCACAGCCCATGGAGTATATAGCACAGCCCACGGAGTATATTGCACAGCCTGCGTAGTATATTGCACAGCCCGCATAGTATATTGCACAGCCCGCATAGTATATTGCACAGTCCGCGTAGTATATTGCACAGCCCGCGCAGTACCACGCATGCAGTGTATAACACAGGCCACATAGTGTATAACACAGGCCATGTAGTGTATAACACAGGCCACGTAGTGTATAGCACAGCCCGCGTAGTACATTGCACAGCCCGCGCAGTACATTGCACAGCCCGCGCAGTACATTGCACAGCCCACGCAGTACCTTGCACAGCCCGCGCAGTACCTTGCACAGCCCGCGCAGTACATTGTACAGCCTGCGCAGTACATTGCACAGCCCCCCCGCAGTACATTGCACAGCCCGCGCAGTACATTGCACAGCCCGCGCAGTACATTGCACAGCCCATGCAGTACCTTGCACAGCCCGCGTAGTATGTTGCACAGCCCGCGTAGTATATAGCACAGCCAGCGTAGTATATAGCACAGCCTGCGCAGTATATTGCACAGCCCACGTAGTATATACCACAGCCCACGTAGTATATTGCACAGCCCACGCAGTATATAGCAATATGGGCACCATATCCCTGTTAAAAAAAAGAATTAAAATAAAAAATTGTGATATACTCACCCTCCGTTGGCCCCCGGATCCAAGTGAAGCGTTTACTGACGCTCCTCGCGCGCTCCAGTCTCAAGAGTGCATTGCGGTCTCACGAGATGATGATGTAGCGGTCTCGCGAGACCACTACATCATCATCTCGCAAGACCGCAATGCATGGAGCAGTCACCGGGGCTTCGCGAGGAGCGGGAAAGGCCTGTTCCTTATCCGGGGGGCCGACGGACGGTGAGTATATAACGATTTTAAATTTTTTAAATTATTTTTAACATTAGACCTTTTTACTATTGATGCTGCATAGGCAGCATCAATAGTAAAAAGTTGGTCACACAGGGTTAATAGCAGCGTTAACCGAGTGCGTTACACCGCGGTCAACGCTGCCATTAACCCTATGTGAGCGCTGACTGGAGGGGATTATGGATGGAGCGGGCACTGACTGCGGGGAGGAAGGAGCGGCCATTTTGCCTGTGCGACTGTGCCCGTCGCTGATTGGTCGTGGCTGTTTTGCCACGACCAATCAGCGACTTGGATTTCCATGACAGACAGAGGCTGCGACCAATGAATATCCGTGACAGACAGACAGACAGAAAGAAAAACAGACAGACAGACAGAGAAGTGACCCTTAGACAATTACATAGTAGATTTTAAAGCCTCGTCAATTCTAGGGCAGGGTACTGCACATGTGAAGAGGGTTTACATATATAATAATAAATATCTAAAATATGAGTACAATACATAAACTAGCAGAGACAGAGAATTTAGAAATGTCTACTGCATACATTTTCTTAAATACATGTTTTAAACTTAAAGAGGCAGGTGTACTTTTTAAAAAAAAACATGTCAAAATGGCTGCATAATCCTCGTATTAATATGAGAATGTATTAGGCAAGCACATTTTCACAAAGGACCTTGTGGTTGACAGGTCAGCTGCCCTACAGGGTCAGGGGTATGCTGAGCTGTCAGGATTGTGAGTGACAGGTCAGCTGCCCAATCTGAGGCAGGGACATGCTGAGCTGTCAGTATGGTGAATGACAACTCAGCTGTTCAACCTGCAGGTTTTCTTCAGGTGTTGCTCGTTGTGTGCAATTACCTGGCTTGTTAGCTGGCTGGCTACTACCAGACTTTGAGTTGTAGCTTAGTTGAAGTGTTGTGTGTTTGCTCTGTGCTCTGAGTTCATATATTCTGATGATTGTTGCCCTACCTTGGATTTACCTTTGACCATCCATTTGTCTAGTCCCTTTGTCTTGGTCTGCTACCTTCTTGGAATTCTGTGACCTGACTATTCCTTTGTCTCACACCTCTGTTTTTGACATGCCCTTCTGGCTTATGACTTCTGACCCATTTACTTCCCCTACTCATGGCTTGCCCGTAAGAAGTTGACATTTGTCTATTCATCATTCCTTCAGTTACAGGAAGTTTGCCAGTGCGTATGCTGAAACACACCAAAACGGCTCCACACCATGATGTTCCCAACTCCAAACTTCACTGTTGATATGGTGTTTTGTGGTGATATACAATGCCTTCTGGTCTCCAAACAAGGTGTGTTTTATGGTATCCAAATAGTTCAATTTTGGCCTCATCTGACCAGACTATCTTGTTCCAGTATTTCACATGCTTGTCTAAATAGTGTTGAGCAAACTTTAAAAGCACTTGAGCATAATTTTTGTTTAGCAATGGAGTCTTGCGTGGTGAGTGTACATACTGGTCATGGAGTTTGAGTGCATTATTTATAGTTTTCTTTGAAACAATTGTACTTGCTGGTTCCAGATCTTCTTGTAGCTCTCCACAGTTGGTCCATGGCTCTCGGACAACTCTTATGATTATTCTTTTCACTCCTGTGTCTTAAATCTCATGGAGAGCACCTGGTCATGGTCAATCTATGGTGAAGTGATGTTATTTCCACTTTTGGATTATGGTCCCAACAGTGCTCACTGGAACCTTCAATAATTTCAAATTTCTTCTGTAACCAATGTCATCAGTATGTTTTGCAACAATAAGGTTGCAAAAGTCTTGAGACAGCTCACTTATTTTACCCATGATGAGATGTTTCTTGTATGGTAGCTTGGTAATTACATATCTTTTAATACGTCAGCAGTTGAACCTATTTGATATTATTTTTCACTAAGTGGCAGGATTGCTTTCTAATTTCAGATAATTTTCAGCAGGACTAAAATGTTATTATTACAAGGATACAGCACACATGGATCATCAGGTCCTATAGAACTATTTAATAATGTATTCAGTTTGTATTGTGAAATCTGGTGACAGATCCATTAAATACTAATTTATTTGATTTATTATGTAGTCTTAGTATAACTGTAAAAAAAACATTGCCTAGTTAGCTCAAGATAATACAGAGTAGATATACAACAGTATTCAAAAATATAAAAAATATAGTTGCAAAAGGACTTAAATGGAACCGGTCATGTGGAAAATGGTATCTGACCTGCAGGCAGGATGTTATAGAGCAGGAGGAGCTGATGAGATGGATATACATTGGGAAAAGTTTCAGTAAAACTTGTATTTTATTAATCAAAAAGGCTGGTGTTTACATGCATGAGCCCAGTGGGTGGTCCTACACAGTGATTGACAGTCTTCTCTTTATAACTGTGTATGCAGAGATAGCAGTCAATCACTAGTAGAACTGCCCACAGGACTCATTCTTACAAACATCACAAATTTCAATGAGTAAAACACATGTTATACTTAATCTAATCCAAAAAAGCTCACATCATTCTGCTCAGCTTCTCCTTCTCTATACTGTTCTGTCCACAGATAAAACGTGACTGGTTCCTTTTACTAACAAATAGGGCAAACAAGAAGACAAATCAAAGCATGGTCCATGTTGAGAGTGATACACACCATGTCACCAAACAGCACAGTGAGTATCTGTAGCCCTATATACAGGCCCACTCACTGATTCCAGGATTGTAGACACCTGTGATGCCAGTTAGTGGACACACCTTGATTTAACATGTCCCTTTTGTCACATTATTTTCATTATTTAAACGAGGGGTACCAACAATTTTGACCATGTGTGTATGTGGTGGTTTATTGGTAAAATTATTTCATATGCATTAAGATCATATATTTTTTTCATAGCCTGTTTTTTCGTAGATTTCTTTCCTGAGTGTAGTAATGATACACATTGTCTTTTGGCAGACCCAGAGCCCATCAGTCTGTTATCTATTAACCATTGATATATCTGTTATTAGATATTTAATGTAAATATGATTTTTCTCCTCAGAGACAGCTATGGGAAGGAAAATTCAAGCACAGAGCAACAGCGATTCTGATTATATTAGAGCAATTTATGAGTGAGTATATGTATTAAATTTAAAGGGCTGATCTCACAATTCCTAATTACTACATTTATTGTCTATGAGACTGAAGAAACCGGCTGAGCACTGTAGATTTTCCCAAACATACTGTACTGATGAAATTATGCAATTAAATAAGAAACAGTTAATACTGAATAACCTACCGCTAGTACTAAGGAAAAAAGTGGATTAGTGTGCACACGTCTTGTTTAACCCACAACTTCTCAACATTTTTCTACTGGGGCCTTACCAGACAAGGCAAGATGATATTGGGGGCTCACCATCTGTAGTGGAAGTCTGGACTAAAGCTAAAAATATTTCTAAATTTTACCTTATTTGCCTCTAGAAATCATTACTGCAAGAATATTAGTAATGTTGTTAAACTAGAGATTTCTGCAGACATAGAAAGGACTGGGCAGCATTTGGTTTCTTCTATAAAAGCCACCTTCTCTGTTGTGCCTCACCAACAACTATCTAGCACCTCGCTGGAGGGGCCAGAGTCACAGATTGTGAAGCAATGCTCTCACCTACTTAGGATGTAATAAGTATCTGATTTCCGTGGGTCAAACTACATGACCACCGGTGTCATGGGAACATGAATAATTATACCCCAATTAATCAAAGCAATTGCATCAAAATTGTAGCGTAAATTCTTTTGAAAATTTGCAAAGTTTTGGCGCAGCTCAGGGTTGAACAAAATATTAGTGACTTTTGGCATTTTCACGCCAGTTTCTTCCAACTTGGTCAAAATGGTCCAAGTTGAGGCAGGATGCCACAGCTTGTCTTATTTGTGACACTGGATTGGACTGGGGGACTGGGGTAAAGTTTCTGGTATGGTGCATGCCACTTATCAGACACTCCTAAATCATGAAGAGATGTGCACCGCTCCATGAATCAGGAATGTCTGACTCCACATGCCCCCTCATCAAGATCAATGAGAAAATTGCCGATCTTGATGAATTAGGGTCCATGTGTTCAGTATTATTTGTTACTTCTTTATTCATGTAATTTTATTTGTTTGCAATGAATATCACAGTCAGTGTGACATATTTTCTTAGCATTGTCTAACGAACTGTTAAATTTATCTATTTTACTCTCTTACTGGTGAAATAAGTAGTGAACACATCACTAATTTTCTAAGTACCTTACACACGTGGTCAAAATTGTTGGTACCCCTCGTTTAATGACAAAAAAAACCACAATGGTCACAGAAATAATTTGAAATCTGTGAAAATGAACAAATGAAAGTCAGACATTGCTTTTCAACCATGCTTCTACAGAATTTTAAAAAAATAAAACTCATGAAATAGGCCTGGACAGAAATGATGGTACGTACCCCTGAAGATAATGTGACAAAAGGGACATGTTAAATCAAGGTGTGTCCTCTAACTAGCATCACAGGTGTCTACAATCTTGGAATCAGTGAGTGGGCCTGTATATAGGGCTACAGATACTCACTGTGATGTTTGGTGACATGGTGTGTATGACACTCAACATGGACCAGAGGAAGCGAAGGAGATTACAAAGGAGATTACAGGAGATTACAAAGAAAATTATAGACAGACGTGGTAAAGGTAAAAGTGATAAGACCCTCTCCAAGCAACTTGATGTTTCTGTGACTATAGCTGCACATATTATTCAGAAATTTAAGATCCATGGGACTGTAGCTTGGCTGCAAGAGCAAAATTGATGATAAATCAAAGAGACGGATAGTACGAATGGTAACAAAAGAACACAGAAAAACGTCCAAACAGATTAAAGGTGAACTTCAAGTTCAAGGAACATCACTGTCAGATTGCACCATCCGTCATTGTATGAGCCAAAGTGGACTTCATGGGAAACAACCAAGGAGGACACCATTGTTGAAAACAATCATAAAAAAGCCAAATTTGAATATGCCAAACTACAGGATGACAAGCCGCAAAGCTACTGGGAGAATGTCCTATGGACAGATGAGACAAAAGTGGAACTTTTTGGCAAGGCACAACAGCTCTATGTTCACAGATGGAAAAATGAAGCATATCAAGAAAAGACCACTGTCCTTACTGTGGAACATGGAGGAGGCTCTGTTATGTTCTGGGGCTGCTTTGCTGCATCTGGCACAGGGTTTCTAGAATCTGCGCAGGGTACAATGACATCTCCAGACTGTCAAGGGATTCTAGAGAGAAATGTGCTACCCAGTGTCTGAAAGCTTGGTCTCAGTCACAGGTCATGGGTCTTGCAACAGGATAATGACTCAAAATATACAGCTAAAAACACCCAAGAATGGCTAAGAGGAAAACATTGGACTATTCTGAAGTGGCCTTCTATGAGCCCTGACCTAAATCCTATTGTGCATATTTGAAGAGCTGAAACATGCCATCTGGAAAAGGCCACTTTCAAACACAAGACAACTGGAGCAGTTTGCTCTTGAGGAGAGGGCCAAAATACCACCAGTGGACCAGGCCTATTTCATGAGCTTTTTTTTTTTAATTCTGTGGAAGCATGGTTGAAAAGCAATGTCTGACTTTCATTTGTTCATTTTCATAGATCTTTTATTTATTACTTTTGTCAGATTCAAGTTATTTCCGTTACCTTTGTGGATTTTTCTGTAATTAAACGGGGAGTACCAACAATTTTGACCATGTGTGTATATATTCGAGTATAAGCTGACCCGAGTATAAGCCGAGGCACCTAGTTTTGCCATGGAAAACTGGGTAAGCTTATTCACTCAAGTATAAGCCAGGTATGCATTGTCCCCTCATCCCTGTCCTGGTATGTGTGGCTCCCCCCATCCTGCCCTGGTATGCATGACTCCCCCCGACTCTGTCATGGTATGGTGTGCATGGCTGCCCCGTCCTGTCCTGGTATGCATGGCTCCCCTGTAGCTGTCCTGGTATGCGTGGCTTCCCCCCACAGCTGTCCTGGTAGTGTGGCTCCCCCTGTAGCTGTTCTGGTATGTGTGGCTCCCCCCTCCTGTCCTTGTATGCATGGTTCCTATTACAAAAAAATAGTAAACATCCTACTCACCCTCCAGCGTGCCCTCGCAACACCTCCGGCGCCAGCAGCTATTCCTGCCTTCCGAGTTATCACGTGGCACTGCTCATTAAGTTGATGAATATTTCCTCCACACCTGGGAGTGGAGACGCCTGCATATTCATTACCTTAATGAGCGGTGCCACATTATCTCTCAACACAGGAAGAGCTGCTGGAAGCCGGAACCAATGAAATGCTGTGAGGGTGCCAGGACCAACGAGATGCTGCGAGGGTATGCTGGAGGATGAGTAGGATGTCTTCTGTGCACGCTATAAGAGAAATGAATATTCATTTTTGTTTAGCAGCGGCACAGGTGTTAGTCACAGATGCCGGCTCCTGCCTCTGTGACCCGCTGCTCAGCCGCTCCCCCTCCCCCACCAGCTTTCTGGGACAATTGACTCGTGTATAAGCCGAGGGGGGCATTTTCAGCTGAAAAACTCGGCTTATACACGAGTATATATGGTATACATATTTCTAAAGGTGCTACTGACATGAAATTGTCACCAGATTGTCGGTAACAACCAATCAAATCAGCACAGGCAAATAAATCAAACCATAGATGTCCATAAATTAAGTTATGTGTAAAAATGAGAAATGCCATGGGAAAAGTATTGAACACATGAAGAAAGTGTGGTGCAAAAATTCATGGAAAGTCATGACACCTGCTGAAATTTATCAGTGATTAGAAAGCAATCATTACTGAAATGTATTTAAAAAAAACTAGTTACATACATTGCTCAAGTGTGATTTTGATCCATCCTTCCATAGAAACACTCTTCAAATTTTTAAGGTTCGATGGGCTCCTTCTATGAAGTCTGAACTTTAGTTCCTTCCACAAATTTCCTTTTGGATTCAGATCAGGTGATTGACTGGGCCATTCTGGCAGCTTTATTTTTGTCTCGGAAACCAATTGAAAGTTTCCTTGACTGTGTGGTTTGGATCGTTTTCTTGTTGAAATGTCCACCTATGTGATCAACACATGGAAGCACACAGGGGCATATTTAACAAGTGGTGGGTCGAGTCACTCGTAATTTATCATATATGTAGGAGAGGGGAGTCATCTACACCACACAGCATCTGTCTATCGTACCTCCTGATGATCCCTGGTGGTGAAACGCATTGACGTTTAGATGAATCTACCTGGATAAGTACCCCTATTTCTTGTTTCCCAGACTGTCTATTTTTACTGCTTAGGCTGTATAATCAATGTAATGGGCTGTACATCTATTGGTGTTGGTGCAATATTTTTTGGGGCCTTATCTCTGATGGCCTGATGAATGAGGTTGTAAGTAACATCACCTTGTTCTCTATTAGAGGAGGCTTTCTTAACCTGTTTTCTTTATTGCTGTCATCCCTTTTTGATGCTGTGTATGGGTTTTACATCATAGACCTATATTCCTGCAGACATACAGGATTTTTTTCCCATAGCCAAGCTTATCTGAGATTTGGTTCCTGGCCGTTAGTATATTATACTATTTCTACAGGGTTTCCAAGGGACAGCTACAGAGGAGCTGAGGCGCCATAACCACTGACAAGTAGGGTGCCAACCTCCGCTGGCTAGGCAGGTGTTCAACTATTAGGAGACAGTCTAGGATCACATTTAGGGGTCTTTTATACATGTATATATATCTATTTCATTGTTTGACATCACTGTTATGCATCTAGGCGTATTAATAGCCTATCCATGTGGTCAGTCCATCGTTTATGCAATTCATCTTTGCTGCCACTAGTGTCATTGCTGCATTTCCTTTTCAATTAGCAGTCAGTCAATTGGTTTCTTATCAAGAATGGCTTATGTCTGAGTGTTATTATGGCTTTCTATGGCAGCAAGGGATAGCCACTGTTGAGCGGAGGCTCCAATTACGCTATCAAAGGGTGCTAACCTTCGCTTGTAGGCAGGCAACAGGATACGTATTAATTTATAGGGTTACCTAGTTTTGCATCCTTTTGTTTTTTGTTTGTGTGTATCCATGACTGTTGTTAGTCTTTTTAATTGCTTAATAAAAGTTAATTTTTAATCATTTTTTTCTGTAGTTCCGTATGTAAGTGACTTTATAGCACCCTTTGATTTATTATTAATGAAATGTCCACCCTTATTTCATCTTTATCATCCTGGTAAATGGCAGTAGATTTTTATCAAGAATATCTTGGCACATGTCATGATTCAACCACTCATGGTGTCCTATGGACATTGTGATTGACAGCTCAGCAGCCCTGTAGGATCAGGGGCATGCTGAGCTGTTAGTATTGTGAATTACAACTTAGCTGTCCAACCTGGCCAGGCCAGATGTCGCCCATTCTGTGCAATTACCTGGCTTTTTAGCTGTCTGGCTAGTATCAGACTTTGTGAGTTGTAGCTTAGCTCAGTTCATGTGTGTTTACTCTGTGATGATGCCGTTTCTCTTTTCTTGGGAAATCTTCTTCATGACTGCTCCTCAATTCAAACCAGTGACCTTTCGCTTGGTAATCAACCTAATAACTGTTAACTGTTACGCTTGTGCCCTGACTGATTGGCGCGAGCATGGGGGTGTGGCCCCACTGTGCCACAAACCAGACTACCCTGGAAGGGGCATGACTAAGCAGCTACCTTGGTGTTCACTGAAGCCTCTGATGGTGAGGTCAGGCTTGTGAGGCAGGTAGCTGCCAGGTACCTCTCCAGGACGGTGTCTGGCTGTAGCAGCTGATCCCACTGGGGAACGGAACGCTAGGACAGGTATGGGTGACAGGCTCGTCTGGCAGACAGCCAGGTACTCTGGTGAGCAGGCGGGCACGGCAGGTACTCTGGCAGGCAGGCAGGCATGGCTGAGACACTGGCAGGCGGGCACAGCTGAGACACTGGCAGGCGGGCACGGCAGGGACAGGAACTGACTTGGGAAGGACAGAGACACGGAGTAGAATGAATGGAATATGGGAATCGGTAGGGACCTGTTCAGACTAGATGAGCTGAAACTGATTCAGAGATGACAGATGCACGGACAAGTATGAATGGTATATGGGAACTGGTAGTCCTGTTCAGACTGGATGAGCTGAACCGCCGGGTGCGGTGCAGGGCAGAACCACAAGGTGTGGAGCAAAGGGCGGAGCAAAGTTGCAGGGTTCGGAGCAAAGAGCGGAGCAAAGTTACAGGGTACAGAGCAAAGAGTGGAGCAGAGCCGCAGGGAGCGGATCAAAGAGCAGAGCAGAGCCGCAGGGTGCGGAGCAAAGAGTAGAGCAGAGCCGCAGGGTGCAGAGCAAAGAGCAAAGCAGAGCTGCAGAATGCGGAGCAAAGAGCAGAGCAGAACCGAAAGATGCAGAGCAAAGAGCGGAGCAGAGCCACAAGGTGCGGAGCAGAGCTGCAGGGTGCGAAGTAAGGAGCGGAGTAGAGCTGCAGGGTGCGGAGCAAAAAGCAGAGTAGAGCCGCATGGTGCGGAGCAAAGAATGGAGTAGAACCGCAGGGTGCAGAGCAAAGAGCAGAGCCACAAGATGAGGAGCAAAGGGCAGAGCAGAGCCACAGGGCAAAGTCACAGGATGCAGAGCAGAGTGCAGAGCAAAGTCACAGGATGCAGAGACCACAAGGAAACACACAGCGGAATAGGAAAGGCAACCGACAGGGATACAAATGCACACAGGTAAAGGACTCAGTTCAGTGGTCAGGTGTGAGATAAGGTACAGGAATAGGACACAGTACAGACAAGGACGTACTCAGGAACAAATGCAGGACAAGGATTCAGGCCTAAGTATGCAGCCCTCAGGGAGGCGGGAACACAAGACACATATAGCACAGTAACAGGTCTGGGAATGAAGCCTCCAGAGAAGGCAGAAAACAGGGACAGGACCTGGAAACACAGCAGCAAGTCACTGACTGAGAGAAATCTTTGCTCAGGCGTCCTCCAATGGGCGAGGATGCCTTAGGTATCTGAAGCCTCTTGGCAATTGGCTGGGGACACTTTAGGAAGGTGCACACTAACCCTATAAGAAACAGGAAGGGTCGAGGCCGCCGCCCTAAGCACACAGCCAGGAAGCATGAAGCCAGCAAGCAGGAGACATGAGGTTTCACAGCAAGGAGCCGGCAGAGGACAGAACACACAGCATGGCCCTGAGTAGTGAGTAATTTGGTGTGTAAGGCAGGTGGGGGGTGGGAGGCCATGCAGTGATGCCGACAGGGTTGTTACATTAACACAATGAGCTATTAGGGAATGTGAGAACAGGTTGTAATTTGTAGTATACAGAAAGTAAAATATATTTTCATCACCAGAAGCTAAACAGTAACAATGCAATGACAGTACAAGAATTTGAATAAGTAATCATATACTAAATAGTTGCATGTCAAAATTATGTATGAGATAGCCAAGATGATTGTCTATAAAATGATAGCAGTCTCATGTTTGAAACAGTAGTCAGTGGTGAGATATTTAGCCTGTAAGTCAAAATTTCTAAACATTATTACCTTTTTATTCAGTGTATCTACTTACAAAATTGGTGACATTTTCAGTACTTATTCCACCCGCTGTATATAGTGCTTTACAGACATCATCATCACTATCCCCATTGGGGCCAACATTATACATTCCCTATCTGTATGTCTTTGGAGAGTGGGAGAAAACCGAAGAACTCTGATGAAACCCTCGCAATTACAGGGAGAACATACAAACTCCTTGCAGATGTTGTCTTTGGTGGAATTTGAAGATATGAATGGTGGGATTGCTGACCTATTTGTTAGTTTGTTCTTTGAAGAGAAACTGATGCTTTAAAATGTTCAATAGGTAAAACATGTATTTTTCTTTGTTTTTCCTATTAGAATGAGTGATATGATACAGCGTCGTCAGAAGATGCCCTGGCTGTGGCCAGATTTTATTTATAATCATTTAAAAACTGGAAAGAGACATAATGAAAACTTAAAAATTCTCCATTCATTTACTGACCAGGTTAGTGGTGGTGCCTATATTACATGTAACACTGGTTTAGAAATGTCGGTCTACTAATCTGTGTGCCCACGATGGGTTTTGGTGAGTGTTTGACTCTGCAGATTTTTGCTGTATCAAAAATGCAGCATCTTACAATTTCAGCAAAGTGGATTGAATTTATAGACAATCTCATGCCCACTGTGTTTTTTTTACTGTTGTGTTTACTGCGTATTTCATATCCGCAGCATGTCAATGTTTTCTGCCCAGGTTTTTCACAGAGAATTACATTAGACATGGAAAAGCTGCAGGTAAAAAATGCAATAAAAACGCATGTAAATAAATATACTAAAAAATGCAATGAAAAACTCAAGTAACCTAATTTACTTGGTGGTAGGCGCAGAAATGCAGTAGAAAGCTCAATTGGTTTAGTACCGCCAATTGGTTCATTTAAATGGACCCTTAGGTTTGAACATAAATCAGAAAATGCCACAGAGATTTTATATCAGATGATAGTTTCCCATCCCATTTTGTGCTGAAAAGAAGGTAAGAAACTGCTCCTCACCCAAGGATCATATCATATATAAATCTGGGCTCTGACTTATTTTGCTCTATACTTACCGTAATAATTATTATTGGCATACAGTTACCCGGTTGCATTGTGTTAGACATTATGATGTGGCTACATGTATTTTACTTTACTACAAAAAAACTTATGTCATATTCTGATGGCTAATACCAAGGTGTCACTGAAATATATTGTTTTTTTAAATCTATTACATGTTTTTGTGCTTTAGACAATTTTAGAAAGAGCCCAGGAACTAAAGAACGTCAAATCCAATGTTGACCAAGATGATGATAAGAAAACCAAAAAAAGGAGTGCCTTCCTAGATATGCTTCTGAAAGCAACTGATGAGGCAGGCAACACAATGAGCCATAAGGATATCCGTGAAGAAGTGGATACATTCATGTTTGAGGTATAAGCATGATAGAAAGTTATTGTCACTTTGTCTTTTTAAATCTAAACATATTGTGATATTCACAACACTTACAGGTGCTCCTTACAAAATTAGAAGATCATCAAAAAGTTAATTTATTTCAGTTCTTCAATAAAAAAAAATCAATCTCATATATTATATAGAGTCATTACAAACAGAGTGATCTATTTCAAGTGTTTATTTCTGTTAATGTTGATGATTATGCCTTTTAGCCAATGAAAACCCAAAAGTCATTATTTCAGTAAATTAGAATAATTAACTAAAAATAACTGCAAAGGCTTCCTTAGCATTTAAAAAGGTCCCTTAGTCTGTTTCAGTAGTCTACACAATCATGGGGAAAAATGCTGACTTGACAGATGTCTAGAAGGCAGCCATTGACACACTCCACAGGGAGGGTAAGCCACAAAAGGTCATTGCTAAAGAAGCTGACTGTTCACAGAGTGCTGTATCCAGGCATATTAATAGAAGGTTGAGTGGAAGGAAAAATTGTGGTAGAAAAAGGTGCACAAGCAACCGGGACAACCGCAGCCTTGAAAGGATTGTTAAGAAAAGGCCCTTCAAAAATTTTGGGGAGATTCACAAGGAGTGGACTGCTGCTGGAGTCATTGCCTCAGAAGCCACCACACACAGACATATCCAGGACATGGGCTACAAGTGTTGCATTCCTTGTGTCAAGCCACTCATGACTAATAGACAATGCCAGAAGCGTCTTACCTGGGCCAAAGAGAAAAAAGAACTGGACTGTTGCTCAGTGGTCCAAGGTGTTTTATTCAGAGGAATGTAAATTTTGCAATTCATTTGGAAATTAAAGTCCCAAAGTCTGGAGGAAGAGTGGAGAGGCACATAATCCAAGCTGCTTGAGGTCTAGTGTGAAGCTTCCACAATCAGTGATGGTTTGGGGAGCCATGTCATTTGCTGGTGTAGGTCCACTGTGTTTTATTAAGACCAAAGTCAGTTCAGCCGTCTACCAGGGAATTTAGAGCACTTCAAGTTACCCTCTGCCGACAAGCTTTTTGGAGATGGAAATTTCATTCTCCAGCAGGACTTGGCAACTGTCCACACTGCCAAAAGTACCAATACCTGGTTTAAAAACAACAGTATCACTGTGCTTAATTGGCCAGCAAACTCGCCTAACCTTAACCCCATAGAGAATCTATTGGGTATTGTCAAGAGGAAGATGAGAGACACCAGACCCAACAATGCAGACGAGCTGAAGGCTGCTATCAAAACAACCTGGTGTAATGTGCTGCTGCAGTGCAGTATAGAGCAACCTCCACCAGGGGGTGCTGATTAAGGAAAGGAGGCTGCACACACAGCACAGCAACACTGAACAACAACACAGGTGTCACAGGTAATGAAAGGGACATGAAACAAGCCAAGGTCATACACGGAGATAGCAGCGCAGTACAGAAGGGGCGAGCAGAGAATCGTCGGGGACAAGCAAGATGTCAGAACCTACCAGGAACGTGGTAACCAAAACGTGAGACGTAAGACGGAGTCGGGGTACAGGCCAAAGGTCAGAACAAGTAAAAAATGGGTGCAGGCAGTCAGAGGCAAAGAGGAACACTAGAACAGGGATCCAGGTCAGGAGCTCAAACAGTGCAGGATGAACTATAGCTGACACTGGCCCACAGGCTGCAGAGGACTTAAATAGCTCAGCCAGCTCCAGGGTGAGGCAGAGAGGATTAACTCCCACATGACCAGACCAGAGACAAGAGAGTTGAACATAATCTCAGAACTGGATCATGACACCTGGACTTCCATAACACCTCAGCAGTGCCACAGGTTGATGGCCTCCATGCCACACCTCATTGATGCAGTAGTTGTTGCAACCAAGTATTGAGTGCTTTAACTGAACATACATTTCAGTAGGCCAACATTTCGGATTTTAAAATCATTTTTCAAGCTGGTGTTATAAAGTATCCTAATTTACTGAGTTAATGACTTTTGAATTTTGATTGGCTGTAAGCCATAATCATCAACATTAACAGAAATAAACACTTGAAATAGATTACTCTGTTTGTAATGACTCTATACAATATATGAGTTTCACTTTTTGCATTGAAGAACTGAAATAAATTAACTTTTTGATGATTTTCTATTTTTGTGAGAAGCACCTGTACATGGCAACATTTAGCTTTTAAATATTTTTATGCATTTAAAAGGCCAATAAAATGTGCGGTGGAAACAAAAAATTGTGCAGCAGAAACAAAAATTAACCCCTTAATGACCGCCGATACACCCTTTAGTGGCGGCAGTTAGGCGTACTTAAGCCACAGCGCCGCCTTTTAATGGCACTGAGGAATAAGTGTATAGCACCCCCAGAGTAGGAATTTCTCCAGGGTCTCGGCTACCAGGGGTAGTCGAGACCCCAGATAACATGATTCGGGTCAGTTTTTACCCCGGTGTTGCGATCGACATTATTAACAGTATAAATTAAAGGACAACTTTCCATTTATTTTCTCTCTCCGCTGATGTGATCGCACATCATCGGAATTAGAGAAACAGCTACCAAAAGAAGAAATGATGTACTAGTCCAAATTTAAAGCAAAAAATTAACACTTTATTGAATATTATAAAAATAGGCACAAATGGGAATAGGGATAATAAAAAAACATTCACACCATGATTGTTTACATTTAGCTGTACATATACGCCATTTAGAAAAGGGCACACCCACCCCACAAGTACACGGCACCAGAAATTGATGGAAACAAAATTACAGCATGTAAGTAGAAAATATATGGTTAAGCGCCATATCAATTAACCAATATTCCCCATATTGAGTAGAGGTATTGGCACTGCACAAAAACAAGACCAAATACCTATTGGGCATAGGTCCCCAAAAATTGTCCTCTAATTTAATGAAACAGGTTATGTCACTTGACACAATTCAATCAAATAATCCATGTGCAGAATGCGCAACTTCTGATGCAGGTCCAGAGGGGTATGTGTGCCCGCACCAATGTACGTTTTGGTACAACCTTCATCAAGGGCACACACAACCCATCTCTTGTGCTTCTTTTAACCTAAATGCGGTGACTACCGCTAGTCCGGGGGCGGCGTCACCGGAAGTGACGTCCCCGGCCGTGATGATGCGCGTGCTGCCATGCCAGCCATGACGCCGCCCAGCGTCACATGGTGCGTGGCACCTAATGCCAATCACCGCACAAAAGACGCCGAGAGCAGAAAAGAGGCACGGAGGCAACACAGCCATGTGCGTGCAGGCATAGGGCGCACAGCCGGCAAACAAATTACAGACTGTAAAAATAAACTATCCGGACTTAAACAACTCTTAAATGGGTGCTCAGTGGCGCAGATAATAAACCCTAAAACATAATGATACAACCTTTAAAATAAAGTATTAACAATATAGCTATATAGCTAACAATCATTCAATTAGATGCGGCGATTCATCATCGATCATCCTGGGAAACAACTGTCCAATAACCATTCCGTATAAGAAGGTCATCCAAATGGAAACACTGAAGCTATTAAAACTAGCACAAGAGACAAACAACCAAATTAAAAACCAAAACAAACAGCATATATTTACAAACAATATTTACACCATGTAATCAAAGTATGTAACTGAGCAGATGATCATAGGAAAGGAGCATAGCTTATATTTTCATTCAGCCCTGATGGTTGCAATGTGCCCAAGGTCCAGATCCATCTGGGCTAATTTCCTCGAGACATTACCCCCCAGATATTGACATCAACCATATCAATCCCCCTCACCCTCAAAGGGCTACTGTCACCGTCATGGTAAAGTTTAAAATGTTGGGGGATTGTTTTAAGTGAGGATGAGTCCTCATGGGTTGCTGCAGTAATACCCAACACGTGTTCCCTTATTCGCACTGTGATGCAGTGACCCCTGTTACAGGTAAGGGGTGCTGCATGGTCTTCCCAGAAAATGCATGGAGGCCTATTGAGGCCATAGGAATGCATGGCAATTGCAGGCATAACGGTGGTAATGATTCAAAATCTGGCATTATTGTGAATGGCCGGTATGTGTGTCACAGAGGAAGACACTCTGCACTGCCAGCCTGAAGTAAGGATGTTCAGGGACATGTAGTCTTTCAAGTAAATTGTTTTCCTTTAGATGGAGACTGGCAGGGCTAGTTCTGAGAGCTGGGTGGGTCAAACTAGCCACACACACCTCCCACGTGTGGGGGTAGTTAGAGCTTTATAATGTGACCAGGGTGTGGGTCACATGGGTTGAGAGTGTTTGGACCTGAATGGTCTGTGCTGAAGGTCCTGAAAAACCCTATGTGTTGGGAGTGCTACCTTCCTGAATAGCACGTGGTGGGGCTTTGGACCTGGTGGCCTGGGTGTTGGATGAACGTCCTGAATAGCACCCAGACAGGGCCACATGCCTGTGTGTTGGACGACCCCAGGTGGGGACGGATGTCCTGAATAGCGCACAGGGAGACCGTGGTCCAGGATGGTCTGTGTTGGAAGTTCTTGTGAGTGGAGTCTTCCTGGAAGCACTTGAGAGACTGTGGACCTGGACGGTCTGTATTGGGGAAGCTACCATCCTTTGGTGGGTCTGGACAGACTGAGGTGTGCCTGCCAGGCAAATTGATGATCCCCATAAGGCAGCTTTCCCAGAAATACAGGACTAACAAGGAGTCAGCGTGAGGAGCGGAGCTCCTGGAAGGTAACCCCAGACTAGAGGATTGTAATATATGGCAGAGAAGTGTATCTGCTATATGCACTGTGCGGTCACCCACGGCAACTGGTCATAGCCAGACCAGCGTGTTTAGTTTCCACAAACTAATGATGTGAAGCCTTATGTAAAGACTGTTTGCCTTTGGTTCACATTTCGATGGTTTATGATACCTGAATAAATCAAATAGACTATTTTGTGTTAAAAACCATGCCCGTTTGCATTTATGTCGTTGCCAAGCGAGTGTCCCCCAACATGTGCAGTGAGCGCAATCTTACAGCACTTTAAATTGACGTGTGGTTAAACCAACATAGATTTTAGCGCAGAGACAAGCCAAGACATTTTTCCTATTGGTTCATTTTGATCACTGTGATAGACCTAAAAAATAAAATAAAAAAATTATAAATAAAATACCATTTTATCACCCCCTTAGTTAGGTAAAAATAATGAAATAAAAAAATATATTTATTTCCATTTTTCCATTAGGGTTAGAGTTGGGCTAAACTGGGCTAAAGTGAGTTGGGATAAAACTAGGGTTAGGGTTGGGCCAAAGCTAGGGTTAGGGTTGGGCTAAAACAATGGTTAGGGTTGTGCTAAAGCTGGGGTTAGGGTTAGGCTAAAGCTAGAGTTAAGGTTGGGCTTGTGTTAGGGTTTGGCTAGGGTTAGGGTTGTAGTTATGGTTGGGATTACAGTTAGGGTTTAATTTAGGGTTAGTTTTGTGTTTAAGGTTATGGTTGGGATTAGGGTTAGGTTTTGAATAGCTGACATGTGCCCGCAATAGCCACGGGTGGAATTGCCATTGGGCCAGAAATGCACACACCGGTGACCTTTGTTACATGATCGGGGGTCATCTGTTCATCAGCATGACAAGCAGAGGTCTCCTTGAGACCTCTATGGTTGTCAGTACCGGATTGCTATGAGCGCCACCCAGGGGTCGGTGCTCATACCAACTCAGCAATTCAACTACATAGAGGCAATCTGAACATCGCCTCTATGTAGCTGAGCCAATCGAGTTGTGCCAGCTCATAGTCTCAGTGAAGCACGGCAAAAGTAAACAAAAGTTTTTAAAAAAATAAAAAAAGTATAAAAGTTTAAAACACCCCCCTTTAAAATAAACCAAAAAAAATCAAACTTACACATATTTGGTATCGCCAAGTTCAGAATTGCCCGATCTATCAATAAAAAAAGGATTAACCTGATCGCTAAACGGCGTGGCGATAAAAAAAGTAAAAACGCCAGAATAACGTTTTTTTGGTCACCGCAACATTGCATTAAAATGCAATAACGGGTAATCAAAAGAATGTATCCGCACCAAAATGGTATCATTAAAAACATCAGCTCGGCACGCAAAAAATAAGCCCTCAGCCAATCCGAGATCACAAAAATGGAGATGCTACTGGATGGATGATGGATGAAAAATGGATATGCATATTCTAGAATACCCGATGCGTTAGAATCGGGCCACAATCTAGTACAATTTATAAATGGCTAAAGGACACATCTGATGTGGTGTGTTGGTCTGGGGTTATGGAGAGCAGATAGTCTCTATAACGGTCCTTAGTGGAAGAACCTGTCACCACCTAAAAAAAAAAAAAAAAATAATAAAAATTTTTAGTACCTGGAGCAGCCAGTGCCAGGCAGCAGCTGCCAAGGCAAACAGGATCATGGGGTGCATTAAAAGAGGTCTGGATACACATGATGAGAGCATTATACTGCCTCTGTACAAATCCCTAGTTAGACCGCACATGGAGTACTGTGTCCAGTTTTGGGCACCGGTGCTCAGGAAGGATATAATGGAACTAGAGAGAGTACAAAGGAGGGCAACAAAATTAATAAAGGGGATGGGAGAACTACAATACCCAGATAGATTAGCGAAATTAGGATTATTTAGTCTAGAAAAAAGACGACTGAGGGGCGATCTAATAACCATGTATAAGTATATAAGGGGACAATACAAATATCTCGCTGAGGATCTGTTTATACCAAGGAAGGTGACGGGCACAAGGGGGCATTCTTTGCGTCTGGAGGAGAGAAGGTTTTTCCACCAACATAGAAGAGGATTCTTTACTGTTAGGGCAGTGAGAATCTGGAATTGCTTGCCTGAGGAGGTGGTGATGGCGAACTCAGTCGAGGGGTTCAAGAGAGGCCTGGATGTCTTCCTGGAGCAGAACAATATTGTATCATACAATTATTAGGTTCTGTAGAAGGACGTAGATCTGGGTATTTATTATGATGGAATATAGGCTGAACTGGATGGACAAATGTCTTTTTTCGGCCTTACTAACTATGTTACTATGTTACTATGTTACTGGTATCGGAAAATTGCGCAATTTTTTTTTTTTTTAGCAAAGTTTGGAATTTTTTTCACCACTTCGAAAAAAAAGAACCTAGACATGATTGGTGTCTATGAACTTGTAATCACATGTAGAATCATAATGGCAGGTCAGTTTTAGCATTTAGTGATCTTAGCAAAGAAGCCAAACAAAAAACAACTGTAGGATTGCACTTTTTTTGCAATTTCACAGCACTTGGAAACTTTTTCCCGTTTTCTAGTAGACGACCTGTTAAAACCAATGGTGTCGCTCAAAAGTACAACTCGTCCCGCAAAAAATAAGCTCTCACATGGCCATATTGACTGAAAAATGTAGATGCAGCCACGGAAGCCTCAAAAGCACCGATACACCAGACAGTGGAGCAACTCAAAAATGAAATGACCTCAACGTGAAGTGCACCAATCTGAAGAGTTACTTTCACTGTCCGTAATTGGATATGAATAACTGAAATTGTTGAGCCATTCAAAGATGTTAACTACAGGGAGGTTTGGAAGAAAGCTCCGGTCATGAAGAGGTTAACCTTTATAACGTCCTAACAAAAAAAATGTATTTCCAAAATTCTGCTGGTGGAAAGTAGACATGTGGGAAATGTTATTTATTAACTGTTTTGTGAGACATATCTCTCTGATTTAAGGGCATAAAAATTCAAAGTTTGAAAATTGCAACATTTTCAATATTTTTGCCATATTTCCATTTTTTTCACAAATAAACGCAAGTTATATCGAATACATTTTTCCACTTACATGAAGTACAATATGACACAAAAAACAGTCTCAGAATCATCTGGATCCATTAAAGCATTCCAGAGTTATAACCACATAAATTGACAGCGGTCAGAATTGTAAAAATTGACTTGGTCATTAAGGACAAAATTGGATCTGTCACTAAGGGGTTAAGTCTTTCTTAATTATTTATGCCAAACAAACATAAAAACTTAGATTTCTTTATCACCTTATTAACTTTAAGCCATTTTTAGAATATATTTTTACATTATCTGGCTTGGATTTCCAATTTTCATATTGTCCGCCAGATACAAATTATAAATATTTTCAATGTTGTTGTAGTAAGAATGAATCTTAATAGATACTGGCAGTCCATGGGTTCACATGGATCAGATTAACAAATCCAATATGTAATTACTGCACGATCTGTGGAAGAAATCTGCGGATGTCCACAAATCCATGCAAGGTTTATCCCCAATGGATATTTTTCCATGATACAGCCAATAGTTTAAACTACTTGGTAATGTCCTGTACCATGCAAAAGGGATTACAGCTAGCCTATTTACATGTATAGGATGGGGAATGTTTGGGCTTTTAAACCTATCTTAGCATGGAATCTGTGATGAAATTCCTGTGCAGCCCACAGTGTGTGAACAAGGCATAAATGGGGATGTAAAACTCTAACAAGGCTACTTTCACACTTCCGTCTTTTACAAGACGTTGCAATGCGTCGTTCTGTGTAAAAAACGCATCCCGCAAAGTTGCCCGCAGGATGCGTTTTTTGCACATAGATTTGCATTACCAACGCATCGCAATGTATGGACACGTGTTCCTTTCGTCGTGCACTGGATGCGTCGGTAATTGGCAGACCGTCGTCACAAAAAAGTTCAATGTAACGTTTTTTTGTGCGACGTGTCCGCCATTTCCGACCGCGCATGCGCGGCCAGAACTCCGCCCCCTCCTCCCCGCTCATCACAATGGGCAGCGGATGCGTTGTGAAACTGCATCCGCTGCCCACGTTGTGCTAAATTTAGCACAACGTCCGTCGGTACGTCGGGCTGACGGAAGTGTGAAAGTAGCCTAAGTCTCAGTAAACCTGCATATTGTAGCCGTAATAACTTTGCCTATGCAATATGCCTTTTTCTCCTCCATGCTCTCTCTTTTCTATCTCCGGTCCTCTACTTCAATGTACAAAGATGTGATGCCCATTGAGACATCATATGATCATATGATCTTCAGACACAGATCACAGATGTTTTTTACACAAACTATTACAAAACTCTTCATAACCAAATGAAATGTTTAAAGAATTAAGGCCCTGATTCATCAATTTTTTTTACACCAAAAAGTGGCGTAAAAGCTTTGAAAAGTTGCAAAATTTTGTGGCAACTCAAGAGTTGCACCAAAATCTTGTAATTTTTGGTGTTTCATTTCAGTTTCTCTCTGCTCTATTGAGTTTCAGGTATAAAATCCTGATGAATCAGTTATTTGAAGGCATTATGTAATGAACACACCCACCTTTCCATGAAACCGACTGCATTTACCTTCTCAGAATTCCCCTCAGTGGAGCAGAATCTGAATCTAGTGGACTTGACTGTCCTTATAGTAAGATGAATAGCAGCCACATTAAACTAAAATTGTGCATAGTTGGCTGTGGTTTCCACAGAATGAAAGGGGACCTGGCGAAACAAATGAAATCAGTGGTCTCTGGCGAGATAATTCTTTTGTAATTATTTATCTGATAAATGGAATTAAAATAAGAATAGTTGATAATTGATGTCCTCAGTATTGCAAATTCAAATACTGCTATGTAAAAAGGGAAGTAATATTAGACTTCCACTGACATTTTATGGTGGGTAAATATCCCAAGTTGATAATAGTACTTTAAGGGCGTGTGCAAGACTTAAAGGGAATATGCCTGTGGGCTCAACCCTCCTAAGCCGTCTACATAGGCATGCAGTTCATAAAAAGCTGAATAAAATACTACCTTGATTTGATGTCTTATTCCAGAGAAATCCATATTTTTCTTATAATGCACATGAGCTGTTAAGTTCCATAGGTGGGTCATTGATCTCCCTGAGAATTTGCCACCATAGAGTATTGTAACTGGAAGGGGGCATTACCTGTTTGAGACATGTAATAGCTGACAGTCTGCTCTTCTGATCTACATGTCTCACACTTTCTCTCATTTAAAATAATCTCAGGAGGTAAAATCTCAGGGAGATC
Organism: Ranitomeya imitator; assembly: GCF_032444005.1. Classification (NCBI taxonomy): domain Eukaryota; kingdom Metazoa; phylum Chordata; class Amphibia; order Anura; family Dendrobatidae; genus Ranitomeya; species Ranitomeya imitator. Next base: position 1,107,128,270 of record NC_091282.1, read on the forward strand.
TGTGTCTGACCTGTAGATCTTAAAAACAAATTTACATATTAAGAAAAATTTGCATTTTTCTGAGATAAGACTTTGATTTGCAGGTATCATAGTAATATTTTATTCAACTCACTATAACTTGCATGCCTACATAGATCGTTTAGGAGGGTTGATCCTACAGACAGAGGCCCTTTATTTGTTTTCAGTGGAAATTTCTGTGCCAGAAATAAATTTCTTGGCAGGAAAAAATAATAATTCTGCTAGTTGGTTAATTCTTACAAATAAGTTTTGCTTTATAAACACTTTGCCATTTTAGTGGTAATATAATCCAACAATGCAATAACAGTCTTATCATTTTATATTTAGGGCCATGATACTACTGCTGCTGCACTTAACTGGTCCTTGTTTTTATTGGGATCTCATCCTGAAGTTCAGAAGAAGGTACACAAAGAGCTAGATGACACATTTGGTGAGACCTGTCTTCAATACGTGATTTCTTAGGCAATCATTAGTTATTTGTTGGTCAACAATATGAGTCTCTGTCATTCCCAGTCTATTAAATAGCCCAGCCTGTGATGCATGTATGGCTAATGGAGAAAAAAACAAACAAAACATTTTTATAGTTAAAAGGAAGAAAGTTACCATAAAAGGCGCTGTCTGGTTTGAAAGTAAAATATCCTAAAGAATTGATCAGCTTTAAAGTGAACTTGTCAGCAGGATTTTAGTAAATAAAGTACAGACAGGACCATATTGGCTTTTTCATACTGATTAAAATGATGCCTACAGTAAGGTGCTTGCGCAGACTGAGCTCTTGGAAGTGTTCAGGAAAATGGAGCCAGTGGCTGCGCATGCGTTGAATACTAAGTGCAACAGGTGCCATTTTACTGGAGCCCGCCATTTTTTCTAGCCATGGGCTATGCTTGCGCAGATTGATCTAAAGGCAAGCTTCAGTAAACTGGCACTGGGTACACTGAGCAATCTGTGCATGTACAGCTGCCGGCACCATTTTCCTGAAGACTTCCAAGAAGTCAGTCTGCGCAAGTGCTGCTCATGGCTAGAATGGTGTCGGCTCGAAATTTGAATACAAGGAAACTTCTTACAAACATTAAATAAATTCTACTAAACGGATTTCTCCACCTGAGGTATCATTTTAATCAATATGAAAGCGCCGATATAGCCCTGTCTGTACTTTAATTAGTAAAATTCTGTTGACAGGTTCTCTTTAAATTAGCAGCCAGATTCATGACCTGCATATTCTGTGACAGGCAGCTAATTCATGCTCTATGACTGGCTAATGCCAAAAGACTGATAAGATAGCAGAATAGAGTTTGCACAGGGAGGCGTTAAAGTAAAAGCTCTATATAGCGCTCAGGGAAGCCTGATTAGTATCTTTGTGAACTATTTTTTTATAGCATTATTTACTGCTCTCCATTGCTGCTACCCTGTGTTTGTCCACCCTGCTGAGTCTTTGCTGACAAATCTGCAGTGGTGACATCCCGACTCCAACATGTGACCACTGAAACCAATCATTGGGCTTAGCGGGCATACTGACGAAGATGGCATAAGACTGCGGAGAACAGTAATTGGCTGTAATATTCTGGTGTCACCGATGCAGCCATAATAAGCAGCAAAGAATAGGCACTGAAATCGTACAGACACTTTGTTGCTAACTTATCACTCCTGTTCTATTAGACAATCGTGTTAATGAGCTAACCGCCTGTCACAGAAGCTGCAGGACACGTATCCTAATTCTACCTTGTAGCAGACAAAATAAAATAAAGAAAAACCGACCAAAAAGTCAGAATAAATAAATTTTATTGCTTGCGAAAAAGTTAAAATCAGAGACAATAATGAAAGAATAACGTGTGCAAGGACAATACCAAATTGTAAAAAATACAAGGACGCACATCTACATATGATATATACATATATGAATTAGATCAAACAGAAATAGCAAATACTAATGTGAGAAAGATAAAAAAGTGTAAAATAAGAGGTCACAAAAATATATAAAAATATATAAAAAGTATATATTGCTTAAATAACGTAATATAAAATCAGAAAAATGTGCACCATAAAATACTGAGTTCATACATGTGAAAAACAGAGCAGATCAATGCTTAATAATCAAGTGTGCAAAAATAAAGTGCCAATACATTAGCAATGCTAATAAAGAATGAAGGGACCAAGCTTCAGTGAATAAAAGTATAGTACACAATTAAGCGCCCATAAATGTGCTTACACAAATGATGCAGTCGCACTGTGGATGGCGTACCGACCCAACATGCGTCTCGGCTTATAGCCTTCTTCAGGGGCTGGACTGGCCCATGGGAAATTGGTATAAAACACTTGATTAGGCTACTTTCACACCAGCGTCGGATTCGGCCCGTCGCATTGCGTCGGGCCGAGATTCCGACGCTAGCGTTCGATGCGCCGCACAACGGGTGCAGCGGATGCATTTATCTGGCGCATCCGCTGCCCCATTGTGAGGTGCGCGGAGGTGGGGGCGGAGTTCCGGCCGCGCATGCGCGGTCGGAAAAAGCGGGCCGTCGGCAGCAAAAAAAGTTACATTTAACTTTTTTGCTCCCGGCGGTCCGCCACAACACGGCGCAAGCGTCGCACGACGGTTGCGACGTGTGTCATTATGTCGCAATGCGTCGGTAATGTTACTCTATGGGGCAAAAACGCATCCTGCAAACAACTTTGCAGGATGCGTTTTTTCCCCTAAACGATGCATTGCGACGTATTAAAAAAAACGCCAGTGTGAAAGTAGCCTTAACCATGTACAAACAAGGACAGTATATCATCATTCAGACATACAAACTACCCAGTGTATTTCATAGATTCCTAGGCAAATTTGTGAATGATCACAATGTAATATTTTCATAAAGTTGAACAATGGGATTCCAGCACCAATGTTAATGCTTGGCCCTTGATTTCCCAGTCTAATACTGCCCTTAGTTAGTATTTTATCCATTCTTTGCAAAAATAAGTTTTCACTTTATAAGCCTTTTAGTCTATCAGTGAGCACAGTAAGTTTGTAAGTGAAGAGATCTTGTTTGCTTGACATTACAGCTTCTACAATGATCTGCGTAGTGATAAAAACTAGCAGAAAAGCAAGCTGACCTTCATTATGAACAGGACTAATGGCAATGACAGTGCTAACTGGGCAGCGAGCGATTCATTGAGTAACTAAGGCTGATTTAGATAATGTGCCCAGAAATCTTCTTTAGCCACTCGGCACAAAATTACGCATCCGTGCATCTTTAGCGGGAGGTAATTCTTACAGAATATCATAAATGTTCAGCATGGTAATTTATTTCACAGCTGTGCCCACGCAATCACTAACATAAGGGCGATTGTGATTGACTGAAGCGTCGACCAGCTCACCCCTAAACATTATAAATCTCAACAATTCCTGTTGGAGTTAATATAATCATGACTGGTGCAGTAAGTTTTGTTGTAGATCATGAAAAAAAAATGCCATGAATAATGACACATTTATCAAAATATTTCCCATTACTTGATAGATTTCATGCTCGCAAGACATGTTAGAAGCCTTTCTCTCCTAATCGCTCATGTAAATAGACACCAATATTTTCAGACAAAAAAACGAAGCACATTTTTAATAAATTTGCCACCATATAAAGCATCCATAAGCAATGCACTTTTTACAGACACTTTGCAAAATGTTCGTAGTAGAGTTAAAAACAATATAACTCTGACATGTGCCACAAGCTTATTTTTTTTCTTTTTAGCAAATCCACTTTCTAGGTAGTGTTTCCACGTTGCTTCTTCTGGCAGAGTATTTATGTGACTTGTAAAGATTAGCACGGAAAAGCCAGTAAAAAATGGCTTTGACCACTTTGCTAGCTCGGTATGTGCACACGATGACTTTTCTAGGCGTCTATACTATGTATCCCGCCTGAAAAAGGATATGCTAAAAAGAACAGACACATTCATTTCTGTGTAAAAACTACTCGCTAAGTAGATGTTCAGCGTTTTACCTGATTGTTTTAGATACGTCTTTCAATTACAAGTCTCTCACTATGTTAAAAAAAAAATGGCAACCACAAATCCATTAAAAACTATCAAAAACAGCAAAAAATATACTTCAATAAAAACTTCATCAGCATTTTCCCAAAGCGACTTCTGCTAGTAAAACGCAAACACGAAGGTTTCTTTCTAAACTGTGTGCACATGCCCAAATACTGTTTTTTGCATTACTAATCTGGTCCTTATAACTTATGTAAAAGTTGTCAGCCATAACTACACATAAGCAATCATATGAAAAATTAGGAAATTTTTGTACATTTGGCACAAATTGCTCCTTAAATATTTATTCAGTTTAAAGGGGTTGTCCAGTACTGGGAATATCCCTTCTGAATCTCTATTTTTAACCTCAATAAAATATTAACACTTAAACTAACCTCCGGTGCTGACGTCGTTCCAGTGGTGTCGGCACGGGCTCTCAGGGTGCCTGCATGACATAACCCTGCAGCCAATCAGAGCTGGCTTCGCTCTTCCTTCCGACAAATCAAGACATCCGGAGGAAGAGATAGCCACTGCTGCTCTCACTTTCTCCGGATGTCAATTACGTCTGAAGGAAGGGAAAGCGAAGCCAGCACTGCATGACGGCAGTGATCGTGTGAAATAACAATGTCAGGCAATCCCCAGGAGAGCCAGTGCCGACACTTCTGGAATGGTGTTGACATCAGAAATGAGTGTAAGTTTTATTATTTTACTGGGGGGGAAATATAAGGATCCAGAAGGGATAGTCCTAGTAGTGGACAACCCCTTTAAATTATTGAATTAAAGCAATGAAAATTAATTTAACTCTTAATGTGTTAACTGATGCATTATGTTATTCTCTTTAGGTCTGTCTGACCGGCCAGTGACAATGGATGATATGAAGAAGCTGCGATATCTTGAAGCAGTTGTTAAAGAAGCCCTTCGAATTTTCCCTTCAGTGCCATTATTTGCACGGACCATCACTGAAGATTGCACCATCAGTAAGGAACTTTATCTAATGGGGAAGTGTGTCACCTAGAAAATATTTGCATAAGTGGGAATAAACAGTTTTATTTTTGCATACAATTAAATAAAAGGAGTTGGAAAATTAGAGGACTTGAAACAAAGTAGAGTGACTTCTGTGTTATGTTGGTGCCGGTCCACATACAGTATGACTATAGTCTATGTAGCCATGTATGATACCAATATTTGTAAGACTTATAGACTTATGTTTGATGCTACAGGAGGATTTACTGTACCCAAAGGTGTGAATGTTGTTATTGTGCCTTATGCTCTACATCGGGATCCAGAATATTTCCCTAAACCTGAGGAATTTAAGCCAGAAAGGTTTTTCTCTGAGAATGCAAGTAGACGTAATCCATATGCATACATACCTTTCTCTGCTGGTCTCAGGAACTGCATCGGTAAGTGGCAATATTCAAAACACTAGTAAACACTATACATTTATTCAGCCTCCTGTAGATGTACATGTTCACCATTTCTTATTTGATAGAGTCTAAAATCTGAGCATATGAATTAGTAGAGAGCAAGATCTGTTGATAGGCACATTCCAGTAACTTTGAGGAAATCTTATAATGCAACCCATCAGCTTCCATGACACAATATTGAACTAAATCGGATTAACGATTAAACGTTGATCACCTTTTAATAGGAGAAGTGATAAATGTCTGCTTGTTGGATGTCCTACCGCTGGGACTCATTGAAACAAAGGTTACAATCCTTCTTTCATCTTTCCTACTTCTGGGAGTGAATGGAGCGGCATGGGTAGACATTTTATTGAACTGAAATATAATAGTCAAGTGTTATAGTTGGCCATTTCCATCTGTACCAATAATTGGATTGACAATGTGCATGCTTGACCAAACCTCTCCATTCATTACTTAAAGCAGTGAGAAAGATTAGAAGATCATAACCCTTACTTTGGTAATCAAGGGGTCAAAGCAATTAGATATTAATTATCAATCTTATTGCTCATTTTAAATAAATAAACCTCTCTAAAGTAATTATAAGAGTACATTTATCCAGTATTGAATGATATTGGTCATCTTTTTTGGCTGAAACCAATATACAGTATTATGCAAAAGTTTTAGGCGTGTATGTAAAAAATGCAAATGCTGAAAAGTAAGAATTCTTTAAAAAAATCGAAGTGTTAATACTTTATTTTTATCAATTAACTAAATGTAAAGAGAGTGAAGAAAAGAGAAATCTAAATTAACTAAACATTTGGTGTGACAACCATTTGCCTTAAAAACAGTATCTATTCTTATAGGTATAGTTAAGGGTTTTTTGATGGAAATCAGGAGGGAGATTGTTCCAAACAATTGGAGAGCAAACCACAAATCTTCTGTGCATGTAGGCTTGCATAAATCCTTTTGTCTCTTCATGTCATCTGAGACAGAATCAAAGATGTTGATATCAGGACACTGTGGGAGCCATATCACTTCCAGGACTCATTGTTATTCTTTTCACTAATATACATCTTAATTACATTGGCTGTATGTTTGGAGTCATTGTCATGCTTCAGAATAATATACAACCAGTCAATCGCCTCGCTGATGGTATTGCATGATGGATAAGTATCTTCCTGTATTTCTCAGCATTGAAGACACCATTAATTGCCAACGTTGAGGATTGCAGTGGTTGTCCAAAAAAGTTTAGTTCAGTACCTGAAAGACAAATCATGCTTGTTTCCTTTTCGAAATGGAAGCTGTAGCTGCCAATTCTGAGCTGATGGCATTGCTGGACAAGTAAGACCCAGATACACTCATCTAATGTTCAGAGAAGTCTGTCCAGAAGTGGTTTTCATAGAAGAACTGTAGCCAAAAATCCATACCTTTGACTGACATGGAAACAAGATCAAGTGACTCAACTTTGCACAAAAACCTAGGAACTGTGCTTCAAAAAGTGGCAGAAGGAGCTCTGGACTGATGAGTCAAAATATGAAATATTTGGCTTTAAGGCTACTTTCACACATCAGGTTTTTGGTTTCAGGCACAATCCGGCAAATTTGCTAAAAAATGGATCCGGTGTACATAGTGAAAAAACGGATGCAAACTGATGCACCAGATCCGTTTTTTAGCTGGATCCGGCTCTATGTACTGCGCATGGTTTTTGAGGAGAGGGAGTAGAGAGAGAGAGAGAGAGAGAGAGACTTCTCTATGCCAGAATCAAAAACAAAGCTTCTGGGCATGCTCAGTGTGTTAAAAACAGATTCAGTCGCCGGAAATATTCTTTCACACATCAGTTCCATGCATTTATTGCCAGAAACGTCCCTTCAGGCTTTTTTGCTGGACACAAAAAACGTTGCAGGAGACGTTTTTTGTGTCCGGCAAAAAAGCCTGAAGGGACGGATCCGGCACAAAACGGATGAAACGCATGTCCTTCAGGCACAATCCGGCAGTAATACAACTCTATGGGGAAAAAACGGATCAGGCGTAAGAAAAAAACTGATCCAGATTGTGCCTGAAACTGCCGGATTGTGCCTGAAACCAAAAACCTGATGTGTGAAAGCAGCCTAACAGAAGACAGTTTGTTCACGGAGGGCTGGAGAGCGGTACAGTAATTAATGCAACTACGAAGCATGGTGAAAAATCAGTGCAAATTTGGGGCTGCACTTCAGCAAATAGAGTTGGGAATTTTGTAAAGAATAATGGTGTCCTCAAAGTTGAGAGATGCAGGCAGATACCTATCCATCATGCAGAAAAATCAGGGAGACATCTTATTGACTCCAAATTTATTCTGCAGCAGGACAATGACCCTAAACACACAGACTTATAGGACAGGAATGCTCCTCTGGACATTTAATTATACAAATAGCCTCATTAGAGAGGAAGAGAACTTAAACTCTAAAGGTACCTTCACACATAACGATATTGTTAACGATATCGTTGCTATTTGTGACGTAGCAACGATATCGTTAATGAAATCGTTATGTGTGACAGCGACCAACGATCAGGCCCCTGCTGGGAGATCGTTGGTCGCTGAATAAAGTCCAGAACTTTATTTCGTCGCTGGACTCCCTGGAGACATCGCTGGATCGGCGTGTGTGACACCGATCCAGCGATGTCTTCACTGGTAACCAGGGTAAACATCGGGTAACTAAGCGCAGGGCCGCGCTTAGTAACCCGATGTTTACCCTGGTTACCATGCTAAAAGTAAAAAAAAACAAACAGTACATACTTACCTACAGCCGTCTGTCCTCCAGCGCTGTGCTCTGCACTCCTCCTGTACTGGCTGTGAGCCGGAAAGCAGAGCGGTGACGTCACCGCTCTGCTTTCCGGCTCCCAGACAGTACAGGAGGAGTGCAGAGAAGCAGAGCGCAGCGCTGGAGGACAGTAGGTAAGTATGTACTGTTTTTTTTTTTTACTTTTAGCATGGTAACCAGGGTAAACATCGGGTTACTAAGCGCGGCCCTGCGCTTAGTTACCCGATGTTTCCCCTGGTTACCGGCATCGTTGGTCGCTGGAGAGCGGTCTGTGTGACAGCTCTCCAGCGACCAAACAGCGACGCTGCAGCGATTCGGATCGTTGTCGGTATCGCTGCAGCGTCGCTAAATGTGAAGGGGCCTTAATGCCTCCAAGAAGGTTTATCTTGAAGAATTGTTGTTTGATTCTGTTTGGAAGGCAAAGGGTGGTTATATAAAATTTTTGATTGATTTACATTTATCATTTGTTCATTCATTTTGTATTTTGTTAATAAAAATAAACTATTAACATTTTTATTTTTAAAGATATTTTATCCTATCAGCATTTTTTTTTACACGTGTCTAAAGGTTTTGCTCAGCACTGTATTTGATGGAAAAATAGCACAGCATGCAGTACGGTTCTTCCATTCTAAATGACAGACACCAAATCCCATTACTGTCAAATCAGTTTTTAGAATAAATAAATAAATAAGTCATTAAGTTGATGATCATGCTTCTCCTGTTTTAGGCCCCCTTCACACATCCATGTAATATACCGGTGCAAGAAAAAACTTTTGGATCAGTGAGCCATAAGTGTGTCTTCAGTGTGCCATCCATGTGCCATCCTTTTTTTTCCGACATGGCTTAAGAAAAATTGACTGAAAAGCTTCTTGCATACTTTTCAATGTTAAACACGTACAGCATACAGATGGCACACAGATGACAAATACATGAAAACCATGTGCCATACATGTTTTACATGGACTCATAGACTTGTATTCTTGTCATATGTGTTGCTGGTGAAAAGCAGACATATCTCCGTGTGGTTTGCACAGACACAGGCCTGGTTGCAGTCACACCCTCTGCAAACTCGATGAATACATTCCTGGTTTCAATAAACTTTTCTACAGAAGGGCTTTAGATACTCACTGTGCTGTTTGGTGACATGGTGAGTATCACACTCAACATGGACCAGAGGAAACAAAGGAAAGAGTTGTCTCAGGAGATTAGAAAGAAAATGATAGACAAACAAGTTAAAGGTAAAAGTTATAAGACCATCTCCAAGCAGCTTGATGTTCCTGTGACGACAGTTGTACATATTATTCAGAAATTTAAGATCCATGGGACTGTAGCCAACCTCTCTGGACATGACCACAGGAGGAAAATGAATGACAAATCAAAGAGACAGATAACACGAATGGAAACAAAAGAGCCCAGAAAAACCTCTAAACAGATTAAAGGCGAACTTCAAGCACAAGGAACATCAGTGTCAGATTGCACCATTCATCATTGCCTGAGCCAAAGTGGACTTCATGGGAGATGACCAAGGAGGACACCATTGTTGAAAAAAAATCATAAAAAATCCAGATTGGAATTTGCCAAACTACAGTACATGTTGACAAGCCACAAAGCTTCTGGGAGAATGTCTGTTAGGAGTCGAGTTTCCTCTGCTGCACTGGGGGAATCTCGATCCGTCTCCGCTGCGGTCTCCCATTCTTCTCCAGCCGCGGTGGAGTCTGCTCAGCAGGGACGTCGATCCCAGCGTCTCGCTCAGTCTGACTCTGTGCGAAGAGTTACTGCTGCTTTTCCTGCTTCTGTCATTGAAGCCAGTGCTGGGCAGCGGCGAGTGGACGTTTCTGGATCTAAGTCCTGCTTTTCTCTGTCTGAGCATGCCCAGGGCAGGATCTCCCGTTGGAGATCGAGGGTCACATGCTCAGGTATTGCAGCACATCCCATTGGTCCTCTTGGCAGGTCCTGAAAGGGCAAAACTTCTGGAGCTGCTTCCTGTGCTGCTACTATATAAACTGCGCATGACCGCACGGCCATGCGCTAGTATTGTCTTGTAAATATGTGTGTGTGTTGTGAGTGAAAGTCGCTCTTTAAATAACCCTCCCTATTGAATGTCTGTTCGCGGAAGGTGTATGTTTGCTATCTAGCGCCCGACTTATCCAACAGCACGAAACACACATTACAGCTACCAGTTGCTGTGTCCGCCAGTACGGCGCCGTGCGCTTGCTCTGCGCTTTCCTGACCCAAGCCTGGGTGGTTAGTGGCATCCGTCAGTGCGGCACCGCACGCACTCTTGTGCCTTTATATTATTATTTATGTTCCTCTGACACACCCAGTTGCGGTGTTGTGCCAGCAAGTGTCTAATCGGACTTCAATCCTGTGTAGGGGTTGAGTCCGCTGACTTCTTGCTCGCGCTTTATGTGCGGTACTGCGGTCCTGTGACGCAACAGGATCGCTTCCTTCATGCAGGGTGAAGTTAACCCATGTGTGTATACTTAGTACCGCCATATAGTCCGTCTTACTAGCAGCAGGGTCTTTTACCTGCACGGTGGACCTCGGACTGCGAACGCACCTAGTTTCTTATTATCTATACTTGGTGCGTTCCGCCGGTCCTTAACATAATACTAGCGCCAAGGTCTGGCTAGTAAATGATGGACGATCAGCGTTCACAGCGGTACATCCAGCAGCTGGAGGGAAGGTTGGCGGCTCTTGAGCGTTCAACCTCAGCTGTGGATGTCACTGCTGTCGCTGTTCAGGCTGCTAGTGTTGCTGCAGCCACCTTGTCCACTGTCGCTCCTGTCCCGACTCTAACTCGCCTCCCGCTTCCAGAGAAATTCTCTGGTGACAGTAAGTCTTGTAGGGGTTTCGTGAGTCAGTACTCTATCCATCTCGAGCTTCTGGCCTCTCGTTTCCCTACAGAGCGGGCTAAGGTGGGATTTATAGTGTCTCTTCTATCGGACAGGGCGTTGCAGTGGGCTACGCCGCTATGGGAGCGTAACGATCATGTGGTACAGAGTGCTCCGTTGTTTCTGAGCACTCTGTAACAAGTCTTTTTAGGACCTTGTGTCACCCATGATACGGCGCTCCAATTGTTGGCATTGACTCAGGGCTCGTCCTTGGTCAGTCATTTTGCCGTCCACTTCCGCACCTTAGCATCTGAGCTGGAGTGGTCGGATAAAGCTCTCATTCCAATATTTTGGAGGGGGCTGGCTGACCACGTTAAGGACACCCTGGCCACTAGGGAGATTCCCGCCACACTGGAGGAATTAATAACTCTATCCACTCGTATTGATCTCTGTTTTCACGAGCGGAGGTTAGAACGAGCCCAGTGTAGGCAGAGGTTTCGGCTGGCTCCCACCTTCGCCAAACCTTTGGAATCTCCAGACCAGGCTCCTGAGCGCCATGAGCCTGTGGCAGAGTCACGAGCGGGATCTAAGTCCCGGACCGCTCGTGCACTCCAGATTTGTCATCTTTGCCAACAGTCAGGACATCTTGCCTCCAGATGTCTCCAGCGGTCGAGGAAACGTCAGCGTCTAGTGGTAGTTGGTGGAGGTGCACTAGACACGGCGACGTTTGCCTCCAAATTGTCCTTTAAGGGGACAATAACATTGGGCTCATCCTCTCACTCGGTAGAACTCTGCGTGGATTCTGGGGCGGAGGGCAATTTTATGTCTTCAGCCTTCGTCCAACGTCACGCATTTCCTCTGGTCATGCTATCTCAACTAGTAACGGTACGAGTGGTGAATGGGTCGACACTGCCCGCACAGATTACACATCAAACTATCCCTTTTACTCTGTCCATGTCACCATCTCATCAGGAGGTTATATCTCTACTCGTCATTCCTGAGGGAAATGATGAGGTTCTCTTAGGGATACCTTGGTTACGGTACCACTCTCCTCACATCGAGTGGTCCTCAGGCAGAATTCTGGGATGGGGTGAATCTTGTGGGAACAGGTGTCATCGAGAGTGCGTTCAGGTTGCTACTACAGAGGTACCCGCAGATCTTTCCTCTCTCCCCAAGCAATATTGGTCTTATGCAGACGTGTTCTCCAAAAAGGCAGCGGAGACCCTTCCGCCCCATCGCCCCTATGACTGTCCTATTGATCTCTTGCCTGGTGCTGAGCCTCCCCGGGGTCGAGTCTATCCATTATCTCTCCCGGAAACGGAGGCAATGTCTCAGTACATTCAAGAGAATTTGGCAAGAGGGTTCATCAGGAAGTCAGTGTCACCTGCTGGGGCAGGGTTCTTTTTTGTGCAGAAAAAGAGTGGAGAACTACGTCCATGCATAGACTACAGGGGTCTTAATGCTATCACAGTTAAGAACAAGTACCCTTTGCCTTTGATATCTGAGCTTTTCGATAGGCTTCGGGGAGCTAGAGTGTTTACTAAACTAGATCTGCGGGGTGCTTATAACCTGATTTGCATCCGTGAGGGGGACGAATGCAAAACGGCGTTTAACACCAGAGATGGGCACTATGAGTATCTGGTGATGCCCTTCGGGCTCTGTAATGCACCTGCCGTTTTCCAAGACTTTGTCAACGACATCTTCCGGGATATGCTTTCTACCTCGGTTGTAGTCTATCTGGATGATATCCTCATCTTTTCTCCAGATATTGACTCCCACCGGAGAGATGTTGGCAGAGTCTTCGACCTCCTATGGGCAAACTCTCTTTATGCGAAGTTGGAGAAGTGTGTGTTTGAGCAGGAGTCCTTACCTTTCCTGGGCTATATCATCTCCGCCCAGGGATTGGCTATGGATCCTGCTAAGCTACAGGCTGTAATGGACTGGCAAGAGCCCCATTCTCTTAAAGCGGTGCAGCGCTTTATGGGGTTCATAAACTATTACCGCCAGTTCATTCCCCACTTCTCAACTCTGGTAGCTCCCTTGGTGGCCCTCACCAAGAAGGGAGCGAATCCCAAATTGTGGTCGGAAGAGGTCTCCAAGGCCTTCACTTCTATTAAGTCCCACTTTGCTAGCGCTCCCATCTTACATCGTCCCGACGTGGATAAGCCATTCCTAATGGAGGTGGATGCCTCGTCCGTTGGTGCTGGAGCAGTCCTCTATCAAAAGGATGCTCAAGGTCGGAAGCATCCATGCTTCTTCTTCTCTAAGACCTTCACACCAGCGGAGAGAAACTACTCCATCGGGGACAGGGAGTTGCTAGCAATGAAGTTGGCCTTTTCGGAGTGGAGACACCTTCTGGAGGGTGCGCGGTTTCCCTTCCAAGCTTACACGGACCACAAAAATTTGGTCTATTTACAAACAGCCCAGCGGCTAAATTCTCACCAGGCCAGATGGTCCCTGTTCTTCTCCCGGTTCCACTTTTCCCTTCATTATCTCGCCGGGGAGAAGAATATCCGTGCTGACGCTCTCTCTCGCTCCCTTATGTCAACTGAGAAGGAGGAAGAGGAGCCTCGGCTTATTGTCCATTCCGAGAGCCTGAGAACCGTAGCGCCGGTTTCGCTAGAGTCTGTGCCTCCGGGCAAGACGTTTGTGCCCATTAATTTGCGACCGGAGGTTCTCTCTTGGGCTCATTCGTCCAGGGTGGGTGGACACTTTGGGACAAAGAGGACATCTGAGCTACTGGCGAGGACATACTGGTGGCCGCATATGGTCCGGGATGTCAGGGATTATATTCTGGCGTGTGTCTCCTGCGCCAAAAATAAATCTCCGCGTCAAAGGACAGCTGGGTTGCTCTATCCCTTGCCGGTGGCAGATAGGCCCTGGGAGATGGTCGGGATGGACTTTGTTGTGGGTTTACCCAAGTCTCGCGGCTGTACCATCATTTGGGTCATCACCGATCATTTCTCAAAAATGGTGCATTTGATGCCGCTACCACGGTTACCTTCTGCACGGGCCTTGGCAGCGTTGTTCATCAAACACATCTTCCACCTACATGGTATGCCTGACAAAATTGTCAGTGACCGGGGTCCCCAGTTTGCGTCTCGGTTCTGGAGAGAGCTTTGTCGTCTTCTCAGTATTGAGTTGAATCTCTCTTCCGCTTATCATCCCGAGACGAATGGGTTGGTAGAGAGGGTCAACCAGACCTTGGTCACATACCTGCGACATTTTGTTTCAGCCAGGCAGGATGACTGGGCATCCTTGCTATCATGGGCAGCGTTTGCACTGAACAACGCCGTAGCCGACTCCACTGGACAAACCCCATTCCTCCTCAACTATGGTCAGCATCCACGGGTACCTGTGCCTATGCCCGTGTCTTCCGCCGACTCCAGGGTGGCAGACTGGGCTGTGGAGGCACGGGATATTTGGGACCGCACTCAGGATGCCATTCAGGCCTCTAAGGAGAGAATGAGGTCCTCCGCCGATGCTCATCGACGCCCCGCTCCGACCTTTGCACCTGGCGACTTGGTGTGGCTCTCCACCCGTAACATCAGGCTGCGAGTTGAGTCCACTAAATTTGTTCCTCGCTACTTGGGTCCGTTCAAGGTCCTCGAGCAGGTTAATCCTGTGGTCTATCGTTTGGCCCTTCCGCCACGCCTGGGTATCATTGACACCTTTCATGTGTCCCTCTTGAAACCTGTGTATATGTCCCGGTTTTCCGAGTCATCTGCTGGGACATCGGGTTCATCTACGGACGATTATGAGGTGAACGCTATTTTGGGGTGCAAGGTGGTACGTGTCAAAAAATTTTATTTGGTGGACTGGAAGGGTTATGGCCCCGAGGACAGGTCCTGGGAGCCTGTTGAGCACATTCGGGCCCCGCAGCTCATTGCTGCCTTTGAACGTGGCGAGGCCCAAGGAGGGGGGGCCCTAGGAGGGGGGGTAATGTTAGGAGTCGAGTTTCCTCTGCTGCACTGGGGGAATCTCGATCCGTCTCCGCTGCGGTCTCCCATTCTTCTCCAGCCGCGGTGGAGTCTGCTCAGCAGGGACGTCGATCCCAGCATCTCGCTCAGTCTGACTCTGTGCGAAGAGTTACTGCTGCTTTTCCTGCTTCTGCCATTGAAGCCAGTGCTGGGCAGCGGCGAGTGGACGTTTCTGGATCTAAGTCCTGCTTTTCTCTGTCTGAGCATGCCCAGGGCAGGATCTCCCGTTGGAGATCGAGGGTCACATGCTCAGGTATTGCAGCACATCCCATTGGTCCTCTTGGCAGGTCCTGAAAGGGCAAAACTTCTGGAGCTGCTTCCTGTGCTGCTACTATATAAACTGCGCATGACCGCACGGCCATGCGCTAGTATTGTCTTGTAAACATGTGTGTGTGTTGTGAGTGAAAGTCG
The DNA here is from genome assembly GCF_032444005.1 of Ranitomeya imitator. Classification (NCBI taxonomy): domain Eukaryota; kingdom Metazoa; phylum Chordata; class Amphibia; order Anura; family Dendrobatidae; genus Ranitomeya; species Ranitomeya imitator. The sequence continues at coordinate 1,107,143,710 of NC_091282.1, forward strand.
CTCTTTAAATAACCCTCCCTATTGAATGTCTGTTCGTGGAAGGTGTATGTTTGCTATCTAGCGCCCGACTTATCCAACAGCACGAAACACACATTACAGCTACCAGTTGCTGTGTCCGCCAGTACGGCGCCGTACGCTTGCTCTGCGCTTTCCTGACCCAAGCCTGGGTGGTTAGTGTCGTCCGTCAGTGTGGCACCGCACGCACTCTTGTGCCTTTATATTATTATTTATGTTCCTCTGACACACCCAGTTGCGGTGTTGTACCAGCAAGTGTCTAATCGGACTTCAATCCTTTGTAGGGGTTGAGTCCGCTGACTTCTTGCTCGCGCTTTATGTGCGGTACTGCGGTCCTGTGATGCAACAGGATCGCTTCCTTCACGCAGGGTGAAGTTAACCCATGTGTGTATACTTAGTACCGCCATATAGTCCGTCTTACTAGCAGCAGGGTCTTTTACCTGCACGGTGGACCACGGACTGCGAACGCACCTAGTTTCTTATTATCTATACTTGGTGCGTTCCGCCGGTCCTTAGCAATGTCCTATGGACAGATGAAACACAAATGGAACTTTTTGGCAAGGCACATCAGCTCTATGTTCAGAGATGGAAAAAATGAAGCAAATCAAGAAAAGAACACTGTCCCTACTGTGAAACATGGAGGAAGCTCATGTTCTGGGGCTGCTTTGCTGAATCTGGCACAGTGTGTCTAGAATCAGTGCAGGTTACAATGAAATCTCAAGACTATCAAGGGATTCCAGAGAGAAATGTGCTGCCCATTATCAGAAAGCTTGTTCCCAGTTGCAGGTCATGGGTCTTACAACAGGATAATGACCCAAAACACACAGCTAAAAACACCCAAGAATAGCTAAGAGGATAACACTGGACTATTCTGAAGTGGCCTTCTATGAGCCCTGACGTAAATCCTATTGAGCATCTTTGGAAAGAGCTGAAACATGCCGTCTGGAAAAGGTAGCCTTCAAGCACGAGACAACGGGAGCAGTTTGCTCTTGAGGAGTGGGCTAAAATATCTGTTAAGAGGTTCAGAAGTCTAATTGACAGTTACAGGAATCGTTTGATTACAGTGGGCGCCTCAAAATATTGTGCAACAAAATGTTAAGTTAAGAGTACCATCATTTCTGTCCAGGCCTATTTTATGAGTTTCATTTTTTTTTTTAATTCTGTGGAAGCATTTTTGAAAAGCAATGTCTGACTTTCATTTGTTCATTTTCATAGATTTTTTTTAATATATTATTACTTTTGTCAGATTCAAGATATTTCTGTGACCATTGTTGGTTTTTCTGTCATTAACCCCTTAACCCCTTCCCGACCTTTGACGCATACGCTGCGTCATGAAAGTCGGTGCCATTCCGACCCATGACGCAGCATATGCGTCATGGAATGATCGCGTCCCTGCAGATCGGGTGAAAGGGTTAACTCCCATTTCACCCGATCTGCAGGGACAGGGGGAGTGGTAGTTTAGCCCAGGGGGGGTGGCTTCACCCCCTCGTGGCTACGATCGCTCTGATTGGCTGTTGAAAGTGAAACTGCCAATCAGAGCGATTTGTAATATTTCACCTAAAAAAATGGTGAAATATTACAATCCAGCCATGGCCGATGCTGCAATATCATCGGCCATGGCTGGACACACTAATGTGCACCCACCCCACTCCTCCGATCGCCCCCCCAGCCCCCCGATCTGTGGTCCGCTCTCCTTGGTCCTGTGCTCCGCTCCCCCGTCCTCCTGCCCGCTCCCCCCGTGCTCCAATCACACCCCCCGTGCTCTAATCAAACCCCCCCGCACTCCGATCACCCCCCCCGCACAGCGATCACCCCCCCCGCACAGCGATCCCCCCCCCGTGCTCCGATCCGCCTGCCCGCACAGCGTTCCCCCAGTCCGTGCTCCAATCCACCCCCCCCCGTGTTCCGATCCACCCCCCCCGTGCTCCGATGCCCCCCCCCGTTGTCCCCCCCCACCCCATCATACTTACCGATCCAGCCGGGGTCCCGTCCGTCTTCTGCCTGGGCGCCGTCATCTTCCAAAATGGCGGGCGCATGTGCAGTGCGCCCGCCGAATCTGCCGGCCGGCAGATTCGTTCCAGAGTGAATTTTGATCACTGAGATATAATCTATCTCAGTGATCAAAATAAAAAAAAAAGTAAATGACACCCCCCCCTTTGTCACCCCCATAGGTAGGGACAATAAATTTTTTTTTTTTTTTTTTCCACTAAGGTTGGGGTAAGAACTAGGGTTAGGGGTAGGGTTAGGGGTAGGGTTAGGGGTAGGGTTAGGGGTAGGGTTAGGGGTAGGGTTAGGGTTAGGGGTAGGGTTAGGGGTAGGGTTAGGGTTAGGGGTAGGGTTAGGGGTAGGGTTAGGGTTAGGGGTAGGGGTAGGGTTTCGGTATGTGCACACGTATTCTGGTCCTCTGCGGATTTTTCCGCTGCGGATTTGATAAATCCGCAGTGCTAAACCGCTGCGGATTTATGGCGGATTTACCATGTTTTTTCTGCGCATTTCAATGCGGTTTTACAACTGCGATTTTCTATTTGAGCAGTTGTAAAACCGCTGCGGAATCCGCAGAAAGAAGCGACATGCTGCAGAATGTAAACCGCTGCGTTTCCGTGCAGTTTTTCCGCAGCATGGGCACAGCGATTTTTGTTTCCCGTAGGTTTGCATTGAACTGTAAACTCATGGGAAAATGCTGCGGATCCGCAGCGTTTTCCGCAGCGTGTGCACATACCTTTAGAATTAGGCTATGTGCACACGGTGCGGATTTGGCTGCGGATTGGCCGCTGCGGATTCGCCACTGCGGATTCGCAGCAGTGTTCCATCAGGTTTACAGTACCATGTAAACATATGGAAAACCAAATCCGCTGTGCCCATGTTGCGGAAAATACCGCGCGGAAACGCTGCGTTGTATTTCCCGCAGCATGTCAATTCTTTGTGCGGATTCCGCAGCGTTTTACACCTGTTCCTCAATAGGAATCCGCAGGTGAAATCCGGACAAAAAACACTGGAAATCCGCGGTAAATCCGCAGGTAAAACGCAGTGCCTTTTACCCGCGGATTTTTCAAAAATGGTGCGGAAATATCTCACACGAATCCACAACGGGGGCACATAGCCTTAGGGCTAGGGTTGGGTTGGAATTAGGGTTGTGGTTAGGGGTGTGTTGGGGTTACGGGTGTGTTGGGGTTAGGGTTGTGATTAGGGTTATGGCTACAGTTGGGATAAGGGTTAGGGGTGTGTTGGAGTTAGAATTGAGGGGTTTCCACTGTTTAGGCACATCAGGGGTCTCCAAACGCAACATGGCGCCACCATTGATTCCAGCCAATCTTGTATTCAAAAAGTCAAATGGTGCTCCCTCACTTCCGAGCCCCGACGTGTGCCCAAACAGTGGTTCACCCCCACATATGGGGTACCAGCATACTCAGGACAAACTGCGCAACAATTACTGGGGTCCAATTTCTACTGTTACCCTTGAGAAAATAAAAAATTGCTTGCTAAAACATCATTTTTGAGGAAAGAAAAATGATTTTTTATTTTCACGGCTCTGCGTTGTAAACGTCTGTGAAGCACTTGGGGGTTCAAAGTGCTCACCACATATCTAGATAAGTTCCTTGGGGGGTCTAGTTTCCAAAATGGGGTCACTTGTGTGGGGTTTCTACTGTTTAGGCACACCAGGGGCTCTGCAAACGCAACGTGACGCCCGCAGACCATTCCATCAAAGTCTGCATTTCAAAAGTCACTACTTCCCTTCTGAGCCCCGACGTGTGCCCAAACAGTGGTTTACCCTCACACATGGGGTATCAGCTTACTCAGGAGAAACTGGACAACAACTTTTGGGGTCCAATTTCTCCTGTAACTCTTAGGAAAATAAAAAATTCTGGGCTAAAAAATTATTTTTGAGGAAAGAAAACGTATTTATTATTTTCACGGCTCTGCATTATAAACTTCTGTAAAGCACTTGGGGGTTGAAAGTGCTCACCACATATCTAGATAAGTTCCTTTCGGGGTCTAGTTTCCAAAATGGGGTCACTTGTGGGGGGTTTCTACTGTTTAGCAACATCAGGGGCTCTGCAAACGCAACGTGACGCCCGAAGAGCATTCCATCAAAGTCTGCATTTCATAACGTCACTTCTTCACTTCCGAGCCCCAACATGTGCCTAAACAGTGGTTTACCCCCACATATTGGGTATCAGCGTACTCAGGAGAAACTGGACAACAACTTTTGGGGTCAAATTTCTCCTGTTACCCTTGGGAAAATAAAAAATTGCGGGCTAAAAAATCATTTTTGAGAAAAGATTTTTTTTTTTTTTCATGGCTCTGCGTTATAAACTTCTGTGAAGCACTTGAGGGTTAAAAGTGCTCACCACACATCTAGATTAGTTCCTTTGGGGGTCTAGTTTCCAAAATGGGGTCATTTGTGGGGGATCTCTAATGTTTAGGCACACAAGGGCTCTCCAAACGCGACATGGTGTCCGCTAATGATTGGAGCTAATTTTCCATTTAAAAAGCCAAATGGCGTGCCTTCCCTTCTGAGCCCTCCCGTGCGCCCAAACAGTGGTTTACCCCCACATATGGGGTATCAGCATACTCAGGACAAACTGGACAACAACATTTGTGGTCCAATTTCTCCTATTACCACTGGCAAAATAGGAAATTCCAGGCTAAAAAATCATTTTTGAGAAAAGAAAAATTATTTTTTATTTTCATGGCCCTGCATTATAAACTTCTGTGAAGCACTTTGGGGTTTAAAGTGCTCAGTATGCATCTAGATAAGTTCCTTGGGGGGTCTAGTTTCCAAAATGGGGTCACTTGTGGGGGAGCTCCATTGCATAGGCACACAGGGGCTCTCCAAATGCGACATGGTGTCCGCTAACAAATGGAGCTAATTCTCCATTCAAAAAGTCAAAAGGCGCGCCTTCCCTTCCGAGCCCTGCCGTGTGCCCAAACAGTGGTTTACCCCCACATATGAGGTATCGGCGTACTAGGCATCTAGATAAGTTCCTTGGGGGGTCCAGTTTCCAAAATGGGGTCACTTGTGGGGGAGCTCCAATGTTTAAGCACACAGGGTCTCTCCAAACGCGACATGGTGTCCGCTAACGATGGAGATAATTTTTCATTCAAAAAGTCAAATGGCGCTCCTTCCCTTCCGAGCCTTACCATGTGCCCAAACAGTGGTTTACCCCCACATGTGAGGTATCGGTGTGCTCAGGAGAAATTGCCAAACAAATTTTAGGATCCATTTTATCCTGTTGTCCATGTGAAAATGAAAAAATTGAGGCTAAAAGAATTTTTTTTGTGAAAAAATAGTACTTTTTCATTTTTACGGATCAATTTGTGAAGCAGCTGGGGGTTTAAAGCGCTCACTATGCATCTAGATAAGTTCCTTGGGGCGTCTAGTTTCCAAAATGGGGTCACTTGTGGGGGAGCTCCAATTTTTAGGCACACGGGGGCTCTCCAAACTTGACATGGTGTCCGCTAAAGAGTGCAGCCAATTTTTTTGCTAGGAAGTTATAAGGGTTAAAATTTGACCAGCGATTTCTCATTTTTACAACGAAATTTACAACACCATTTTTTTTAGGGGCTACATCACATTTGAAGTAACTTTGAGGGGTCTATATGATAGAAAATACCCAAGTGTGACACCATTCTAAAAACTGCACCCCTCAAGGTGCTCAAAATCACATTCAAGAAGTTTATTAACCCTTCAGGTGATTCACATGAATTTTTGGAATGTTTAAAAAAAAAATAAGCATTTTACTTTTTTTCATAAAAATTTAATTCCGCTCCAATTTGTTTTATTTTACCAAGATTAACAGGAGCAATTGGACCCCAAAAGTTGTTGTGCAATATGTCTTGAGTACGCTGATACCCCATATGTGAGGGTAAACCAGTGTTTGGGCGCATGGCAGAGCTCGGAAGGGAAGGAGCGCTGTTTGACTTTTCAATGCAAAATTGACTGAAATTGAGATAGGACACCATGTCGCATTTGGAGAGCCCCTGATGTGCCTAAACATTGAAATCCCCCATAAGTGACACCATTTTGGAAAGTAGATCCCCTGAGGGACTTATCTAGATGTGTGGTGAGCACTTTGACCCACCAAATGCTTTACAGAAGATTATAATGTAGAGCCGTAAAAATAGAAAATCATATTTTTTCACAAAAATTATCTTTTTGCCCCCAATTTTTTTATTTTCCCGAGGGTAACAGAAGAAATTGGACCCCAAAAGTTGTTGTGCAATTTGTCCTGAGTATGCTGATACCCCATATGTGGGGGTAAACCACTGTTTTGGGCACATGGCAGAGCTCGGAAGGAAAGGAGCGTCGTTTGACTTTTCAATGCAAGACTGACTGGAATTGAGATAGGACACCATGTCATGTTTGGAGAGCCCCTGATGTGCCTAAACATTGAAATCCCCCGCAAGTGACAAATATAGAAAATAATATTTTTTCATAAAATTATTTTTTAGCCCCCAAGTTTTTACTTTCCTAAGGGTACCAAAAGAAATTGGACCCCGAAAGTTGTTGTCCAATTTGTCCTGACTACTCTGATACCCGATATGTTGGGGTAAACCCCTGTTTGGGCGCATGGCAGAGCTTGGAAGTGAAGGAGTACTGTTTTACTTTTTCAATGCAGAATTGGCTGGAATTGAGATCGGATGCCATAGTAACATAGTAACATAGTAACATAGTTAGTAAGGCCGAAAAAAGACATTTGTCCATCCAGTTCAGCCTATATTCCATCATAATAAATTCCCAGATCTACGTCCTTCTACAGAACCTAATTGTACGATACAATATTGTTCTGCTCCAGGAAGACATCCAGGCCTCTCTTGAACCCCTCGACTGAGTTCGCCATCACCACCAACTCAGGCAAGCAATTCCAGATTCTCACTGCCCTAACAGTAAAGAATCCTCTTCTATGTTGGTGGAAAAACCTTCTCTCCTCCAGACGCAAAGAATGCCCCCTTGTGCCCGTCACCTTCCTTGGTATAAACAGATCCTCAGCGAGATATTTGTATTGTCCCCTTATATACTTATACATGGTTATTAGATCGCCCCTCAGTCGTCTTTTTTCTAGACTAAATAATCCTAATTTCGCTAATCTATCTGGGTATTGTAGTTCTCCCATCCCCTTTATTAATTTTGTTGCCCTCCTTTGTACTCTCTCTAGTTCCATTATATCCTTCCTGAGCACCGGTGCCCAAAACTGGACACAGTACTCCATGTGCGGTCTAACTAGGGATTTGTACAGAGGCAGTATAATGCTCTCATCATGTGTATCCAGACCTCTTTTAATGCACCCCATGATCCTGTTTGCCTTGGCAGCTGCTGCCTGGCACTGGCTGCTCCAGGTAAGTTTATCATTAACTAGGATCCCCAAGTCCTTCTCCCTGTCAGATTTACCCAGTGGTTTCCCATTCAGTGTGTAATGGTGATATTTATTCCTTCTTCCCATGTGTATAACCTTACATTTATCATTGTTAAACCTCATCTGCCACCTTTCAGCCCAAGTTTCCAACTTATCCAGATCCATCTGTAGCAGAATACTATCTTCTCTTGTATTAACTGCTTTACATAGTTTTGTATCATCTGCAAATATCGATATTTTACTGTGTAAACCTTCTACCAGATCATTAATGAATATGTTGAAGAGAACAGGTCCCAATACTGACCCCTGCGGTACCCCACTGGTCACAGCGACCCAGTTAGAGACTATACCATTTATAACCACCCTCTGCTTTCTATCACTAAGCCAGTTACTAACCCATTTACACACATTTTCCCCCAGACCAAGCATTCTCATTTTGTGTACCAACCTCTTGTGCGGCACGGTATCAAACGCTTTGGAAAAATCGAGATATACCACGTCCAATGACTCACCGTGGTCCAGCCTATAGCTTACCTCTTCATAAAAACTGATTAGATTGGTTTGACAGGAGCGATTTCTCATAAACCCATGCTGATATGGAGTTAAACAGTTATTCTCATTGAGATAATCCAGAATAACATCCCTCAGAAACCCTTCAAATATTTTACCAACAATAGAGGTTAGACTTACTGGCCTATAATTTCCAGGTTCACTTTTAGAGCCCTTTTTGAATATTGGCCATGTCGCATTTGGAGAGCCCCTGATGTGCCTAAACAGTGGAAACCCCCAATCCTAACTCCAAACCTAACCCGAACACACCCCTAAACCTAATCCCAACCCTAACCATAACCCTAACCACACCCCTAACCCAAACACACCCCTAACCCTAATCCCAACCACACCCCTAACCCCAACACAGTTCTAGCCCTAATCCCAACCCTAACCACACCCCTAACTCCAACACACCCATAACCCTAACCATACCCCTAACCCTGACACACCCCTAACCCTAATCCCAACCCTTATCCAAACCATAAATGTAATCCAAACCCTAACCTTAACTTTAGCCCCAACCCTAACCCTAACTTTAGCCCCAACCCTAACCCTAACATTAGCCCCAAACCTAACTTTAGCCCCAACCCTAACCCTAACATTAGCCCCAACCCTAACCCTAACCCTGATGGGAAAATGGAAATAAATACACTTTTTAATTTTTATTATTTATCCTTAAGTAAGGGGGTGTAAAGGAGGGTTTGATTTACTATTTATAGCGTTTTTTTTAGCGGATTTTTATGATTGTCAGCTATCACACACTAAAAGATGCTCCACATTTTGATAGCTATAATTTTTCCATATTTTGGTCCACAGAGTCATGTGAGGTCTTGTTTTTTGCAGGACGAGTTGACGTTTGCATTGGTACTATTTTCGGGCACGAGACATTTTATTCAGTTTTTTGTGAGGCAGAATGACCAAAAGCCAACAATTCATGAATTTCTTTTGAGGGGGTGTTTATTCCATTCCGCGTTTGGTAAAATTGATAAAGCAGTTTTATTCTTTGGGTTAGTTTGATTACAGCGATACCTCATTTATGTCCTTTTTATGTTTTGGTGCTTTTATACGATAAAAACTATTTTGCATAAAAAATAATTATTTTTGCATCACTTTATTCTGAGGACTAAAACATTTTTATTTTTTCTCTAATGATGCTGTATAGTAGCTCGTTTTTTGCGGGAGAAGATGACGTTTTCAATGGTACAATGTTTATATGTCTTTTTGATCGCGTGTTATTCCACTTTTTATTTGGCGATATGATAATAAAGCGTTGTTTTTTGCCTCTTTTTTATGGTGTTCACTGAAGGGGTTAACTAGTGGGACAGTATTATAGGTCGGGTCATTATGGACACGGCGATACTAAATATGTGTACTTTTATTGTTTGTTTTTTATTTAGATACAGAAATGTATTTATTGGAACAATAATGTTTTCCTTTCTTTCTGAATTTTTGTTTTTGTTTACACAAGTCAATATTTTGTTTTTACTTTTTTACTTTGTCCCAGGGTGGGACATCATGCTATAGTGTCAGTTCGCTGATCTGACACTCTGCAAAGCATTGTGTCAGATCAGCGATCTGACAGGCAGTGCAGAAGGCTTGCCGACACCTGCTCTCAGCAGGGAGGAGATGCTCGGAACAACACAATCACATTGCGTTGTTCCGAGGGTCTCAGGGAAGCACGCAGAGAGCCCCTTCCCTGGTCGATGCTTCCCTATGCCACCGGAACTCTGGGATCATGTTTGTAATAATCAGCTGACACCCGGCGGCGATCGGCCGCGCTCCCCCCGTGAGCATGGCCGATCACCTATGACGTACTATCCCGTCCCTGGGAATTAAAGGGCCACTGTTACCCCCTCCAGCCTTTATAAACTTAAAGAGCCACCTTGTGCAGCAGTAGTAATGCTGCACAAGGTGGCTCTTTTAGTTTATAACGGCTGGAGGGGGGTGACAGTGGCCCTTTAAGTACCAGGTTACCTCGACGGGATAGTACTTCATATGGTATTAAGGGGTTAAACGAGGGGTACCAACAATTTTGACCATGTGTGTACATTCTCTGCTGGACTTCCTCTACGTCGCAAAATAGACACAGTAGGATAGTCTGATCCAGCCTTTAATTATGTAGAAATGCTGCCCCCATAAAGTTCTCCCTCAACCTGGATAAAAGTGACCTAAATGACCAATCTATTTTACTTCCTTCCAGTCATATTTACTAGCTTTTTTGCATATTTTGAGCTTACTCATTTACATCTCTTCTTTATGTCTTGTCATACACAGGCCAGCGCTTTGCTCTAATGGAGGAGAAAGTGGTGTTATCGGCGATTTTGAGAAACTTCACGGTAAAGGCATGTCAGAGCCGTGATGATCTTTGTCTAGTGGGAGAACTCATTCTTCGCCCACAGGATGGAATATTCATCCAACTGGAGAAAAGGAAACCAAACTCTGCATTATAAACCTTGTAAAACAGCCTCTCTGTTTGAAAACACAGAATTTATCTAAAATTTTTATTAATTGTAAATAGTTCAGAGTGTTCCTGGTGATGTTAAAAATTTTCCTACTGAAAATTAGCTGGATGTACATTAGCATACCAGTTTGATTCTACAGGCTATGTACATCTTCACACAGATTTTTTTTGTATTGTTTATTTGCTAAATGCAAGGTTCAGAGATTTTCTAAATAGTCTTGAATAAAAATGCTGCAAAAAAGTTCTGGTCTGTGCTTGCTAAATATTTTGTACAAATCTGATAGAGCTCCTATTCCTTGTTCTAACAGTTCTCTTTGCTCTCCTGCTTCATTATCTGCGTGTGAGAAATAATGGGAAGGCAAAAGGGATTGTATATAGATCTGGATGAGGAAGAAAGCATGTGCACTGCCAGCTAGACCACAGAAAACATTACAATTAAGGAGGGACGCATATGTAGAGAAAATACATTTTGGATAGAAGCTGTGCTGATATTTAGCTAAATAAACACCTTACAGCCAAACAGACTTCACATTCAACCTGTATTACAAGGAAGGTAACTCCAACAATGCAAAAAAAATAATTTAAGCTAGATTGCAAACTGTGTGTTAGTGGATTGGTAAATACAGTGAGGAAAGAAAGTATTTAGTCAGCCACCAATTGTGCAAATTCTCTCACTTAAAAAGATGAGAGAGGCCTGTAGTTGACATCACAGATAGACGACAACTATGAGAATAAAAATGAGAAAACAAATCCAGAAAATCACCTTGTCTGATTTGGCAAGGTTTATTTAGCAAATTATGGGGGAAAATAAGTATTTGGTCATTAATAAAAGTTCATGTCAATATTTTGTTACATATTCCTTGCTGGCAATGACAGGTCAAACGTTTTCTGTAAGTCTTCACAAGGTTGGCAGACACTGTTGGTGTTATGTTGGCCCATTCCTCCATGCAGATCTCATCTAGAGCAATTATGTTTTGGGCCTGTCGTTGGCAACACAGACTTTCAAATCACTCCCAAGGTTTTCTATAAAGTTGAGATCTGGAGACTGTCTAGGCCATTCCAGGACCTTCATATGCTTCTTATGAAGCCACTCCTTTGCTGCCCTGGCGGTGTGCTTGGAATGATTATTATGCTGAAAGATCCTTCCACGTTTCATCTGCAATGTCCTTGCTGATGGAAGGAGGTTTGCACCCAAAATCTCTCGATACATGGCCCTATTCATTCTTTCATGTACACGCAGCAGTCGTCCTGGTCCCTTTGCAGAGAAACAGCCCCAAAGCATGTTGCCACCCCCATGCTTCACAATAGGTATGGTGTTCTTTGGATGCAACTCAGCATACTGTCTCCTCCAAACACGACGAGTTTTGTTTCTACCAAACTGTTCTACTTTGGTTTCATCAGACCATATGACATTATCTCAATACTCTTCTGGAAAATCCAAATGCTCTCTATCAAACTTCAGACGGGCCCGGACATGTACTGGCTTAAGCAGGGAGACATGTCTGGCACTGCAGGATCTGAGTCCGTGGCGGCGTAGTGTGTTACTGATGGTAGCCTTTGTTATGGTCGTTTCAGTTCATTCACTAAGTCCCCCCATGTGTTTCTGGGATTTTTTGCTCACCGTTCTTGTGATCATTTTGACCCCACGGTGTGAGATCGAGGGAGATTATCAGTGGTCTTGTATGTCTTCCACTTTCTTATTATTGCTCCCACAGTTGATTTCATCATACCAAGCTGCTTGTCTATTGCAGATTCAGTCTTCCCAGCCTGGTGCAGGGCTACAATTTTGTTTCTGGTGTCCTTTGACAGCTCTTTGGTCTTCACCGTAGTGGGGTTTGGAGTGTGACTGTTTGAGGTAGTGGACAAATGTCTTTTATACTAATAACAAGTTCATACAGGTGCCATTACTACAGGTAATGAGTGGAGGACAGAGGAGCCTCTTAAAGAAGAAGTTACAGGTCTGTGACAGCCAGAAATCTTTCATGTTTTTAGCTGACCAAATACTTATTTTCCACCATAATTTGCCAAATAAATCTTGCCAAATTAGACAAGGTAATTTTCTGGATTTGTTTTCTCATTTTGACTCTCATAGTTGTGGTCTACCTATGATGTCAATTACAGGCATCTCTCATCATTTTAAGTGGGAGAACTTGCACAATTGGTGGCTGACTAAATATTATTTTCCCCACTGTAAATTAAGGAATCAATATGTGCATGAGCTATATAATCAGTGCTTTGTGTGTGTAGTTTACTGTACATGCTTTCTTTAACCAGCAAAGGCTAGGCCAAAATCCATGGTCCCTTTCTTGGCAATTAATATCAGCCCATAGCTGTCTGCCTAGCCTTTGCTGGTTATTAATTGTAGGTCCTATGTTATTTTATTTTTGAGTGTCCCCCATTTTAATATCCAGGAAAGGCTAAGTATACAGCTGTGAGCTGCTATTAATAGCCTAGGAAGCTCCATGGGTACTACCCCATTCCCTTGCTATAAACATCTGCCCCCAGCTGCCCACTTTCCCTCTGCAAGATAATAAAATGTCTGGGGATTCCACACCTTTTTTTTTTCTGGAATAAATTTATTTACTAAAAAAAAATATGTACAGTAAACTACACAAGCATTGTGCTAATTATATATTTCACTGATATCTTTATATTTATCTATTTTATGTGTATATATGTATCTATTCTATTTTGTCAGGTCAGTGTCACATCTCCCACATTCCCCTCTGGCTCTTCTCATACTTACCTGTCCCGGCACCTCGCTGCTGCCACTTCTCCTTGGTCCTCTTCCAGCTCCTGGCTTGCGCATTCATCTCTGTGCGCTTCGGGGTTGTCCGTGCGCCGCCTGGTCTCCTCTCTTCTTCCTTCCTCGCTGGATCCTGGTTCTCGGCGCCGGCGCGTGCCCACTTCTCCTTCCTGCTCTGTCGGCGCACGCGCCCTACCTCAGGCTGGTCTCCACTCTCACTGATCCTCCCCCTCCTGATCCTGGAGGGACCCTGACCCGGAAGTGCTGCGGAACTCCTGCTATATTAGGTAGCCTCTCCTCCTACTCTTTGCCTGATTGTCATTTGTCCTCATTTGACACAGGTCCATACCTTGCTCTGTCCTGTGCGTCTGCCATACCTTGCTCTGTCCTGTGCATCCACCATAGCTTGCTCTGTCCTGTATGTCCGCCATACCTTGCTCTGTCCTGTGTGTCCGTCATACCTTGCTCTGTTCTGTGCATCCGCCATACCTTGCTCTGTCTTGTGCGTCCACCATACCTTGCTCAGTCTTATGCGTCTATCTTACCCTGCCTGTTCTGTGTTACCGCCATACCCTGTCTGCCCTGTGTCTCCCTTTTAGCCAGTTGAGCGTCTTCTCCTCTCCTACATTCTGTCCCCGAGTATCAGCTTCTGCGGCAATAGTCTCCCTCGGGCCTGCCCCTAACGCTCCCTGTATTGGGGGTGGTCCACCTGGTTAGCTCACCCTTGGGAGGCTCATTGTCGTGGTCCTGTGGGTTCACTCTAGGAGGTTCGGAAGATCTGACAGTCAGGCTGTGATTTTACTGCACGCGGCTGCTGAAATGTCGGGTTTTCAAGGACATGGATGTGTAAAAATCGGATGGCATTCGCATGGTCCGAGTGCTGTGAGATTTTTTCTTGCACCCATTGACTACTATTAGTGAGTGCGATCCAATTTGCGCATACAATTGCAGCATGCTGCAATTTTTTTCCAAGTCTTATCGCGATCCAATCCAAGCTGGAAAAAAAATTGCAGATGAACACACAATCATAGAATAAAACTGGCTTGAATACAATCTGTTTTTAAACCGGATTGCATTTGTCTTATTTAATCACAAGTGGGAGTGAGCCCTTTAGCTGCTATGTACGCTGGACACTGGGTGGCGCTCATAGTTACATGGCAATTACAGCCCCTGGGGTCTCCTGCTGACCCTGGGTTGTCATGACAACCCATCGGCGACCTGCGGTAATGTGACGCGGGTGCTGATGAGTGGGGTTTGTGATGCATTTCTGGCACGGTCATGCTCAATGCCGCTGTCAGAGATTTTCAGAGGTATTTAGCATGTTAGGGGCACATGAAATCAGCCAACATGTGCTGCAAAAGTTGCATTTACGGAGACTTGTAATGGGTGAGAGGTCGTCAGAAGTAAAAAACACTGATCCAGCATCAGAATCTTCTATTAAAAGCCAAATGTTATTGTGCAAAAATAGAGAAAGGAAATCGCAACTTCATCTCTAAAAACCTTTAAAAAATTATGCAAATGTGTTTCAGACTGTCTTACTCATTGCATGTTGTTGCTGCTGACATGGATGGAAATCTCACGACCTGGACCTTCTTTAACACTAAAAAATTTGAAATGCTTTGAGTTTATGTAATCTGCAGCCGTCACTTTCTCTTGCGGCTAATATGTGTTTTATTTGTGGGTTTTCCCCAAAGAATTTAAAGGGAACCTGTCACCCCGAAATTCGCGGGTGAGGTAAGTCCACCGGCATCAGGGGCTTATCTGCAGCATTCTGTAATGCTGTAGATAAGCCCCCGATCTTACCTGAAAAAGGAGAAAAAGACGTTAGATTATACTCACCCAGGGGCGGTCCCGCTGCTGGTCAGGTCGGATGGGCGTCTCTGGTCCGCTGCGGCGCCTCCTATCTTCTTTCCACGACGTCCTCTTCTGATCTTCAGCCACGGCTCTGGTGCAGGCGTACTTTGCTCTGCCCTGTTGAGGGCAGAGGATAGTACTGCAGTGCGCAGGCGCCGGAAAGGTCAGAGGCCCGGCGCCTGCGTACTGCAGTACTTTGTCTGCCCTCAACAGGGCAGAGCAAAGTACGCCTGCGCCGGAGCCGTGGCTGAAGATCAGAAGAGGACGTCATGGAAAGAAGATAGGAGGCGCCAGAGCGGAGCAGAGACGCCCATCCGACCTGACCAGCAGCGGGACCGCCCCTGGGTGAGTATAATATAACGTCTTTTTCTCCTTTTTCAGGTAACATCGGGGGCTTATCTACAGCATTACAGAATGCTGTAGATAAGCCCCTGATGCCGGTGGGTTTACCTCACCCGTGATTTTCGGGGTGACAGGTGCCCTTTAATGAGATGCAGAAAATCAGCATATAAAAATATGTTTCTATTGCGTTTCTGCAGCAAAAATGGCCGTAATCCACATGACATTAACAATAAAGCTGAAACAGAGCTCAGCAGACAGGAAGCTGACAAAACAAAGTAGTTCTATTTAAAACACGAAATCCAATAAGAAACAAAAGCAAAAATTAAAAAAAAGAAAAGTGATACAAACACATAAAATAAATACTCAAAAATGCAGCAAAGACCCTCTAGTACCAAATGGAGCTAATTACAGTATGAAATACTGAAGAAAATCTGCAGTGTCAAAACTCATCAAATAATTACTGTGGAAACATGGCCTTAGGGGGTAATTCTGCTGATTGTTAGAAAATTTTTGGTCTGAGTTATGGGGGTTCTACAGCTAAAAAATAATTAAAAAAATAACAAAATATTTTGATATAGTCTCTGGAAGGACACTAGGGAACATAGGGGTATCCTTAGTCGTTGACCCTCGTGGTCAGTGTAGTTACATTTCTTGCTCTTGCCTCTAAAAAAAAGGCAGCACTCTGTGATACCATAGCATGCAAATATGAAACATGAAAATTGAATTGCATTACTGCTCTGAAAATATTAAAAATTGAGAAAACTTAGAGCATAAATTGGCCAATTCATGTGTTCCTGGAAGCCACGTTAAGGCGTTTCTTGTTTCCAGGACCTAACAATGCCATTCCTCTCTTAGAATAAAGTCTTCATCTGTATGGGAACATTAATCCTCTCTTCGACTGAAATCTATATTTCTGTGGAGGGGTAGTGGTCCTGCTGTGATTAAAACCACCTGTCTTTAAAAGGCGGAGTGCTCAGTCAGAAGGCTAATGAATATATACAAGGTGGGCCATTTATATAAATACACCTAAATAAAATGGGAATGGTTGCTGATATCAACTTCCTGTTTGTGGCACATTAGTATATGGGAGGGGGAAAACTTTTTCAAGATGGGTGGTGACCATGGCAGCCATTTTGAAGTTGGCCGTTTAATGATTCCAAGCACACCGCCCAGGCAACGAAGAAGTGGCTTTGTAAGAAGCATATGAAGGTCCTGGAGTGGCCTAGCCAGTCTCCAGATCTCAACCCCATAGAAAACCAGCGACAGGCCCAAAACAACACTACTCTAGACGAGATATGCATGGAGGAATGGTCCAACATACCACCAACAGTATGTGCCAACCTTGTGAAGACTTACAGAAAACGTTTGACCACTGTCATTGCCAACAAAGGATATACAACAAAATATTGAGATGAACTTTTGTAAACGACCAAATACTTATTTTCCACCATAATTTGCTATATAAATCTTGCCAAATCAGACAAGGTGATTTTCTTGATTTGTTTTATAATTTTTGCCTCTCATAGTTGAGGTCTAACTATGATGTCAATTACAGGCCTCTCTCATCTTTTTAAATGGGACAACTTGCACAATTGGTGGCTGACTAAATACTTTTTTCCCCACTGTATATAGACAGAAAGCAGGCCAATTAGTAGTGTGAGTGGGGTTATACAGAGATCAGCATTCAGAGAACTGCTAGATCTGAAGCAGATAAAATAGGGATTTTATTGAAACGGCAGAGAGCAGCCCAGTTAGTGATACATCACTGGAATCAGGGTTTCTGACCCTATGTCACACTGTTCTCAGATGGAGTAGCAAAAACCTGGTGATAGATTTCCTTTAATCCTCAGCAAGGACTAATCATCATCTGTTATATTTTGCTTTATTTTAAGTTCCTCTGCCTCTTTTAATCCATGGCAAAAATGATGTAATCATGACCAGAGAATGCTTACCTAGCTACCTCAAATAACTCAAATTAAAATATATTTTAATTTTTTTTTACAAATCAAGTAGAATTAAATAATGATGACGTTTCTTTGAAATGTGAATTTTTTAAATTATGAATGTCCTTGTCTAACACTGGAAATCAGCCTGAATGTAAAGGGCTCTGGGAGATGTAGTAGCCTCCACTGGGATATTCACAAAATATGTTACCAAAAAGAAATGAATGTGGAGCGCCCCCAGACACAGGGCCACGAGTTCTCGGTACCGGGCCTCTCTGGTTCAGTTCTGAGGCTGTCACGGTGGCTAGACCTGGTCTGCGACCCTGCTAAGGTACGTCCAATAAAGGTGGAAGAGTCTGTCAGGGATTCGTGACGCCACCTGTGGTCTTTGGTCAGGGTGACCGACGCTGCTGTGGGGTCCGCTGGGGTGATGGAATGGCAGCTGGATGGTATACCTTCCCACAGGTGAAGTATGTCCCCAGGGCTTCCCAGTAAGGTGGAAGGTGATGGTGTGAGGTGCAGTCAATAACGAGGACACAAGGTTGCAGTCTCTTTACCTCTTTACTGAAGACTTCAGGATCCTCAATCCAGAGCACGCTTAACAGGGCTATCTGAGACCGGCCGGTCCGATGGGCACTTCCAGAGTTCCCTTTGCAGGTGGAAATCAGTGCCTACCACTAGCGCCTGTGTGTTGTAGTGCTACCCTGCTGAGCATTCGGAATAGTCCTCACAACTGCTGTTCTCGTTCGTTCGTTCTTTCTAATTCTCTCTCGCTTGTTCCAGATGTTACTAGTTTCTCGTCCCCCAGGTATGCTATGGCTAGGACGCACCCGTATGACGGGAAGGCTCGGAGCTCTTCCGGGACCCTAGAGACGCCCCTCTCCACGCGTTGCCCCCTATGTCTTCGTAGGAAATTTAAGGTAGACAGCCAACCTATAATTAACTGTCCTGCGGAGTTCGAAGTAAGGCCTAGAGTCAGTTACTCCAGCGGTGTTCCGGCCATCGGCTACGCGCCTCAGTAGGATGTTGCCTCAGTCTCACGGCACGACTACTACTGGTTCTCCTTTGTGCATGATCTCGTTTCTCACTGTTCTACAATATCCTTCCCTTCGTGTCTCTCTTAGGATACCGCCACGGGGTGTGCAGGCGCGGTTCCGTTACGTTCTGTTCTGTTCGCTAGGCACCTGCCAGGTTCCCACGCCTGACAGGGACCCCCCTGTGTCTTCTCCCTGCAACACCCCCTGCCACGGGATGTTGCCTGAATCCAACCCAGTCAGCTTCTGACTAACTTCCTATCCAACCCCTAGTTTTACCAGTGTGGGGAGTGGTCCAATAAATAAAGCCTTTTTATCCCCCTAGTGGCCGGAGTGTGAAGTGTAATGTGTGCTGGTGATACCTGTTCAGTAGAATTCCTTCAGTGCCATCAGACGTACCATCACTCTCCTTAGTGGCAGAGTGTCATACTGCAACAACCAGATCTCTGGGGCGCTGCAAATGCACTAGTAACACAAGGTACTTTATAATTAAAAAAGGATTAAAAGAAAGGTGCTAAGTCATTAAAAAAGGGACTCAATGCCATGGGGTGTCACCCCCCCCCCCCCAGAGTATAAAGCAGCCCTCCAGAATATAAAGCAGCCTCGTCAGAGTACCATGCAGCACCACACACAGTATTATGCAGCCTCCACAGTACAATGCAGCCCCCACACCGTATAATTCAGCCCACAAACACACACAGTATAGTGCAGCCCCCTCACACAGTATAATGCAGCCCCCACACACAGAACCCCCACACACAGCCCCCACACAGTATAATGCAGACCCCACTCACAGTATAACGCAATCCCACCCACACACAGTGGAATGCAGCCCCCACACACATTATAGTGCAGCCCCTCACTCACAGTATACTGCAGCCCCCACACACAGTATAGTGTACACCCCACACACATTATAGTGCAGCCCCTCACTCACAGTATATTGCAGCCCCCACACACAGTATAGTGTACCCCCACACACATTATAGTGCAGCCCCCCTCACAGTATAATGCAGCCCCCCAAACAGTACAATGCAGCCCCCCACATACACAGTATAGTGCAGTCCCCCCACACAATATAATGCAGCCCCCACACACATAATGCAGCCCCCCCACATGCACAGTATAATGTAGTCTCCCCACACAAAGTATAGTGCAGCCCCCCCACACACTATAATGCAGCCCCACACACACAGTATAGTGCAGCAGACGCAGACGCACAATACTTACCTCTCCTCCTCATTTCCCCGCTGCTCTGGCTTTTGCAGAGTGTCTCATCAGCTCCACTGCTGGCACACGCCGAGTCAGAGGCAGAGGGGAAGTGATGGGAAAGGGAGCATCATCTGACGATATCCATTACTGCTTTCAATTGTATTGGCATCTAGGATGCCAATAAGTTGAATTAGAGATGAAGGGGGGGCAGCACCTGGCTCCTCTTACTCATGGGCTCCATAGCGGCCACTGGCTGGGGGCCCCTGGAGGAGCGGGGGCCCTAGGGAGCTACCTGGTCTGCCTGCTCCTAACGCCGGCCCTGCCTCTGTGTAGGGGGTGTCGTTTAGATTTCATGCATTATGGGAAACTGTAGATTGTATAGCGATGTAAAAATTGTGGCAGTAGGGGCTCCATTGTCTCTGGATCAGAATGGCAACAACACATGGAATTCCTAACAAGTTCAACTTTTACCTGTATCTGCCTCCTCAGGACATGGATTCAGTTGCAAATTATAGAAAACATTGACATTGGCCCCCTGACACCTGACTTATATGGTCACAGACTTTTTATTAAAGTTTTTTTCAGCTCCAGAAGTCCATGTAAGAACTTCCAGGCTTTATTTGGTTCATCCATCTTAAATCCAAAATTGGAAAACACATGTATTGGTTACTGTGGCGAAGACCATAGGGGCCCTCTGTCATAGCATAGCTGAGTCCTGCCACCACCAGGCACTTTCTGTCTCAGACCGATCTTCAGGATGCTGTGTGTAGTGATGCCTGTGTGCAAAAATGTCTGCGCCACCCAATCAAGAGGAAATGTAACTAAGCGTGTTGTCTGATGTGGGGGCTGTAAAACACTTTGGGGTTTGGTTATAAATAGTGTTGAGCATTCCGATACCGCAAGTATCGGGTATCGGCCGATACTTGCGGTATCGGAATTCCGATACCGAATTCCGATACTTCCCGCGTATCGGATACCGGAATCGGAAGTTCCCGAAATTCAAACAGCACGCAGCAGCCAATGAGGAATGAATTGAAGTGTGGGCATATCCTGTTTAGCATGGTGGGCATGTAACTACTGGCAAGGCTGTGATTGGATGCTGAATTGATGTCTCTCAGCACTATAAAAAAACGCTGCCGCCATTTTGCGCTCACTCTGCTGTGATTTCAGTTAGGGACAGGACGCTGTGTTCTAACTGAGGGCCAGTTGAGATAGCTGATTGCTTTATTTTCCTTTCCAAAGGCTAATTTAGCAAAATACTGTGTGTTCTTCACTGTTCACCTTGCTCTTTCCTTGCAGCGCTGTTTTAACAGCGTTCTGCAAGGTCTCTCTGTGTGTGTGTGTGTGTGTGTGTGTGTGCAGCTCACTCTGTAGTCTGTGTGCAGCCATATACCCGGTTGTATTCAGCTCAGGGGGGTTCACACTGCCTCACACAGTTGTCCTTTTTTGCTCATAGTGCAGCCTGCTGCACATTTTTTCTCAAATTTCCTATTAGTGTTTTTCCACCCGTCTCCAGCTAAATAGTGGAAAAACACTACATAGGATAACCTAGAGGGGGGTTTTTGGGCCTTGCAGCGCCGTTTACGGCTGTCTGCACGGTCTCGGTGTGAGCGCAGCTCGCCCTGTAGTCTGTGTGCAGCCATAGCCGGTTGGATTCAGCTCAGGGTTCGTTACTGCCTCATACCTTTAAAAAAATTTTCCTTTTTTTCAAATAGAGCAGCCTGTTTAAAATTTTTAAAAAAATTTCCTATTAGTGTTTTTCCACCCGTCTCCAGCTAAATAGTGGAAAAACACTACATAGGATAACCTAGAGGGGGGTTTTTGGGCCTTGCAGCGCCGTTTACGGCTGTCTGCACGGTCTCGGTGTGAGCGCAGCTCGCCCTGTAGTCTGTGTGCAGCCATAGCCGGTTGGATTCAGCTCAGGGTTCGTTACTGCCTCATATCTTGAAAAAATTTTTCCTTTTTTTCAAATAGAGCAGCCTGTTTAAAATTTAAAAAAAAATTTCCTATTAGTATTTTTCCACCCGTCTCCAGCTAAATAGTGGAAAAACACTACATAGGATAACCTAGAGGAGGGTTTTTGGGCCTTGCAGCGCCGTTTACGGCTGTCTGCACGGTCTCGGTGTGAGCGCAGCTCGCCCTGTAGTCTGTGTGCAGCCATAGCCGGTTGGATTCAGCTCAGGGTTCGTTACTGCCTCATATATTTAAAAAAAATTTCCTTTTTTTCAAATAGAGCAGCCTGTTTAAAATTAAAAAAAAAAATTCCTATTAGTGTTTTTCCACCCGTCTCCAGCTAAATAGTGGAAAAACACTACATAGGATAACCTAGAGGGGGGTTTTTGGGCCTTGCAGCGCCGTTTACGGCTGTCTGCACGGTCTCGGTGTGAGCGCAGCTCGCCCTGTAGTCTGTGTGCAGCCATAGCCGGTTGGATTCAGCTCAGGGTTCGTTACTGCCTCATACCTTGAAAAAAATTTTCCTTTTTTTCAAATAGAGCAGCCTGTTTAAAATTTAAAAAAAAAATTCCTATTAGTGTTTTTCCACCCGTCTCCAGCTAAATAGTGGAAAAACACTACATAGGATAACCTAGAGGAGGGTTTTTGGGCCTTGCAGCGCCGTTTACGGCTGTCTGCACGGTCTCGGTGTGAGCGCAGCTTGCCCTGTAGTCTGTGTGCAGCCATAGCCGGTTGGATTCAGCTCAGGGTTCGTTACTGCCTCATATCTTGAAAAAAATTTTCCTTTTTTTCAAATAGAGCAGCCTGCTTAAAATTTAAAAAAAAATTTCCTATTAGTATTTTTCCACCCGTCTCCAGCTAAATAGTGGAAAAACACTACATAGGATAACCTAGAGGAGGGTTTTTGGGCCTTGCAGCGCCGTTTACGGCTGTCTGCACGGTCTCGGTGTGAGCGCAGCTCGCCCTGTAGTCTGTGTGCAGCCATAGCCGGTTGGATTCAGCTCAGGGTTCGTTACTGCCTCATATCTTGAAAAAAATGTTCCTTTTTTTCAAATAGAGCAGCCTGTTTAAAATTTAAAAAAAAAATTCCTATCAGTGTTTTTCCACCCGTCTCCAGCTAAATAGTGGAAAAACACTACATAGGATAACCTAGAGGAGGGTTTTTTGGCCTTGCAGCGCCGTTTACGGCTGTCTGCACGGTCTCGGTGTGAGCGCAGCTCGCCCTGTAGTCTGTGTGCAGCCATAGCCAGTTGGATTCAGCTCAGGGTTCGTTACTGCCTCATATCTTGAAAAAATTTTTCCTTTTTTTCAAATAGAGCAGCCTGTTTAAAATTTAAAAAAAAAATTCCTATTAGTGTTTTTCCACCCGTCTCCAGCTAAATAGTGGAAAACCACTACATAGGATAACCTAGAGGAGGGTTTTTGGGCCTTGCAGCGCCGTTTACGGCTGTCTGCACGGTCCCCGTGTGATTTAAACTTGCTCTGTAGTCCGATTTGCAGAAAAAAAAAAAAGTAAAGTTCACCAAACACCACTTAACACTTGTGTAGGCCACATTTGAAAAATAATAAAGTTTAGTCCACACTTTACAACATTAGTGTTTCTTACACCTGTTAGGAGGAGCATTTCAGGAATAAGCACACTAAGGCCTTAGTACTTTTCTGCTTATCTTTATCTGTCAACCAAGATGAAGAGGGCAGGGAGTAAGGCACGTGGGCGTGGGCGTGGGCGCGGAGCAGGGAGAGGACGTGGTGATTCTGTGCCTGCTGCGGGCGCCGGTGACTCGTCGTCACTCAGTTTCAGCAGGGAACAGTCCTTCATGCGCAGCTTTGTCGGAGAGCGCCGTGCACCGCTGCTGCGTGAAGATCAAATTGAAGCCGTTGTCGGGTGGATGGCAGCTAACGCCTCGGCATCGACTTCAGTTAGTGCCACATCCTCTCAGGCACAGAGCACTGGAGAGCAGCCATCTGTCTCTTCACCACCTGCCAAATTGGCCAGGCAGTCAGAGAGCCCAGGACAGGAGCCGTCTCTACTTCTGTTCTCTGAATCTCTTGGCTTGGAAACAGGGGGCCAGCCAAGCAGCATTGGAGAAATGGAAGAAGAGGCAGTGTGCAGTGATGCCCAACAGCTTTGTCTCTCTGACTCTGAAGAGGCTGGTGGGCCAGTGCCTGCGGTGACCACAGCGCAGTACGCATCTGATGATGAAACTCAGGTGCCGTTTTCTGGTGCGTACTGTGCTGCCGAGACTACCCAGGAGGAGCAGTTGGTGGCAGAGGGTAGTGGAGATGATGAGGTCCTTGACCCATCGTGGCGTGAGGAACAGGAAGGTGGTGGGAGCAGCTCAGAGGAAGAGATTCCCCTTACGGGCCAAAGAGGGAGAGGGAGGGGGAAGACTGCGGAGCCTGTAGCCTCCATTTTTGCACCCGTTAGGAGCCTGTCTCTTTCCAAAGCCAAAAAGGGCGCTCCCAAGACTTGCAGTGCCTGGTCCTTTTTTGACACAGTTGCAGATGACATTTGTTTTGTCAAATGCAAGCTGTGTCATCAGAAAGTCAAAAGAGGTAAAAGTGTCAGCAACCTCAATACCACAAATATGTGGAAACATGTGCGGACCAGGCACGCGGTGGAGTTACAGAAACACAGTGAAGACGTAGGCCAACCAACAGCGGCAGCTACCACCTCCTCATCTCGTGTTGCCTCTTCCTCCACTGTTGTCCAGAGACCTAGTGTAATTCCACCCACAGCACCACCTTCCCAGTCATCCTCACACTCCCAGTCTACTCTACAGCCATCGGTAGTACAGGCATGGGAGAAAAGGCGGGCATTCTCGGCCAACCACCCCCGAGCACAGGCTCTGAATGCAGGCATTGCCAAACTGTTGTCCCTGGAAATGCTCTCATTCAGGCTGGTGGAGACTGACAGCTTCCGTGACTTGATGGCATTGGCAGTCCCACAGTACAAGGTGCCCAGCCGCTTTTACTTCAGCAGGCAAGCTGTCCCTGCCCTGCACAGGCATGTTGAGGGAAACATAAAACATGCGCTACTGAACGCCGTCAGTAGCAAGGTCCACCTCACCACCGATGCGTGGACCAGTCAGCATGGACAGGGGCGATACGTTTCCCTCACTGCCCATTGGGTTAATGTTGTTGAGCCAGGTACAGATCGTGCGAGTGGCGCAGGACGTGTCCTGCCCACTCCAAGGATTGCAGGAATCCAGTCTGTACGCATTGACTCCTCCTCATACACAAGTTCCTCAGAATCATCTCTGCAGGAGCCGTCACAGTCCACCTCCCGTGAACGTTTACCTATGACCGACATGAGCACAGCCGTGGCCAAACGTCAGCAGGCCGTCTTGAAACTAGTTTCATTGGGGAATCGAAGCCACACAGCGCAGGAGCTCTGGAATGCCATCAAGCAGGAGAGCGATGTGTGGTTACTGCCAGCGAATCTCCAGCCAGGCATGGTAGTGTGTGACAATGGCCGAAATCTGGTGGCAGCTTTGGCCCTTGGCAAACTCACTCACATCCCATGTCTGGCACATGTGCTCAATTTGGTTGTGCAGAGTTTTCTGAGGGACTATCCGGATCTTGATGCACTGCTGCACAAGGTCCGCCTAGAGTGTGCTCACTTGCGGCGTTCCAGCTTGGCAAGATCCCGCATTGCTGCTCTGCAGCGCCGATTCCGCCTTCCGGAACACCGCATCATATGTGACCTACCTACCAGGTGGAATTCCACGTTACATATGTTGGAGCGGTTGTGTGAGCAGCAGCAACCAGTAATGGAGTACCAGCTGCATCAGGCGCAAAGAAGTCGCAGTCAGCGCCGATCAGACTTCACAACCACAGAGTGGGCCACTATGAAGGACGTCTGCCTGGTTTTGCGTCCTTTTGATTATTCCACGCGGATGGCAAGTGCAGATGATGCACTAGTCAGCATGACTGTCCCCCTTATCTGCCTGCTTCAGCAAACTTTGCAAGGGTTAAGGGATGATGTTGTGGAAGAGGTGGAGGGTGAGGAGTCACCTTTTCCATCAGCTTCTGGAGAGTCAGCGCCACGTGGTTCCTCACAAAGGGGTACGCAGGGGCCACTTTGTGAGGAAGATGAGGAGGAGTCAATGGAGGAGGAAGAGCTCCGTCCAGAGGAGGGAGCGACACAATTGTCCAGTGGTCAGTGTGTACAGCGAGGGTGGGGTGATGACGAGCGGGCAGAGATCATGTCTCAAGCAGGGGACAGCGTTTCTGGGCCAGTTGGCAGTCTGCAGCACATGGTGGATTTCATGCTGCAGTGCCTGAGAAACGACCGCCGCATCGACCACATTCTCAACATGCCTGATTATTGGGTGTTCACCCTCCTCGATCCTCGCTACCGGGACAACGTCCAAAACCTCATCCCAGCGTTGACTCGGGAGCGTAAAATGCGGGAGTACCACGACACACTGGTGAATTCCATCATCTTCTCCAGTCCAACTGAGAGGAGTGCTGCTAGTGCTTTACAAAGCAGCTCAGTGCGTCGAGGCAGTGGGGGAGGCTCTGCCCAAAGAGGGAGCAGAAGCAGTGCCTCTGCCCAAGGCAAGCCCAGTATGGCACAACTGTGGCAAACTTTTGTGTGCCCGCCCCAAATGTCTACACCATCACCGGCGGCTCCAGTCAGCAGGAGGCAACGGTTCCGTCAGATGGTGACAGACTACATGGCTTGCCCTCTTACTGTACTCCCAGACGGCTCTTCCCCGTTCAAGTTTTGGGTCTCTAAGCTGGATACATGGCCAGAGCTAAGCCAGTATGCATTGGAGGTGCTGGCTTGCCCTGCGGCTAGTGTCTTATCGGAACGTGTCTTTAGTGCCGCAGCTGGTGTACTAACAGACCGTCGCATGCGACTATCCTCCGATAACGTTGACCGGCTTACTTTCCTGAAAATGAACCAGGCCTGGATCTCGCAGGAATTTGCCACTCCTCTGCCTGATTAAGTAATTGGGTGTCATCCAGGTCTCCTGCTGTGTTCATCTTTCTACCACCTGAACTGCTATTCCTGGGCTCCAACACCGCCAGTTGCGGCTCAGAAGTGCAGGCTGCACAGTAAAAACATACGACCCAGTGTTATTGGGTTTCAGTAACGTCAGCTGATCCCCAGCTGTGTAGCCGGCGATGTGTCCTGCGACCGCCACGCTGGCACAACATCCTAAATGGAAGGGAACCTGTCCCCCCCCCCGTCGTTTGTTACTGAAAGAGCCACCTTGTGCAGCAGTAATGCTGCACAAGGAAAAGGTAGCTCTTTTAGTTTAGCTCCTTGCACACGCAGAACTTAACACTTATAAAATGTGTTCACTGATACCGTTATACTGTCCCGGAGCTGGGACTTTCCTTCGTAATGTGACGCAGCACAGCCGTCATTCCTACCCCCTTGCTGCCATGCGCTGCCTCCTCAGCGTTGTTTTAAGCTGTCACGGAGCCTGCGCTGTTCTGTTATCCCTTGGCCATGCCCTATTTGCGCTGCCTGTCTTCTGACATAATTTGGTGTCAGGCTGGCTGCGGCTGTGCGGCCGCGCTGCCCGAGATCCCGCCTCGCAGTGTCTTCTGATTGAATCACACTGCGGGCCTGGGATCCATGGGCATGCGCAGTGCATATCTTCCCCTCGGGCTCTCGCTCATCTTCCTCCGCCTTCTTTAGACTGTGCGCCGTCAGCTGATCCCTAATAGCATGCCACGGCCGTGACACCGCACAGTCTGAAGAAGAGGGAAAGAGGGGAGTGAGAGTCGAGGATATGCACTGTGCATGCCCATGGATCCAAGGCCCGCAGTGGGATTACATTAGATGACACTGCGAGGTGGGATCTGGAGCAGCGTGGACGCACAGGCACTGACAGCCTGACACCAAATTATGTCAGAAGACAGGCAGCGCTAATTGGGCATGGCCAAGGGATAACAGAACAGCGCAGGCTCCGTGACAGCTTAAAACAACGCTGAGGAGGCAGCGCACGGCACCAAGGGGATAGGAATGACAGCTGTGCTGCGCCCCATTACGAAGGAAATTCGCACCTCCAGGACGGTTTAACGGTATAAGGGGACACATTTTTAGTGTTTACGTCTGTGTTTGCAAGGAGCATAATTAAAAGAGCAACCTTTTCCTTTTGCATCTTGCTGCACAAGATGGCTCTTTCAGCTACAAACGTCTTGGGGGGGGTTAAAGGTTCCCTTTCAACTTGCTCCAATCAGGCTTCGGCCTACACTCTGTTCCTCTGCTCCTCCTGCTGTCCCTGGGCTCTAACACCGCCAGTTGGTGCCTGGAAGTGCTGTCTGCACAGTCAACAGTCCCTCCTCTGTTATTGGGGTTCAGTAACGTCAGCTGATCCCCAGCTGTGTGTGCGGCAATTCCTCCAATCTGCTCCTCCTGCTCTCCCTGGGCTCTAACACCGCCAGTTGGTGCCTGGAAGTGCTGTCTGCACAGTCAACAGTCCCTCCTCTGTTATTGGGGTTCAGTAACGTCAGCTGATCCCCAGCTGTGTGTGCGGCAATTCCTCCAATCTGCTCCTCCTGCTCTCCCTGGGCTCTAACACCGCCAGTTGGTGCCTGGAAGTGCTGTCTGCACAGTCAACAGTCCCTCCTCTGTTATTGGGGTTCAGTAACGTCAGCTGATCCCCAGCTGTGTGTGCGGCAATACCTCCAATCTGCTCCTCCTGCTCTCCCTGGTGTTGTGGATTCTGTTTTTGGGCTCCCTCTGGTGGTTACAGATGGTACTGGGTGACTTGTGTTCTCTGCGGTCTCTGGTGTCCACCTGTTCTATCAGGATATGGGAGTTTCCTATTTAACCTGGCTTTCTTGTCATTTCCTCGCCGGCGATCAATGTAATCAGTGTGTCTTGTTACCTCTGCTTCCCGCTTCTGTAATCTTCAGGACAAGCTAAGTTTTTGATTTTCCTGTTCCACGTTTTGCTTTATTTTTGTTTTAGTCCAGCTAGCAATTATGTGATTCCTTGTTGCTGGTTGCTCTAGTGGGCTGATATTACTCCTCATGTTCCATGAGTAGGGTTTTTCGCTGACCGCGCAGTTCACTTTTGTATCCTCTGCTATCTAGTTTTAGCGGGCCTCATTTTGCTGAATCTTTTTTCATTACTACGTATGTGCTTTCCTCTCATTTCACCGTCATTACATGTGGGGGGCTGCTATTTCTGTGGGGTGTTTCTCTGGAGGCAAGAGAGGTCTTTGTTTCTTCTAATAGGGGAAGCTAGTCCTTCGGCTGGCGCGAGACGTCTAGAATCATCGTAGGCACGTTCCCCGGCTACTGCTAGTGTTGTGAATTAGGTTCAGGATCGCGGTCAGCTCAGTTTCCATCACCCTAGAGCTTGTTCTGTTTTTTGTGTGCTTGTCCTTTTGTGATCCCCTGCCATTGGGATCATGACAGTATCGCCGGCCAAAAAGTGGTAATCGTATTGGCTGAAGTAGGAGGAAAAGTAGTCTGAGGAAGTTTTTTTTTTTTCCTTCCCTCAGAGTTTGCTGCCTAGCCTTAATTGCAGCCTGGCTGCGTCTTACCTCCTCTTAATCCTTGAATGGGTCTGACCTCAGCTGTTTATCATGGACGTCCAGAGTTTGGCTTCCAGCCTGAAAAATCTTGCTGCTAAGGTTCAAAATATACAAGATTTTGTTGTACATGCTCCTATGTCTGAACCTAGAATTCCTATCCCAGAGTTTTTTTCTGGAGATAGATCTAGTTTTCTGAATTTTAGGAACAATTGCAAGTTGTTTCTTTCTTTGAAATCTCGCTCCTCTGGAGACCCTGCTCAGCAAGTCAAAATTGTAATATCTTTCCTGCGGGGTGACCCTCAGAATTGGGCATTTGCATTGGCACCAGGGGATCCTGCGTTGCTCAATGTGGATGCGTTTTTTCTGGCATTGGGTTTGCTCTATGAGGAACCTAACCTAGAGATTCAGGCTGAAAAAGCTTTATTGGCTCTCTCTCAGGGGCAAGATGAAGCAGAAATATATTGTCAGAAATTTCGGAAATGGTCGGTGCTTACTCAGTGGAATGAGTGCGCTCTGGCTGCAAAATTCAGAGATGGCCTTTCTGAGGCCATTAAAGATGTTATGGTGGCGTTCCCGGTGCCTACAGGTCTGAATGAGTCTATGACTATGGCTATTCAGATTGATCGGCGTTTACGGGAGCGCAAACCTGTGCACCATTTGGCGGTGTCTTCTGAACAGGCACCTGAGACAATGCAATGTGATAGAATTCAGTCCAGAAGTGAACGGCAAAACTATAGGCGGAAAAATGGGTTGTGTTTTTATTGTGGTGATTCAGCTCATGTTATATCAGCATGCTCTAAACGCACAAAAAAGGTTGATAAGTCTGTTGCCATTAGTACTTTGCAGTCTAAGTTCATTCTGTCTGTGGCTCTGATTTGTTCATTATCAGCCATTTCCGTCGATGCCTATGTGGATTCAGGCGCTGCCCTGAGTCTTATGGATTGGTCATTTGCCAACCGCTGTGGGTTTAGTCTGGAGCCTCTGGAAGTCCCTATTCCTTTGAAAGGAATTGACTCTACACCTTTGGCTATGAATAAACCTCAGTACTGGACACACGTGACCATACGTATGACTCCCGTTCATCAGGAGGTGATTCGCTTCCTGGTACTGTATAATTTACATGATGTCTTAGTGCTTGGTCTGCCATGGTTACAAACTCATAACCCAGTCTTGGACTGGAAGGCGATGTCTGTGTTAAGCTGGGGATGTCAGGGGGTTCATGATGATGCACCTCCGATTTCTATCGCTTCATCTACTCCTTCTGAGGTTCCTGTATTTTTGTCTGATTATCGGGATGTTTTTGAGGAGCCTAAGCTCAATTTGCTTCCTCCTCACAGGGATTGCGATTGTGCTATAGATTTGATTCCTGGCAGTAAATTTCCTAAAGGTCGTTTGTTCAATCTGTCAGTGCCACAGCATACTGCTATGCGGGATTATGTTAAGGAGTCCTTGGAAAAGGGACATATCCGTCCATCTTCTTCTCCTTTGGGAGCAGGTTTTTTTTTCGTGGCCAAAAAAGATGGTTCCTTGAGGCCTTGTATAGATTACCGTCTTTTGAATAAGATTACGGTCAAATATCAGTATCCTTTGCCATTGTTGACTGATTTGTTCGCTCGCATTAAGGGGGCTAAATGGTTCACTAAGATTGATCTTCGGGGTGCGTATAATCTTGTGCGGATTAAGCAGGGTGATGAGTGGAAAACCGCATTTAATACGCCTAAGGGCCATTTTGAGTATTTGGTGATGCCTTTTGGACTTTCTAATGCTCCTTCTGT
Source organism: Ranitomeya imitator (assembly GCF_032444005.1). Lineage (NCBI taxonomy): Eukaryota > Metazoa > Chordata > Amphibia > Anura > Dendrobatidae > Ranitomeya > Ranitomeya imitator. The sequence continues at coordinate 1,107,174,460 of NC_091282.1, forward strand.
CTTCCAGTCCTTTATGCACGATATTTTCCGTGAATATCTGGATAAATTTATGATTGTGTATTTGGATGATGTTTTGGTTTTTTCTGATGACTGGGAGTCCCATGTTCAGCAGGTCAGGAAGGTGTTTCAGGTCCTGCGGGCCAATTCTTTGTTTGTAAAAGGTTCAAAGTGTCTCTTTGGAGTCCAGAAGATTTCTTTTTTGGGGTATATTTTTTCCCCTTCTACTATTGAGATGGATCCCGTCAAGGTTCAAGCTATTTGTGACTGGACGCAGCCTACATCTCTTAAGAGTCTACAGAAGTAATTGGGCTTTGCTAATTTTTATCGTCGTTTCATAACTGGTTTTTCTAGTGTTGTTAAGCCTTTGACGGATCTGACTAAGAAGGGTGCTGATGTTGCTGATTGGTCTCCTGCGGCTGTGGAGGCCTTTCAGGAACTTAAGCGCCGGTTTTCTTCTGCTCCTGTGTTGCGTCAGCCGGATACGTCGCTTCCTTTTCAGGTTGAGGTTGATGCTTCCGAGATCGGAGCGGGGGCGGTTTTGTCACAGAGAAGCTCCGATGGCTCAGTGATGAAGCCATGTGCGTTCTTTTCTAGAAAATTTTCGCCCGCTGAACGGAATTATGATGTTGGTAATCGGGAGCTTTTGGCCATGAAGTGGGCATTTGAGGAGTGGCGTCATTGGCTTGAGGGTGCTAGACATCGTGTGGTGGTCTTGACTGATCACAAAAATCTGATGTACCTTGAGTCTGCCAAGCGTCTGAATCCTAGACAGGCTCGTTGGTCACTGTTTTTCTCCCGTTTCAATTTTGTGGTTTCATACCTGCCAGGTTCAAAGAATGTGAAGGCGGATGCTCTTTCTAGGAGTTTTGTGCCTGACTCCCCTGGAAATTCTGAGCCCACTGGTATCCTTAGGGATGGGGTGATTTTGTCGGCTGTCTCCCCAGACTTGCGACGTGCTTTGCAGGAGTTTCAGGCGGATAAACCTGATCGTTGTCCGCCGGAAAGACTGTTTGTTCCGGATAATTGGACCAGTAGAGTCATCTCCGAGATCCATTCTTCTGTGTTGGCAGGTCATCCTGGAATATTTGGTACTATAGACTTGGTGGCCAGGTCTTTTTGGTGGCCTTCCTTGTCGAGGGATGTGCGTTCTTTCGTGCAGTCTTGTGGAGTTTGCGCTCGGGCTAAGCCTTGCTGTTCTCGGGCCAGTGGATTGTTGTCACCTTTGCCTATCCCGAAGAGGCCTTGGACGCACATTTCCATGGACTTTATTTCGGATCTCCCTGTCTCTCAAAAAATGTCCGTCATCTGGGTTGTGTGTGACCGCTTTTCTAAGATGGTTCATCTGGTCCCCTTGCCTAAGTTACCTTCTTCCTCTGAGTTGGTCCCTCTGTTTTTTCAGAACGTGGTTCGTTTGCATGGGATTCCGGAGAACATTGTTTCTGACAGGGGATCCCAGTTTGTGTCTAGATTTTGGCGGACGTTCTGTGCTAAGATGGGCATTGATTTGTCCTTTTCGTCTGCATTCCATCCTCAGATGAATGGCCAGACGGAACAAACTAATCAGACCTTGGAAACTTATTTAAGGTGTTTTGTTTCTGCTGATCAAGATGACTGGGTTACCTTTTTGCCGCTTGCCGAATTTGCCCTTAATAATCGGGCTAGTTCTGCTACCTTGGTTTCTCCTTTCTTTTGTAATTCGGGGTTTCATCCTCGTTTTTCCTCTGGTCAGGTGGAGCCTTCTGATTGTCCTGGAGTGGACATGGTGGTGGATAGGTTGCATCAGATTTGGAGTCATGTGGTGGACAATTTGAAGTTGTCCCAGGAGAGGGCTCAGCAGTTTGCTAATCGCCGTCGCCGCGTGGGTCCTCGACTTCGTGTTGGGGACTTGGTGTGGTTGTCTTCTCGTTTTGTTCCTATGAAGGTCTCTTCTCCTAAGTTCAAGCCTCGGTTTATCGGTCCCTATAGGATCTTGGAAATTCTTAACCCTGTGTCGTTTCATTTGGATCTCCCGGCATCATTTGCTATTCATAATGTGTTCCATCGGTCGTTGTTGCGGAAGTATGAGGTACCTGTTGTTCCTTCGCTTGTGCCTCCTGCTCCGGTGCTGGTGGAGGGAGAATTGGAGTATGTTGTGGAGAAGATCTTGGATTCTCGTGTTTCCAGACGGAAACTTCAGTATTTGGTCAAGTGGAAGGGTTATGGTCAGGAGGATAATTCTTGGGTGGTTGCCTCTGATGTTCATGCTGCTGATTTGGTCCGTGCATTTCATAGGGCTCATCCTGGTCGCCCTGGTGGTTCACGTGAGGGTTCGGTGACCCCTCATCAAGGGGGGGTACTGTTGTGGATTCTGTTTTTGGGCTCCCTCTGGTGGTTACAGATGGTACTGGGTGACTTGTGTTCTCTGCGGTCTCTGGTGTCCACCTGTTCTATCAGGATATGGGAGTTTCCTATTTAACCTGGCTTTCTTGTCATTTCCTCGCCGGCGATCAATGTAATCAGTGTGTCTTGTTACCTCTGCTTCCCGCTTCTGTAATCTTCAGGACAAGCTAAGTTTTTGATTTTCCTGTTCCACGTTTTGCTTTATTTTTGTTTTAGTCCAGCTTGCAGTTATGTGATTCCTTGTTGCTGGTTGCTCTAGTGGGCTGATATTACTCCTCATGTTCCATGAGTTGGCACATGAGTACAGGTAATTTCAGGATGGTTTTTTGTAGGGTTTTTCGCTGACCGCGCAGTTCACTTTTGTATCCTCTGCTATCTAGTTTTAGCGGGCCTCATTTTGCTGAATCTGTTTTCATTACTACGTATGTGCTTTCCTCTCATTTCACCGTCATTACATGTGGGGGGCTGCTATTTCTGTGGGGTGTTTCTCTGGAGGCAAGAGAGGTCTTTGTTTCTTCTAATAGGGGAAGCTAGTCCTTCGGCTGGCGCGAGACGTCTAGAATCATCGTAGGCACGTTCCCCGGCTACTGCTAGTGTTGTGAATTAGGTTCAGGATCGCGGTCAGCTCAGTTTCCATCACCCTAGAGCTTGTTCTGTTTTTTGTGTGCTTGTCCTTTTGTGATCCCCTGCCATTGGGATCATGACACCCTGGGCTCTAACACCGCCAGTTGGTGCCTGGAAGTGCTGTCTGCACAGTCAACAGTCGCTCCTCTGTTATTGGGGTTCAGTAACGTCAGCTGATCCCCAGCTGTGTATCCGGCAACGTGTCATGCGACCGCCACGCTGGCACAACTAAAATGTAAGGGGACCTGTCCCCCCCCCCCCCTAGGCGTTTGTTACTGAAAGAGCCACCTTGTGCAGCACTAATACTGCACAAGGAAAAGGTCGCTCTTGAAAGTATGCTCCTTGATAATGCTGAAGTACACACTCATGTAATGTGTCCCCTCACACCGTCCAACCGTCCTGGAGGTGGGACTTTCCTTTGTAATGTGACGCAGCACAGCCGTCATTGCTACCCCCTTGGCACCGTACGCTGGCTCCTTAGCGTTGTTTGATTCCGTCATGGACCCTGCGCTGTTATGTTATCCCTTGGCCATGCACAGTTTGCGCTGCCCGTCCTCTGACATCATTTGTTGTCGTCCTGGCTGCGCCTGTGCGTCCACGCTGCCCGAAATCCCACCTCGCAGTGTCGTCTAATGTGATCCCACAGTGGGCCTGGTATCCATGGCCATGCGCAGTGCATATACTAGCCTCTCACTCCCCTTCTTCACGCTTCTTAAGACTAGGCGGCGTCAGCTGATCCCTTATAGCATGCCGTGACGCCGCACAGTCTGAAGAAGCAGGAAGGAGGTGAGTGAGAGGCGATGATATGCACTGCGCATGCCCATGGATCCCTGGCCCGCAGTGGGATTACATTAGATGACACTGCAAGGTTGGATCTCGGGCAGCTTGGACGCACAGGCACTGCCAGCCTGACACCTAAATGATGTCAGAAGACGGGCACCGCTAACTGTACATGGCCAAGGGATAACATTACAGCGCGGGCTCCGTGACAGAACCAAACAACGTTGAGGAGGTGGCGCACGGCACCAAGGGGGTTGGAATGACGGCTGTGCTGTGTCACATTACAAAGGAAAGCCCCACTTCCGGGACGGTTTGACGGTATGAGGGGACACATTATATGAGTGTGTACTTCAGCGTTTGCAAGGAGCATAATTTTAGGAGCCACCATTTGGTGGTGATGGCGAACTCAGTCGAGGGGTTCAAGAGAGGCCTGGATGTCTTCCTGGAGCAGAACAATATTGTATCATACAATTATTAGGTTCTGTAGAAGGACGTAGATCTGGGTATTTATTATGATGGAATATAGGCTGAACTGGATGGACAAATGTCTTTTTTCGGCCTTACTAACTATGTTACTATGTTACCATTTTCCATGTGCAGTATTACTGCTGTACAAGATGGCTCTTTCAGCAACAAATGCCTGGGGGGGGGGGTTAAGGTTCCCTTTCAACTTGCTCCACTGCAGGCTTCGGCCTACACTCTGCTCCTCTTTGATTCCCTGGGTTTCAACACTGTCAGTTGCCACCTGGAAGTGTTGTCTACACAGAAAAAAACACAAGCTGACGTGTCAGTGGGGTTCAGCACCGCCAGCTGTTCCCCTGCTGTGTAGTCGGCAACGTGTCCAGCACAAGCCACGCTGGCACAACAGACCAAAAGCTGCCAACAGTGCAGGCTTCGGCCTACACTCTGCTCCTCTCCTCCTCCTGCTGACCCTGGGCTATAACATCACCAGTTGTAGCCTGGAAGTGCTAGCTGCACAGAGAAAAACACACGCCAATGTGTCAGTGGGGTTCAGCACCGCCAGCTGTTCCCCTGCTGTGTAGCCGGCAACGTGACCTGCAAACGCCACGCAGGCACATGAACTGAAATTGAAGGAAGCCTGCCCCCCACCCCCAAGGTGTTTCTATGTATAACAGCCACCTTGTACAGCAGTAATGCTGCATTTGTACAAGGTGGCTGACTTTTTCTCCTTGCCCACGTGGAACTCAACACGTACAAAATGTGTCTCAGTAGAGACCATTACATTGTCCCTGAGGTGTGACTTTCCTTTTCAATGACACGCAGCACCCCCCTTGGTAGCGCTGCCCGTCTTCTGACATCATTGGTTGGCTGGCTGTGCCTGTGCGTCCGCCCTGCCCAACACAACGCCCCTCGTTGTCTCATTTATTTTGACAGCGAGGGTGTGCTTGATGGGCACAAGCAGTGCATATATTCGCCTGTCTTCACTCCCCTCCTTCCGCCTTCTTCAGACTATGCGGCCTCATGGCCGCGGCATGCGATAAGGGATCAGCTGAGGCCGCACAGTCTGAAGCAGGTGTAAGGACATGAGTGAGCGGCGAACATATTTACTGCACAAGGCCATGAATTCCAGACCCGCAGTGTGAATTTTAGAAATCACACTGTGGGTGTGGGATTCATGGCCATCGCTAACCGCACCGGCCAACATGAAATGAGGTCAGAAGACGGGCAGCGCTCACAGGGCATTGCCAAGGGATAACACAAGAGCGCAGACTCCTGTACAGCAAATAACAACGCTCAGGAAGCAGCGCCCAGCACAAAGGCGTTATTTTTCGACACCTGTGCTGCGTGTCATTAAAAAGACAAGTCACGCCTCCACTACAGTTCTACTGTACACTGGGCTAAATTGTGTACGTGTTTTATTCAGCGTGTGCAATGAGAAAAATTCATAGAGCAACCATTGACTTGTGCAGCATTAATGCTGTACAAGGTGTGGCTCTTGTACTTTGTAACACCTGAGGGGGGGGTAAAGGTGACCTTTGAAATTGGTTCTACTAGGCTTCGGCCTTCACTCTGCTACTCCTGCTGACCCTGGGCTCTAACACCGCCAGTTTGAGCCCGGACATGCTAGCTGCACAGAGAAAAACACCAGCCAATGTGTTATTGGGGTTCAGCAGCGTCAGCTGTTCCCCTGCTGTGAAGCCGGCATCGTGTCCAGCACAAGACACGCTGGCACAACAGACCAAAAGCTGCCACCAGTGCAGGCTTCGGCCTACACTCTGCTCCTCTTCTCCTCCTGCTGACCCTGGGCTCTAACACCGCCAGTTTTTGCCCGGACATGCTAGCTGCACAGAGAAAAACACCAGCCAATGTGTTAGTGGGGTTCAGCAGCGTCAGCTGTTCCCCTGTTGTGTAGCCGGCATCGTGTCCAGCACAAGCTACGCTGGCACAACAGACCAAAAGCTGCCACCAGTGCAGGCTTCGGCCTACACTCTGCTCCTCTCCTCTTCCTGCTGACCCTGGGCTCTAACACCGCCAGTTTTTGCCCGGACATGCTAGCTGCACAGAGAAAAACACCAGCCAATGTGTTAGTGGGGTTCAGCAACGCCAGCTGTTCCCCTGCTGTGTAGCCGGCAACGTGACCTGCAAACGCCACGCAGGCACATGAACTGAAATTGAAGGAAGCCTGCCCCCCACCCCCAGGTGTTTCTATGTATAACAGCCGCCTTGTACAGCAGTAATGCTGCATTTGTACAAGGTGGCTGACTTTTTCTCCTTGCACACGTGGAACTCAACACGTACAAAATGTGTCTCAGTAGAGACCATTACATTGTCCCTGAGGTGTGACTTTCCTTTTCAATGACACGCAGCACCCCCCTTGGTAGCGCTGCCCGTCTTCTGACATCATTGGTTGGCTGGCTGTGCCTGTGCGTCCGCCCTGCCCAACACAACGCCCCTCGTTGTCTCATTTATTTTGACAGCGAGGGTGTGATTGATGGGCATGTGCACTGCATATGTTCGCCTGTCTTAACTCATCTCCTTCCGCCTTCTTCAGACTGTGCGGCCTCATGGTCGCGGCATGCGATAAGGGATCAGCTGAGGCCGCACAGTCTGAGGCAGGTGTAAGGACATGAGTGAGCGGCGAACATATTTACTGCACAAGGCCATGAATTCCAGACCCGCAGTGTGAATTTTAGAAATCACACTGTGGGTGTGGGATTCATGGCCATCGCTAACCGCACCGGCCAACATGAAATGAGGTCAGAAGATTGGCAGCGCTCACAGTCACAGGGCGTTGCCAAGGGATAACACAAGAGCGCAGACTCCTGTACAGCAAATAACAACGCTCAGGAAGCAGCGCCCAGCACCAAGGCGTTATTTTTTGGACACCTGTGCTGCATCTCATTAAAAAGACAAGTCACGCCTCCAATACAGTTCTACTGTACAATGGGCAAAATTTTGTACGTCTTTCATTCTGCGTGTGCAATGAGCAAAACTTAAAGAGCAACCTTTTCCTTGTGGAACATTACTGCTGCACAAGGTGTGGCTCTTCTACATTGTAACACCTGAGGGTGGGTTAAAGGTGACCTTTGAAATTGGTTCAATTAGGCTGCGGCCTACACTCTGCTCCTCTCCTCCTCCTGCTGACCCTGGGCTCTAACACCGCCAGTTGGGGCCCGGACGTGCTAGCTGCACAGAGAAAAACACCAGCCAATGTGTTAGTGGGGTTCAGCACCACCAGCTGTTCCCCTGCTGTGTAGCCGGCATCGTGTCCAGCACAAGCCACGCTGGCACAACAGACCAAAAGCTGCCACCAGTGCAGGCTTCGGCCTACACTCTGCTCCTCTCCTCCTCCTCCTGCTGACCCTGGGTTCTAACACCGCCAGTTGGGGCCCGGATGTGCTAGTTGCACAGAGAAAAACACCCGCCAATGTGTTAGTGGGGTTCAGCACCGCCAGCTGTTCCCCTGCTGTGTAGCTGGCAATGTGACCTGCAAACGCCATGCAGGCACCTGAACTGAAATTAAAGGGACCCTGCCCCCCCCAAGGTGTTTCTATGTATAACAGCCACCTTGTACAGCAGTAATGCTGCATTTGTACAAGGTGGCTGACTTTTTCTCCTTGCCCACGTGGAACTCAACACGTACAAAATGTGTCTCAGTAGAGTCCATTACATTGTCCCTGAGGTGTGACTTTCCTTTTTAATGACACGCAGCACCCCCCTTGGTAGCGCTGCCTGTCTTCTGACATCATTGGTTGGCTGGCTGTGCCTGTGCGTCTGCCCTGCCCAACACAACGCCCCTCGTTGTCTCATTTATTTTGACAGCGAGGGTGTGATTGATGGGCATGTGCACTGCATATGTTCGCCTGTCTTAACTCATCTCCTTCCGCCTTCTTCAGACTGTGCGGCCTCATGGTCGCGGCATGCGATAAGGGATCAGCTGAGGCCGCACAGTCTGAGGCAGGTGTAAGGACATGAGTGAGCGGCGAACATATTTACTGCACAAGGCCATGAATTCCAGACCCGCAGTGTGAATTTTAGAAATCACACTGTGGGTGTGGGATTCATGGCCATCGCTAACCGCACCGGCCAACATGAAATGAGGTCAGAAGATTGGCAGCGCTCACAGTCACAGGGCGTTGCCAAGGGATAACACAAGAGCGCAGACTCCTGTACAGCAAATAACAACGCTCAGGAAGCAGCGCCCAGCACAAAGGCGTTATTTTTCGACACCTGTGCTGCGTGTCATTAAAAAGACAAGTCACGCCTACAATACAGTTCTACTATACAATGGGCAAAATAGTGTATGTCTTTCATTCTGCGTGTGCAATAAGCAAAATGTAAAGAGCAACCTTTCACTTGTGTAGCATTACTGTTGCACAAGATGTGGCTCTTCTAAATTTAAACACCTGATGGTGGGTTAAAGGTGACCTTTGAAATTGGTTCAATTAGGCTGCGGCCTACACTCTGCTCCTCTCCTCCTCCTGCTGACCCTGGGCTCTAACACCGCCAGTTGGGGCCCGGACGTGCTAGCTGCACAGAGAAAAACACCAGTCAATGTGTCAGTGGGGTTCAGCTACGCCAGCTGTTCCCCCGCTGTGTAGCCAGCAACGTGTCCTGCAAACGCAACGCAGACACAAAGCTGCCTTCAGTGCAGGCTTCGGCCTACACTCTGCTCCCCCTGCTTACCCTTTGCTCCAACACCGCTAGTTGTGGCTTTAGGAAGACAATCTTGAATAGGCAACGCATCCGGGTTCCAGCACCGTCAGCTGGTTCTCGCCAGTGTTTTTGTCACGGGTACTCCCTCCTGCCCAGCCTGGTTCCAGCACCCTCAGCTGTTTCCGGGTAGTGTCAAGCTCACTGAGACGCCTATGCTTGCCCCGTCGTGTTGCGGTCAGGTTAGCCAACTCCAGGGTGCCTCCAGTTTAGGAGCTTCCTATGTGGACTGCGTGAATTGGCAGTCAAGGCTGGTTCTGTAGTGCCAGTAGGCCAAGCTCCCCCTGTAGGACTGTTGGGGTTCGGTAACTGCGGCTGCCTCGCGGCCTAGCTGTTCTCTCCTCTCCTGTGGGCCTTGGGGTCCACCACCTGGTTCCAGCACCGTCAGCTGGTTCCGGGCCGAGCCTTTGGCTTAGGTGCCTCCTCCTGGGTATCCGAGTTCCGCCAACGTCAGGCGGTCCTTGGTAGTGCTTTTAAGCGCGGGCACCTACAGCTTAGTAACCGGGTTCCAGCACCGTCAGCTGGTCTTCGGTGCCATTGGCTCTTGCACACTGGGGCAACGCATCCGGGTTCCAACACCGCCAGCTGGTTCCCGGCAGTGTTTTTGTCACGGGTACTCCCTCGTGCCCAGCCTGGTTCCAGCACCGTCAGCTGTTTCCGGGTACTGTCAAACTCACTGAGACACCTATGCGTTGCCCCGTCGTGTTGCGGTCGGGTTAGCCAACTCCAGGGTGCCTCCAGTTTAGGAGCTTCCTATGTGGGCTGCGTGAACTGGTAGTCAAGGCTGGTTCTGTAGTGCCAGTAGGCCCAGCTCCCCCTGTAGGACTGTTGGGGTTCGGTAACTGCGGCTGCCTCGCGGCCTAGCTGTTCTCTCCTCTCCTGTGGGCCTTGGGGTCCACCACCTGGTTCCAGCACCGTCAGCTGGTTCCGGGCCGAGCCTTTGGCTTAGGTGCCTCCTCCTGGGTATCCGAGTTCTGCCATCGCCAGGCGGTCCTTGGTAGTGCTTTTAAGCGCGGGCACCTACAGCTTAGTAACCGGGTTCCAGCACCGTCAGCTGGTCCTCGGTCGTGCCATTGGCTCTTGCACACTGGGGCAACGCATCTGGGTTCCAGCACCGCCAGCTGGTTCTCGGCAGTGTTTTTGGTCACAGGTACTCCCTCGTGCCAAACCTGGTTCCAGCACCGTCAGCTGTTTCCGGGTAGTGTCAAGCTCACTGAGACGCCTATGCTTGCCCCGTCGTGGTGCGGTCGGGTTAGCCAACTCCAGGGTGCCTCCAGTTTAGGAGCTTCCTATGTGGGCTGCGTGAATTGGCAGTCAAGGCTGGTTCTGTAGTGCCAGTAGGCCAAGCTCCCCCTGTAGGACTGTTGGGGTTCGGTAACTGCGGCTGCCTCGCGGCCTAGCTGTTCTCTCCTCTCCTGTGGACCTTCGGGTCCACCACCTGGTTCCAGCACCATCAGCTGGTTCCGGGCAGAGCCTTTGGCTTAGGTGCCTCCTCCTGGGTATCCGAGTTCCGCCATCGCCAGGCTGTCCTTGGTAGTGCTTTTAAGCGCGGGCACCTACAGCTTAGTAACCGGGTTCCAGCACCGTCAGCTGGTCTTCGGTGCCATTGGCTCTTGCACACTGGGGCAACGTATCCGGGTTCCAGCACCGCCAGCTGGTTCCCGGCAGTGTTTTTGTCACGGGTACTCCCTCGTGCCCAGCCTGGTTCCAGCACCGTCAACTGTTTCCGGGTACTGTCAAACTCACTGAGACACCTATGCATTGCCCCGTCGTGTTGCGGTCGGGTTAGCCAACTCCAGGGTGCCTCCAGTTTAGGAGCTTCCTATGTGGGCTGCGTGAATTGGCAGTCAAGGCTGGTTCTGTAGTGCCAGTAGGCCAAGCTCCCCCTGTAGGACTGTTGGGGTTCGGTAACTGCGGCTGCCTCGCGGCCTAGCTGTTCTCTCCTGTGGACCTTCGGGTCCACCACCTGGTTCCAGCACCGTCAGCTGGTTCTTGGCAGTGTCTTTTGCTCTTGTACCTTCTGCTCCCCATCCTGGTTCCAGTACCGTCAGCTGGTTCCGGGCAGAGCCTTTGGCTTAGGTGCCTCCTTCTGGGTATCCGAGTTCCACCAACGTCAGGTGGTCCTTGGTAGTGCTTTCAGGCACGGGTACCTCCTGCTTAGTAACCGGGTTCCAGTATCGTCAGCTGGACCTCGGTAGTTCCATTGGCTCTTGGACCTTCGGCTACCCATCCGGGTTCTAGTACCGTCAGCTGGTTCTCGGCAGTGTCTTTTGCTCTTGTACCTTCTGCTCCCCATCCTGGTTCCAGTAGCGTCAGCTGGTTCCGGGCAGAGCCTTTGGCTTAGGTGCCTCCTTCTGGGTATCCGAGTTCCGCCAACGTCAGGCTGTCCTTGGTAGTGCTTTTTAGCACGGGTACCTCCTGCTTAGTAACTGGGTTCCAGTAACGTCAGCTGGTCCTCAGTAGTTCCATTGGCTCTTGGACCTTCGGGTAGCCAGCCGAGTTCCAGTTCCATCAGCTGGTTCTCGGCATTTTCTCAGCCTTCTTGTACCTTCTGCTACGTTTTCAAGTTGGAAACAGGAACACATGGGCTACTTGCACAGTGAACAAGTCTGTATGATCATGTTCACACACCACCAAGAAACCTGAAGACACAAAAGAGAATAGTAAAACCAAAAACAGTCAGTTTGAAAAAATGTTGCAGTAATCCGCAAGTGCTAGTAAAAGATGTAAAAAACAGGGTATTTGGTTGATACGTTTTTTGCAAAAAATGTATACTAAGCTGCTCTACCAATCTTCACGGTATACCCTTATCAGAGCAGTCCTAACTAATGTATGCAATCCCTATCTGATGTATTTAAAAACCTGATCATCTGTATATAACCTGTGTGAACAGGGTTCAGAGAGGAAAAATCCATGTGTGCATACAGGGTAGAACAGCTTTTGTGCAGATAGCCCAAGAGGAGTGGTGGAACTCCCCAGTCTTGTAGACACAAGAGAACAATTATGGAAACAGGAACACATGGGCTACTTGCACAGTGAACAAGTCTGTATGATCATGTTCACACACCACCAAGAAACCTGAAGACACAAAAGAGAATAGTAAAACCAAAAACACTCAGTTTGAAAAAATGTTGCAGTAATCCGCAAGTGCTAGTAAAAGATGTAAAAAACAGGGTATTTGGTTGATACGTTTTTTGCAAAAAATGTATACTAAGCTGCTCTACCAATCTTCACGGTATACCCTTATCAGAGCAGTCCTAACTAATGTATGCAATCCCTATCTGATGTATTTAAAAACCTGATCATCTGTATATAACCTGTGTGAACAGGGTTCAGAGAGGAAAAATCCATGTGTGCATACAGGGTAGAACAGCTTTTGTGCAGATAGCCCAAGAGGAGTGGTGGAACTCCCCAGTCTTGTAGACACAAGAGAACAATTATGGAAACAGGAACACATGGGCTACTTGCACAGTGAACAAGTCTGTATGATCATGTTCACACACCACCAAGAAACCTGAAGACACAAAAGAGAATAGTAAAACCAAAAACACTCAGTTTGAAAAAATGTTGCAGTAATCCGCAAGTGCTAGTAAAAGATGTAAAAAACAGGGTATTTGGTTGATACGTTTTTTGCAAAAAATGTATACTAAGCTGCTCTACCAATCTTCACGGTATACCCTTATCAGAGCAGTCCTAACTAATGTATGCAATCCCTATCTTTACGTTTTCAAGTTGAAGACCCTAAAGACGACATCACGGAAGACCACCCCTAAGATGACGACGACGACCCTGGAGATGACGACCCTGAAGACCACCCCGATGACGACGACGGCGGAGATGACGACGGCGGAGACGACGACCCTGGAGACGACGACATGGAAGACCGAGAAGCAGAAGAACAAGAGGCTGCAGAACAAAGAGCAGAAGAACATTAAGCATAACACTTAATATCAGAGCAAAAGATATGTAAATTCTATGCAGAAGAAGACTAAGCAGTGTATGGGGGTGAGTCCGTTCCTCCTCGTGGTTCCCCTGGATAAAGCCTGATGCTGCAGGCCAAACTGAACGCGGACAAATGTAACTTTTGTGACTGGCAGAACGGAAGGTGTAATCTTCAAACTTTTATAGATAACAACTACGGGAATGCCTGTCACAAATGTGAATATGATGTAAAAGTAGAATAGGAAGAATAATAATAGTTGGATAAAATGAATATGAAGAATGTAATAAAAAAAAAAAAAAATTTAGAAGAAGATGAATAAGGTGAAGAAGTTGATGTCAAAGATGCTGATGATGATGAAGATGAAAGTGTGGGAAAATTAAAAAAAAAAAAAAAAAGGGGAAGGGCGTGGAATAGTGAAACATCAATATTTAAAAAAAAAAATACATAGTCAATATCTTTGTCAATCCTAACGTCTTTAAAAAAATAAAAAATCATGTTATTCTATTTGATTGGGCTACGCCTCTATGACTTTAATGTCTCCGCCACCTCCCCAAATACATCCTGCATTATTCTTAGTTGTTCTCCTTCATGTAGAATAAACTTACAAGGAAAGAAAGGCTTTATTTTAATTCCGATATTTTGGTCCCATTGACTTGCATTGGGATCGGATATTGGTATCGGCGATATCCGATATTTTTTGAATATTGGCCGATCCAATCCGATACCGATACTTTCCGATATCGGAAGGTATCGCTCAACACTAGTTATAAATATTATTTAATTTTGGGGGTTTTTGGGTACTACTTAGGTTGGAGATGCGAACTTTAAAAAAGTAAGGATATATATTAATAATATAATAATGGGGCTACCAGGACACTAAACTTCAGGAAATCAAACTTTCGCCTGCTAATAGATTATCTAGATTCTAGGCAATACTGGGAAAATAAAAAAAACACAAAGCAAATTAGACACTTTTATAAGCATCTTCAATAGGACCTGTGCACAATATATACCCTATGGGAATGAACGAGCTAGAAATAGGAGGAAACTACTAACGCTATATAGAGCTGTATGGGGTACAATAAATGACAAAAAGAAAATGTTTAAGGAATTAAAGCAAGTGGATAGGGATGAGGCTTAAAAAAAATATATATATATATATATGTGGAAAGACAATAAAGCCAGCAAAAGCACATGAAGAAAAGGACAGCACCACAGCAATTGTGAAAAGACAGCTCCAAAGTTTATTCTGCCATCTGCAACGTTTCGGTCCGTGGACCTTTTTCAAGCATAGTGAAAAGACAATACAACCACCATTATATACCCTTAGGCCAAACCCATTAATTAACAAGCAACCAATGGTGTGGCTCCATATACCTGGAAAAAATACATCATAGTGCAACGTACATATATACATATAAAAACAGTCCCACATTGCCAGCCCCCTATATATACTAGCCGCTAACATAGTCCAACTACCTCTGATCGCTCGCCACTATTGTGTGACACTCGTAAATCCCCAATAAGTCCCCAAAGTCCACAATGTAAACAAATATCACTCGCATCTATCCGGGTACTGCATCCACGATCGTCATGGCATTGTGGGCGTGTTCAGAACAAGAGCAGTCCAATCAGCTCCTCAATCTTAAATCATGTGATCGACATATGCCCAGCATGCAGTGCTCCTCACCGCACTAGTTCATAGGCTGCTGGACCACATGTCAGTGGTAAACAAACACCGCCCACTTTTGTCCAATGGTGCACATTGTATTGTACATGTCCGTGACATTATCCCTGTCCGTAGCTCATATGCGCATGTCGCAGTCCCGGACTCCAGTACAATCAGCACACTGAGTCCATATAGTCAGCGACTGCGTATGACAAAGGAATTCTCCATAAATCTCTTCATGACAGATGGTTCCAGTGAGCGGTCCCATAGCGCTATAATGACGGAATCCAGCATAGTCAGCACACTGAGTCTATTTAATCGGCAACTGCAAAGTAATGCTCCATAGACTTCTTCATAATAGATGACTCCAGTGAGCGGTCACATAGCGCTACAATCAGCGCGCAAAAGTACATCCAGGCTCATAGCTAGGTATAGTATTTTTTCACTCCAGGTCCATAGTATACAACGGTATACAATATGACATTTCTCCACTGGACACCTTATATATTTATCCCCAATATCGACTATTCATATATGTAATAAATCCATCACCATCAAGGCAGCCGATAAAGGCGGAGCCTTGGTGGTGATGGACACGGCCCAGTATTTGGATGAGATAAGGTCGCAGCTTTCAGATACAGAGGTCTATGAGAGGCTACAGGTGAACCCAACCCAGAGGTTTAAATCAGAATTGGATACAATAATTGAGGAGGCATTGAATAGTGGCCTAATTGATGCTAAGTTCGCCAAATATCTTACAGTTGAACACCCAGTGGTTCCCGTCCTGTACACCCTCCCAAAAATTCATAAGGATCTTCAGAGGCCCCCTGGCCGCCCGATTGTGTCGGGCAGGGGGTCTCTGTGTAATAAAGTGGCAATCTTTTTGGATCATTTACTGAGAAAATTTGCGGTTACTACACCTTCCTATGTGAAGGATACTAGTGATTTCATTAGGTCCTTGGAGGGTGTGCAGGTCGGGGATACCACATGGTTGGTGTCATTTGATGTTACATCTCTATACACTTCCATCTAGCATGCCAGGGGGTTGTCTGCTGTCGGTGTGGCGCTGGCCGGCTCTGACATGGCCCCGGACTGTGCACGGTTCGCCCTGGCGCTGCTGGAGTTCATTCTCGAGAGGAATTTTTTTCTCTTTGGGGATGATTTCTTCCTGCAGCGCCGCGGGACAGCCATGGGGTCCAATGTGGCCCCTACGTATGCTAACATCTATATGGCTGTCCTGGAGGGCGAACACGTATACAAGTCGCAGTTTTGGGGCCATGTTAGGGGCTGGCAGCGCTACATCGACGACATCTTCCTGGTTTGGGATGGTGATTATGATGAGCTCGTACAATTCCAGCTATTTTTGAATAATATCTACCCTGGGTTGGGTTTCACAATGGAGTGCTCTCAGACCAGGATGCAATTTCTGGATACATGTGTCTATAAGAGTGAAGGTTTTTTATATACTGACCTGTTTGTCAAAAAGACAGACAGGAATAATGTTTTACATTTTTCCAGTGAACATCCACGGAGAATGGTGGAATCCCTCCCATGGAGCCAACTCCTAAGAGTCAGGAGTATTGTCTCGAGTGACTCTCTTATAGATTTGAGGCTTAATGAGATGTGCCAAAAATTTCTGGCGAGAGGATATCCTAAGGAGGACTTGGATACATTCAAAACTAAAGCATTGTCTAAAGGAAGAGATGAGCTCCTTACTCCCAAGGTTGCTATAGAATCAGATAAGAGGATACCATTTGTGACAGCATTTAATGGTTTGAGTGGCCAGATCTCGGATGTGATTCGAAGGCACTGGTCACTTTTGGGGAGGGGACATGACAATGTGAGTGAGTTTCAGTCGCCCCCATTATTCTCATATAGGAGAAATAGAAATCTGAAGGACGAGTTGGTGGTGTCTGATGTGGGCAGCTCAAGGAGGGATCCGCAGACTACTTTAAGCCGTCTGAGCCTGGGTAATTTTCCCTGTCTCGGATGTGCAAGCTGCAATAATTTAATCAAAGGGGCATGTTTTTATCATCCCCACACTGGAAAAAAGTATACGATACGGAAACGATATACATGCAGAAGTAGTTTTGTGGTCTACATCCTTAGCTGCCCGTGTGGTCTCTACTATGTAGGGGAGACCACAATGGAGGTCAAAGCGAGAATTTCAAAGCATAAAAGTACTATTAGAACGAATTTGATTGACCTTCCAGTACCTAGGCACTTCCATGCGTTCGGGCACTCGGTTAATCAGCTCAGATACCGAGTCATTGATGATGTACCTATGCCAAGACGGGGTGGCGATCGGGTCTCTCTTCTGAAGAGAAAAGAATTGAAATGGATCTATGAGCTTGATACTCTCTCTCCAAAAGGCTTAAATATTGATTATCAACAAAGTTGTCTCCTGTAAGGTCCTTTTGGTCATTTGTGGTACCTTATCGGTGTATTATTGTTTTTAATTCTATTATATACTGTTTATTTTTGTTAGGGGTGGTCTCATTAACAGTTGCTTTTTAGATCTGTCCTATATATACAAATGTAGCCTCTTGATCAATTTGATCTGAGGAGAGTGTGGCTATTTGCCTGATATCTACCTTAATCCGTTTTTTTATATATTGTGTTTTTTTCCCCTCCTTTTTCCTTTTTATGCTTGGATGTATTTTTTTCAGGATAAAGAAATATAGATGTCTATGGAGTTAATGTGCCTGCTCTCGTCAGATCACAAATGCTAAGCAGCTTGAGGCTGGGCAATTACCAACATGGGAGACGGGCTGGGAATCCCTGATATCTACCTTAATCCGTTTTTTTTCCCCTCCTTTTTCCCTTTTTATGCTTGGATGTAGTTTTTCCAGGATAAAAAATATAGATGTCTATGGAGTTAATGTGCCTGCTCTCGTCAGATCGCAAATGCTAAGCAGCTTGAGGCTGGGCAATTACCAACATGGGAGACGGGCTGGGAATCCCTGGTACCAAAGGTGTTTGTAATGTATGTATGTCCTTGCAAGGAGTTTTATACGGACTGAGTTTAAGCTATTATGATGGTTGTTTTTTCGGTATATGTCGTTTTTCATTACAGGCCCGTATGAATAGATGTAAATATTTAAAATGACGGATCACATAATATATGAATAGTCGATATTGGGGATAAATATGTAAGGTGTCCAGTGGAGAAATGTCATCTATAATATAACGCTGGGAGCGTCACTCTGTCCGAAGCCTCTATAGACTGCGCAAGCGCAAGCGCCGGCGCAGTCTGGGCCTCACAGAGCGACGCTCCCGGGAGATCGCGGTATGCGTAAGCACTGAACGCATACCGCGATCTCCACCGGAGAGTCAGGGACCGCCAGGAGGGAGGGTAAGTATACTCACCTTTCCCGGTTCCAGCGCTGCTTGCGGCTCCGTCTCCCGGCTCCTCTGCTCCTGGCTCCGGAGGGCGCAGACTGCGCAGGCGCCGATTCCTGCTGCCGGAATCGGCGCCTGCGCAGTCCGCGCTTTCCGGCGCCATTTTCTTGAAGACACACTCGGGCTCCACTGCAGGTGTGTCTTCAAGAAAATGGCGCCGGAAAGCGCGGACTGCGCAGGCGCCGATTCCGGCAGCCGGAATCGGCGCCTGCGCAGTCCCCGCTTTTTGGCGCCATTTTCTTGAAGACATACCTGCAGTGGAGCCGGACGATAGGTGAGTATGGTATTTATTTTTTTTTTTATATGGCAGCAGCATTCGGGGGCATACACACTGGAGCGGGGGGCATATAATACAATGGTGGCGCAGGATGGGAGCAGCACATGACAGAACGGGCGCAGGATGGCAGCAGCACATGACAGAACGGGCGCAGGATGGCCGCAGCACATGACAGAACGGGCGCAGGATGGCAGCAGCACATGACAGAACGGGCGCAGGATGGCCGCAGCACATGACAGAACGGGCGCAGGATGGCCGCAGCACATGACAGAACGGGCGCAGGATGGGAGCAGCACATGACAGAACGGGCGCAGGATGGCAGCAGCACATGACAGAACGGGCGCAGGATGGCAGCAGCACATGACAGAACGGGCGCAGGATGGCAGCAGCACATGACAGAACGGGCGCAGGATGGCCGCAGCACATGACAGAACGGCCGCAGGATGGCCGCAGCACATGACAGAACGGGCGCAGGATGGCCGCAGCACATGACAGAACGGGCGCAGGATGGCCGCAGCACAAGACAGAACGGGCGCAGGATGGCCGCAGCACATGACAGAACGGGCGCAGGATGGCAGCAGCACATGACAGAACGGGCGCAGGATGGCAGCAGCACATGACAGAACGGGCTCAGGATGGCCGCAGCACATGACAGAACGGCCGCAGGATGGCCGCAGCACATGACAGAACGGGCGCAGGATGGCCGCAGCACATGACAGAACGGGCGCAGGATAGCCGCAGCACATGACAGAACGGGCGCAGGATGGCAGCAGCACATGACAGAACGGGCGCAGGATGGCCGCAGCACATGACAGAACGGGCGCAGGATGGCAGCAGCACATGACAGAACGGGCAAAGGATGGCAGCAGCACATGACAGAACGGGCGAAGGATGGCAGCAGCACATGACAGAACGGGCGCAGGATGGCAGCAGCACATGACAGAACGGGTGCAGGATGGCAGCAGCAAATGACAGAACGGGGACGCAGGATGGGAGCAGCAAATGACAGGATGGGAGCAGCAAATGACAGAATGGAGGCGCAGGATGGGAGCAGCACATGACAGAACGGGGGCGCAGGATGGGAGCAGCACATGACAGGATGGGGGCGCAGGATGGAGCAGCACATACCAGGATGGAGACCATATACCAATATAAATGCTCGCCACCCGGGCGTAGAACGGGTTCAATAGCTAGTATTGTATACCGTTGTATACTATGGACCTGGAGTGAAAAAATACTATACCTAGCTATGAGCCTGGATGTACTTTTGCGCGCTGATTGTAGCGCTATGTGACCGCTCACTGGAGTCATCTATTATGAAGAAGTCTATGGAGCATTACTTTGCAGTTGCCGATTAAATAGACTCAGTGTGCTGACTATGCTGGATTCCGTCATTATAGCGCTATGGGACCGCTCACTGGAACCATCTGTCATGAAGAGATTTATGGAGAATTCCTTTGTCATACGCAGTCGCTGACTATATGGACTCAGTGTGCTGATTGTACTGGAGTCCGGGACTGCGACATGCGCATATGAGCTACGGACAGGGATAATGTCACGGACATGTACAATACAATGTGCACCATTGGACAAAAGTGGGCGGTGTTTGTTTACCACTGTTATGTGGTCCAGCAGCCTATGAACTAGTGCGGTGAGGAGCACTGCATGCTGGGCATATGTCGATCACATGATTTAAGATTGAGGAGCTGATTGGACTGCTCTTGTTCTGAACACGCCCACAATGCCATGACGATCGTGGATGCAGTACCCGGATTGGTGCGAGTGATATTTGTTTACATTGTGGACTTTGGGGACTTATTGGGGATTTACGAGTGTCACACAATAGTGGCGAGCGATCAGAGGTAGTTGGACTATGTTAGCGGCTAGTATATATAGGGGGCTGGCAATGTGGGACTGTTTTTATATGTATATATGTACGTTGCACTATGATGTATTTTTTCCAGGTACAGTATATGGAGCCACACCATTGGTTGCTTGTTAATTAATGGGTTTGGCCTAAGGGTATATAATGGTGGTTGTATTGTCTTTTCACTATGCTTGAAAAAGGTCCACGGACCGAAACGTTGCAGATGGCAGAATAAACTTTGGAGCTGTCTTTTCACAATTGCTGTGGTGCTGTCCTTTTCTTCATGTGCTTCTGGATTTACCTACTGGGATGGATCCCCTGGTGAGGACGTGCACTCTGCTGTCCATAGAGACATTGCCATTATAGGGTGCGGCTTTACTATTTATATTTGATACTAATAAAGCCAGCAAAGACTTAGGCTGGGGTCACACTTGCGAGAGCAATGCGAGAAACTCACACTAGTCTCTCGCATCAATACCCAGCACCGACACTGGCACTCGGGACAGGAGCATTCAGCTGCATAGAAAGACATGCCGCCATACGCTCCTGTCCCGAGTGCCGGCGGCAGTGCCAGGTATTGATGCGAGAGACTCACGCAATTTTTTCTCATTGCTCTCGCAAGTGTGACCCCGGCTTTAGTCAGAGAGACTCATTGCCTAAGAAAGGTAAAATAATCCAAAATCATTCTTCAATTATATAAACACTAAGAAATTCAAAAGTGATAGTGTTGGCCTCAGAGTTAGGCCGGCGTCACACTTGGCGTAAGACAATACGGTTCGTATATTACGGCCGTAATACGCTGAAAAGTCCCCAAAAAAGTGGTCCGTAGCTCCTCCGTAGGCAGGGTGTGTCAGCGTATTTTGCGCATGGCATCCTCCGTATGTAATCCGTATGGCATCCGTACTGCGTGTTTTTCTCGCAGGCTTGCAAAACACGGCTATACAAGGGATCCATGTGTTAAAAAAAATAATTATATATATATACTGTATATATATATATATATATATATATAATTAATATATATATGTATATATATATTATTACTTCATACAGCGCTAGATAGCTTTAAAGCCGGTAATTCAATTACCGGCTTTTGCTATCTCCTTCCTAAACCCGACATGATTTGTGACATGGTTTACATACAGTAAACCATGTCATATCACCTTTTTTTTTGCATATTCCACACTACTAATGTTAGTAGTGTGTATATGCAAAATTTGGCCGTTCTATCTACTAAATTAAAGGGTTAAATGGCGGAAAAAATTGGCGTGGGCTCACGCGCAATTTTCTCTGCCAGAGTAGTAAAGCCAGTGACTGAGGGCAGATATTAATAGCCTGGAGAGGGTCCATGGTTATTGCCCCCCCCCCCCCGGCTAAAAACACCTGCCCCCAGCCACCCCAGAAAAGGCACATCTGGAAGATGCGCCTATTCTGGCACTTGGCCACTCTCTTCCCATTCCGTGTAGCAGTGGGATATGGGGTAATGAAGGGTTAATGCCACCTTGCTATTGTAAGGTGACATTAAGCCAAATTAATAATGGAGAGGCGTCAATTATGACACCTATCCATTATTAATCCAATAGTAGTAAAGGGTTAAAAAAACACACACACATTATTAAAAATTATTTTAATGAAAAAAATCACAAAGGTTGTTGTAATAATTTATTCTACGCTCAATCCACTCACTGAAGACCCTCGATCTGTAACAAAGTCAAAATAATAAACCAACAATATCCTTACCTTCCGAAGATCTGTAATATCCAACGATGTAAACCCATCTGAAGGGGTTAAAATATTTTGCAGCCACGAGCTTTGCTAATGCAACGTTGTTCGTGGCTGCAAAACCCCGGGGAATGAAGGTAAAGTAGGTCAATGACCTATATTTACCTGCATTTGCGGTGAGGCGCCCTCTGCTGGTTGTCCCTAGATCGTGGGAACTTTCCTAGAAAGCTCCCAGGCTCGAGTTCATATGAGGCGCCCTCTGCTGGTTGTCCTCATATGTGACCGCTCACGCGACCAATCACAAGCTGCGACGTCATCGAAGGTCCATAACACGCTCATTCTTCGGAACGAAAGCAAGGCTTTTGCAGCGGTGACGACCAGGGCGCATCAGAGGGTAAGTATATCAATATTTTTATTTTTATTCTTTATTTTACACATGAATATGGATCCCAGGGCCTGAAGGAGAGTTTCCTCTCCTTCAGACCCTGGGATCCATTACAGGATACCTTCCGATATTTGTGTCCCATTGACTTGTATTGGTATCGGATATCGGTATCGGCGATATCCGATATTTTTCTGATATCGGCCGATACCATCCGATACCGATACTTTCAAATATCGGACGGTATCGCTCAACACTAGTATTAACCACTAAACCAATGTTTTAGAGCATCAGCGCAATGGATCTCATGACATCTCATCCATAATATTTCATCCATACGCTGAGAAGATCCAGTGCATGAATTGACCGATGCAGATTTGACATGAACAATTTGATTTCATCCTTTGCAATACAAAGGATCAGGTCAGTGGTAAAGGTGTGACATTACATAGTAGTAACACAAAAGACTCCTTTAAATTGTTCACTCTTTATTTCATTGCAGCCATTTGGTAAATTCAAAAAAGTTAATTTTTTTCTCATTAATGGACACTCTGCACCCCATCTTAACTGAAAAAAAAAAAACAGAAATGTAATTTTTGCAAATGTATTAAAAAAGAAAAACTGAAATATCACATGGTCACAAGTATTCAGACCTTTTGCTCAGTTTTGCGTAGAAGCACCCTTTTGAGCTAGTACAGCCATGAGTCTTCTTGGGAATGAAGTTTTTCACACATGGATTTGGGGATCTTCTGCCATTCTTCCTTGCAGATCCTCTCCAGTTCCGTCAGGTTATATGGTGGACAGCCATTTTCAGGTCTCTCCAGAGATCCTCAATTGGGTTTAGGTCAGGGCTCTGTCTGGGCTAGTCAGGAATGGTCACAGAGTTGTTCTAAAGCCACTCCTTTGTTATTTTAGCTGTGTGCTTAGGGTCATTGTCTTGTTGAAAGGTGAACCTTCGGCCAAGTCTGAGATCCAGAGCACTCTGGAAGAGGTTTTCATCCAGCATATCTCTGTACTTGAAAGGATTCATGTTTCCTTCAATGATAACCAGTCATCCTGTCCCTGCAGCTGAAAAACACCTCATAGCATGATGCTGCCACCACGTTTCACTGATAGGATTGTATTGGGAAGGTGATGTGAGTTGCCCTGCCAGGGCCGTGGGGTACTCGGTATCGGGTCCTGCGTTCACAGGGGGATGTCACGGTGGCGACCCGGTCCGTGGCCCTGGGCGCCTATGTAAAAGGGAAAGGTCTTTAATGGGAATAAAGTTTATGTTCGTGATGCCACCTGTGGTGTTCGTTCAGTGGGGAACGACGCTGCTTTAAGAGGTCCTCTGGGGTGATGTTATGGCAGTTAGATGGCATACCTTCCCACAGGTGAAGTATATCCCCAGGGCTCCTGGTGTGTAGATAGAAGATGGTCAATGGGCCAGTAAAGAATGAGGACACAGGTTTGCAGTCTCTTTACATGGTTTACTGAAGACATCAGCAGCCCCAGTCCAGGGCACCAGATCACAGGACAGGCAGGGTCCGGCTGGGTTGGAGGCAAGTTAGGATTCCCCTTATCCAGGTAAAAATCAAAACCTTCCTCTAGCATCGTGGTTTTGTAGTCCCTTACTGCCTATGGCTTCTGATAAGGTCCTCACAGATGTTCTCTCTCTCTGTCCCTCATATAGGATAGGACACGACCCGTATGACTGGTGACTTGAGGCGGTTTATAGGGACTTTAGCATGCCCCAGCCTCTAAGGGTGTCACCGTGCCTCCTGGGTACTAAGGCAGACTGGTAACGTGGAGTTCAGCTGTCCTGCCGGTCTCTGATGTATTCATGGAGGGTCTTACGATTCTCGGTGTTCCAGCTACCGGTTTCTGCGCCTCAGAAGGATGCAGCTTGCTCGGGGCTGGTCTCCCCCTGGTATCCTCTCCTTTGCTTTGCTCTCCTGCATGTTCACTGCAATGTATTCGGCCTTCTGAATGTTTCTTTGCAGGAACTGCTGTACTGCGGCTACACAGCTCCGTAAACCCTCTTCTGCCTTAGACTGATCCAGTCTGTTTCCTGGCAAGAACTGTTCTCCAGCTCTTACTGACTACTTTCCCTCCAAACTACCTTATATCTGGGGAGTCACCTAGTGAATAGGATCAAAAGCTCCCCCTGGTGGCCTGGAGTGTGAATGTGTTGTATGCTTGTGTTACCTGGTTACAGTTATCCCTTCTTGCCTCCAAAGGTAGCATAACCTTTCCCGTGAGGGAAGCAATGCTACTGTGACAACCAGGACCCTGGGGTGCCAAAGATGAGCAGTGCCTGCTTATAATATCACCAAAAAGGTCTATCTTCGTCTCATCAGACCAAAGAATCTTATTTTCCATAGTCTGGTAGTCCTTCATGTGTTTTTTAGCAAAATCTATATGGCCTTTCATATGTCTTGCACCGAGGAGAGGCTTTAGTCAGGCCGCTCTGCCATAAAGGTCCGACTGGTGGAGGGCTGTAGTGATAGTTGACTCTGTGGAACGTTCTACCATCTCCCCACTGCATCTCTGGAGCTCAGCCACAGTGATCTTGGGGTTCTTCTTTACCTCTCTCACCAAGGCTCTTCTCCCACGATTGCTCAGTTTGGCTGGATTGTCAGGTCTAGGAAAACTTCTGGTGGTCCCAAACTTCTTCCATTTAAGGATTATTGAGGCCACTGTGCTTTTAGGAACCTTGAGTACTGCAAAAATGCTGTTTTAACCTTGGCCAGATCTGTGCCTTGTCACAATTCTGTCTCTGAGCTCCTTGACCAGTTTCTTTGACCTCATGATTCTCATTTGGTCTGACATGCACTGTGAGCTGTCTGGTCTCTTATAGTCAGGTGTTTGCCTTTCCAAATCATGTCCTATCAGTTTAATTTAACACAGCTGAACGACAATGAAGGAGTAGAACCATCTCAAGGATGATCATAAGGAAATGGACAGCATGGGACTTAAATATGAGTGTCTGTGCAAAGGGTCTGAATACTTTACCATGTGAACTTTTAGTTTTTCGTTTTTATTAAATTTGCAAAAATTTCTACATTTCTGTATTTTTCAGTCAAGAAGGGGCGCAGAGTGTACATTAATGTTTAAAAAATGAACTTTTTTGAATTTACCAAATGGCTGCAATGAAACCAAGAGTGAAAAATTTAAAGGGGTCTGATAACTTTCTGTACCCACTGTAAATCTTAGGACAATTGCAGATAATGGCATGCACCAGATTTCTGGAGCGGCAATTGAAATGTCCTGTAGAGTTAATACATGACGTAAAGATGTTCAAAGAGACTCTCTCCAGTGCCGACACAAAGGGGCAAACATTGCAATTCCCACATATATAAGTGCCTCTTAACCTAACATCATGATTCAACTTCTTAGTAGGCCTTTTAAAGTGGCTACTAGTGTGCCCATCCTTCACATTTTTTGCCCTTCTGGAAAACAAACTCGGAGTAGGGGAAATGAAGGAGGCCAGTTTCGGTTCACTAAGTAGCATCCCCCAATTCTTTTCCAGAATCTTCCAAATGTCATGCCATTGGTTATTATAAGTCGTAATGGCACTGATTGGTCTCATCTCATTCCTAGGTTGCTTATTAAGCAAACTCCCCCAGTCAGAGTCCCTTGTAGATTGAAAAGTCTAGGAGACAATCTTGCGTGGACAGCCCCTCTGCACAAACTGCTCTGTGAGATCTCTGGCTTGTGTTGTAAATTCCTCCATAGTACTACAATTTCTACTGAGCCACAAAAATTGTCCTTTTGGTATCCCCTTGATCAAATGAAAGGAGGGAAAACTAGAAAAATGCAAAAGAGCGTTCATTACAGTAAGCTTACCGAACAAAGAGGTGGTAATTTGAGTACCTTGAATCTGTATAGAAAGGTCCAAAAACTCTGCAGAAGTCTTTGCCAGACTGTACGTCAAGATGATGTTTCAAGAATTATATAAAAAAAGAAAAAGTAGCATGCAAAGCCCCGGGCTTTGCATGCTACTTTTTCTTTTTTTATATAATGGATTACCATTTAAATGATGCATCAATCTTTATTAAAGTGGCAACACAACAATACTGCATGATTAAAAACATTTAAAACAACGTGTAACAACACAATAGACCACAATAGGGCCGTGCCCTTGCCAAACCCCCAAGTAAACAATAATAGTTCAAAAGCTACATAGTGAACATGAAAAAATCACACTATTATGGCCAAATGAGTTGAGCACTCGTACTGATAAACACGATAGAAAGAACAATCAGAATAATATCAGGCAAACCAAAAGGTTGGAAGACGGCTGAACCCACTGAAGCAACATTAACATGCGGTGCCCCAGGGTCCTGGTCGTCGCAGTGGTATTACTTCCCTCTCGGGGAGAGTGATGCTACGTTTGGAGGCAAAGAAGGATAACTGCATCCAGGTATCACAAACATGCAACACATTTCACACTCCAGGCCACCAGGGGAAGCCTTGCTCCAATTTATTAGGTCACTCCCCACATATAGGTAAAACTGGTTGCCTGAAGGGAAAGTTAGTCAGTTGCTGGCTGAGCCCCGCTCAGTTAGTTGGTCCCTGCAGGGGTGGGATCCTGTCAGAGAGCAAAGGAGAAGGACACAGAGCTGTGTATGCGAATAAAAGAGAGAAAATAGCATATGGACGGCACTGCCCCAACTAAATCCATAATCTTCAGGAAAGCCGGTACTAGAAAGCTATATCATGTCAGCAACAGCCATGGCAAAAAAGATATTGGGTGCAAAACCATGAAATAACATATGTGTCCCAGGTAGCAAAAGAAAAAAAGCAGGATGCACTCACCAATCTTCAAAGTAGCTCCCCTGCTCGCACGAGCTCCTTTTCTTCTCCCCCGGCCATGAAGTTTTAATTGTGAAGACTCAATAAAATTTGCTACTTTGAAGATTGGTGAGTGCATCCTGCTTTTTTTCTTTTTTTTTTTTTCTTTTGCTACCTGAGCTGTGTATGCCCTCAGAGCTGCAGTTCTTAGAAAGATACATCGAAGGCAGAATTATATTGCAGCGAACATGCAAGGAAGTCATAGCAAAGGAGTGAATATCAGGAGGGGACCAGCCGTACACAGGCACTCCAACTTCATGACGAAAAACATCAATAAATTTGGCTAAGTGGAGTTGGCTTCAAAAGAAGCCTAGTGTAGGAAAGTACAGCCCCAGGATCCAAGAAAAAGGAACATACAAGTAACAGTGGCCCAAAATGGGTCTTAAATCCACATACTACCTGGACCTGGGCAGAATAAAACCCACATGGAAAATCCTATAAAAAGTAAAAGTTGTAATGTGGATTAAGCTAGGTTTACATTAGCGTTTATGTGCACAGCGTATCATCTGCATGTGCAAAAACATGCCAAAACGCATTCAAACGTATGTTTATGCTGTGTTTTTTATCCGCATGATCTTACGCATGACGGCAAAAAAACGCTGCCTGTGCATGCATTTGTATGCGTTTGCGCTGTTTATGTGCATGCGTACGGTATTTCTCAATGGGCTTGGCTTATGGGATTTCTATATATAGACCCTGCAAAACTGAAATCCTATTCTTTTGATGCTGTATCCTGCTGCAAGATGGATCTTAGTGTGGAGAGCTTCAATCTGTATTTGAATTTATTATTTAATTTGGCTTTAGCTTTTGCTGTGGGTTGTGAGGAAGAAAGAAGAAGAGAAAAGGTACCTTCACACTGAGCAACTCAACAACGATATCGCTAGCGATCCGTGATGTTGCAGCATCCTGGATAGCGATATCGTTGTGTTTGACACGCAGCAGTGATCAGGATCCTGCTGTGACATCGTTGGTCAGAGTAGAAAGGCCAGAACTTTATTTCATCGCTGGATCTCCTGCAGACATTGCTGAATTGGCGTGTGTGACGCCGATCCAGCGATGTCTTCACTGGTAACTAGGGTAAACATCGGGTTACTAAGCGCAGGGCCGTGCTTAGTAACCCGATGTTTGCCCTGGTTACCAGTGTAAATGTAAAAAAAACAAACAGTACATACTTACATTCCGGTGTCTGTCCCCTCGCCGTCAGCTTCCCGAAAAAAACTGACTGTGAGCGCCGGCCGGCCGTAAGGCACAGCGGTGACATCACCGCTCTGCTTTACGGCCGGCCGGCGCTGAGACAGTGCAGGGAAGCAGAACGCTGGGGGACAGACACCAGAATGTAAGTATGTACTGTTTGTTTTTTACATTTACAATGGTAGCCAGGGTAAACATCGGGTTACTAAGCGCGGCCCTGCGCTTAGTAAACCGATGTTTACCCTGGTTACCAGGGGACTTTCGCATCGTTGGTCGCTGGAGAGCTGTCTGTGTGACAGCTCTCCAGCGACCACACAGCGATGAAACAGCGACGCTGCAGCGATCGGCATCGTTGACTATATCGCTGCAGTGTCGCTTAATGTGACGGTACCTAAAGACGGAGAAGTCATCATTGCTATTGGCAACACTCCATTGTTGAAGTCTGAGAGAGCAGTGGAGCCTGCCTCTCATTGTTCACCGAGCTTCATGAAAACCCCCAAATATTTTTTGAATACTCAAGAATGTCTGAACAGAGCTTTGATGAATTGCTGCATCATGTGAGTGGATCCATCACCAGGCAGGACACACAACTATGTAGAGCAATTTCTGCTGAGGAACGTCTGTCCGTGACCCTAAGGTATGTAATTTTGAAAGGGAAACACCTGTAATTAATAGATTTGTTATAAAAACCATGTATTGATTTTTTTCCCATTTTCATTTTTTTCCACAGATTCCTGGCTACTGGAGAGACCTTAAGATCTTTACATTTTTCATTTCAGATTGGAATGTCCACCCTTTCTAGGATTGTTGGAGACACCTGCCGTGCATTGTGTGACGTTCTGCATGCAGAATTCCAGAATTTGTAATTTTCCCATCTGTGTGGGGGCTGTGGATGGCAAACACATTTGGGTTCTTAAAGCTGCTGTAAGTGGATCTGAGTACTTCAACTATAAAAAATACTTTTCCATTGTTCTCATGGTGATTGCAGATGCTGAGTGTAGACTTGTCGCCATTGATGTTGTCTCATTTGAATGAGGAAATGACTCACAGACTTTCAAAAACTCTGACATGGGACAACGTTTGTATGCTAATAATTTCAATTTCCTACCACCACAATCTCTTCCGAACACTGTAGGACTGCCCATGCCATTTGTTGTTGTTGGGGATGAGGCATTTCAAATGTGTGCCAACCTCATAAAACAATACTTAAGTTGGGTCTTGAATCACACCAAAGGGATTTTCAACTACAGACTGACAAGGACACGAAGAACTGTGGAGTGTGCTTTTGGTTTGCTGGCAGCTAAATGGCACATTTTGGTAACACCAATCAATCTTAAAATAGAGACAATTGATGAGGTTGTGAAAGCGTGTGTTGTTCTTCATAATTACATCCTGGAAAAAGAGCAACCCCACTTTGAACTTGATGAACCTGTTAATACCACATTGGCGGATTATCATGCTCAAATAAATTGGCTGCCTACTTTGTCTTTGATATTGGATGTGTGTCATGCCAAGATGAAATGGTTTAAGCTGTAAATACCCTGTTTCTCCGAAAATAGGGCGCCCCCTAAAAGTAAGGCATGCTAGGGGGGCACTTTGCCTGCTAATATAAGGCACCCCCCTGAAAATGAGGCATACCTTGTTCTGTGCATGGGGCATACAGTTGTGTCTTGCTCCCGCTGTCCGGTGCCCGCTACTGCAGCCGCGCTGTTCGCAGGAGTTATTCACAGCCTCGGAGCTGTGTGCCGATCTCTGCCCATGAGCCCTGCGCCAATCACAGCGCAGGAACCACGGACTAGCAGACGTCATCCATAGCCTCTGATTGTTCCTGGGCTGTGATTGGTCCAGGGCTCCTGCGCTCTGATTGGCCCAGGGCTCCTGCACCACCAAAGCACTGAAAGCAGCACCGCGGAGGAAGCCAGTAAGAAAATGAAAGTGTGTGTGTGTGTCTGTGTAAGGGTGTGTGTGTGTACGGTACACACACGGGAGGCTGCAGTGGGATATTGTGATAATGGGAGGCTGCAGTGGTATACCAGGATGATGGGAGGCTGCAATACTGTACTGTAGAATGATGGGGGCTGTAATGTAATGATGGGGGTGCTGTATTGGGGACTGTAAAGGGATGATGAGTGCTGCAATGGGATGATAGGAATATTTGGGGCTGCAAAATGATGATGGGGCTGCTACGGTAAAGGAACTGCTGTGGGTGATTGTTACGGTAGCGGTACTGTGTCCAGAAAGTGTGTGGGAGCCATTTTAGAGCCCTTATGTTTTGTGGCCCTGTGTGGGAGACAGGCAATTACAGTACTGTACCGTAGTGTGTTACTTTGATTTGTTGTCTGCTTTTCTGCTGAACGGTCTACCGTAAAGTACCGTACTGAAAAAAAATACCGTAAACAATGGGGATACAGTATATTTTTACCCCTAGACATGAGCGCTAAAAGAAAGAGCTATTCCGTCGAGTACAAAAAAGGAATCCTGGAAGAATCGTGGGCCAAAAATCTTACTGAATGCTGCAAAGAGAAAATGTTGAGTTTCCGATTGGTCCAAGAATGGCGAGCAGATTACGGTAACCTCAGTCAACAAGGGGACAGCGGAAATGCTAAAAAGCGCAAGGTTGGATCTGGTCTGCAACCATTACATTCCGAGCTGGAAGAGCTGATCTGTGAGTGGGTTGCTGACAGGAGAGCAA
This sequence comes from Ranitomeya imitator, assembly GCF_032444005.1. Taxonomy (NCBI): domain Eukaryota; kingdom Metazoa; phylum Chordata; class Amphibia; order Anura; family Dendrobatidae; genus Ranitomeya; species Ranitomeya imitator. Next base: position 1,107,205,402 of record NC_091282.1, read on the forward strand.
AGACATTGGTTTGGACTAGGCCTCAGATTTAAGAATTTGTCCTTGCAATGGCACCACAGTGAAATTTCCCCTGAAGAATTCAAGGCATCACAACACTGGCTGGATAACTTCCTTCAACGAAGTGAATTGTCTTTGAGAAGATCCATAACACTCTTTAGGCTGGAAGATACTGAAATTATTAAACGCGCATTTGCATACAAGAACTTTTATTGATGATGCTGACTTCTCTAAATACAATCTTTCCAACATGATTGCCATGGATGAAACTGCAGTGTTTATGGGCCAAGCATCTCAAACAACAATTGAACAACGAGGTACCTCCTCAGTGTACTTTCCCTCCACTGCTTATGAAAGTGCACGTGTTATCTATATTTTGGCGATGCATCTGGATGGCACTAAAGTCCCACCTTTGCTCATTTCAAAGGGCAAGAAAGACAAGATTGAACGTGTTTCAAGCATTTATATTCTTGAAACTAAAAAAGCCTGGGCCACACAAGCAGTTATAAGGAAGTGGGTCGATTTAATGCTGCCGCGTGTTATGCGAGGGAGGCAAAGATGAATGCTGATCTGGGATGCAGCCAGCACACACCGCGCCAAAGACATGAAGAACTTCCTTCATGAGAGAAGGATAGATCAAATAATGATTCCTGCAGGAATGACGGCTTATCTCCAGTCTCTTGATATCGCCATTAACAAGCCATTCAAGGACAATTTGCGTGTGGAAATCAATGACTACATTGAAAATAGAATGGAGAGAAATCAATGTGGAAACTTTGTGAATCCTAAAGAGATTGTGACTTGGGTGAAGAATTCATGGGAGAAAATCACTGACACTTGCATTGCAAATGCACTACGAGCAGGCTACCTTGACAAGAAGTGCTCATTTAAGGACAGTGCTATTGGAAGACATGAGAGATATGGGCTAATGATTCTGAAAGAAATGGATTCACAAGAAATTCCACAGGAACTTCAGAGTTTGGATTGTTATGATGATGTTCCAGAAGATGATGACATGGTTGTCATTGAATAAATCTTGTTTTGTGTTATTAAATATTGAGATCAGTAAATGAACCATTGTTCGTTGTTTTACATGTTGTACATGGAAATACCGTAATTATATGGTAGTAACAAGAAATTCTTGATACGATTCACAGTTTATTGGATTCTACTGTTTTGTGATTACTACTGTTCAGCATACGCTGGTACGTTGATAAATGTTAATTTTTTTGTTCAAAAATAATTTGTCAATTCTTTTACACGTTTAAATAAAGAGATAAATACTTCACTCAACAATACACACGTTTAAATAAAGAGCTAAAGAAAACACAGTGAGACAGTTATTGTGAATCAAAATAATTTTTATTAAGAAAAATAAAAACAATTTTAAAATTTAAAAAAAAATGAAAATATGATTATTTTTGGGTTCTACGGGAGGGAATGACATGGTGGACCTGGGATGTGTTGGGCTGTGATGGTTACTGTTGGGCTCAAGGACACTGACACAGAATGCACCCTTATCCACCCTGAGTTTGTGCAACTGTAAGAACTAATTTCTGGGAAGACCCTGACTGTTGCCGGATTTTGGGTTGTTCAGCTTCCCTTATGGATGTCCCTGGTTTTGCTGGATTGGGGAGCAAGGAGAGGGATATGTGAAGTGGGGGTGTCCAAGAATCTCCCCACAAATGTGTTATTGGGAACTGATCTGTGATGATTGATTAGCCAAAATTTTCCTAGCAACCCTCCCAAGTTTGACATGTCATGCATTTCAAAGGTTAATACTGTGAATGTTATGCATAAGGAAAATGTGTTCTGTGATAAGGGATAACTCAGCCACTTCACGCTGTGGGGTGATGTTGCTGAGGATCCCCTAAAATTAGCCAGCATAAGTGCTAAGGGACAGGCACAGGGATCACAAAGCTAGTGGTCCCATGTAGCTGACCATTGTCACGACGGAAGGTGACATAGCCGGTAGTAGCTTCCCCATGATTAGCACAGCTCCTGAGGAAATGGGAGGATGGGGAGAAGCATGGGGATCATAAGGAAGGTGGTCACATGCAACTGATCAGTGTTACAATGGACAGTGACATGGCCAGTGATAGCTGGCCATAATTAGCACAGCTCCTAAGGTAATAAGGGAGGCAGAGAAGGTCTGCTTCCGTCTTTCTGGTGCCGCCACCTTCTTGTTGCTGCCGTCTTTCTGTTGCTGCCGTCCTGGTGCTGTTGGATGTTAGTATAGAAGCTTTGAAAATGTCTGTTTCTCTTTGCAGTCTGTACTCTGTACTAATTTTTTTCAGGTCCCTTGTAGACTGTTTGCTTCTCCAGCCCTGTTGCTGCCATCGTAGATAGACATACAAGGCAAAAAATAGTAATAAAATATGTATCAAGAAACAAAGTAATTCAAATCGGAGAGCTGGTACCAATATGGTATCCCACAAATGGAATAGGGTGAAGAGGAAGTAAACAGTAGATTACAATTTTTGTATAAAGTGACAGTGCAGCATAATATTAGCATTAAGCCATTAAAGGAAGGGATAAAGTCACATTGTAAGAAGAAAAATCATCAATAACACTACCAGTGTTACTAATGGCGAAATACATCTACCAATCAAAGGCTTTTACCCATATTTCAATTTGTGAGGCCACACGCACAGCCCCAACGCGTGTCTCGCGTTTGCTTTCCCATGGGGCCGTAGTGAGTAGAGTGTCCCCATTACCCCTTAAATATACATGTAGAATGTAAATACTACCGATTGAGTGCGGCGCATGTGTCGGACGATGAGCGCTGGAAATTACAAATACTTTTAGATTACATCTTGGATTATATACTCCAATTTTTTTGTAAGCATGCTAATTGAGATTGTCACTTCCCATAGTACCCAATTTCCTACTTCGTTATGTCAATTTTACCAGTCTATTTATAAGAGATTCAGATGGTCAACTATTTTTGCTACTGCAATCCCATGTGAGAGGCGGAGGAGGGAGGGGTGAAGTCACCCAATCAATAGGGGCTTCAGAGATTTTAATATTTTCTATTATTGGGGTAATCACTTTTTCACACAGGGCCCTATAGATTTGGATTTCTTTTTCCCATAATAATAAATACTTTCATTTAAAAACTGCATTTTATGTTTACTTGTGTTATCTTTGTCTAATATTTTTTTTTTTTTTGGTAATCTGTAACATTTAAGTCTGAGAAACATGCAAATGAATAGAAAATCAGGAAGGGGCAAACACTTTTTCACAACACTGTCTAAAATACAAAGGAAATTTGTCATTTTTAACTTTAGGCCTTATAGAGATAATTTTATTTTCATCTTGCTTAGCTGTTCACAATAACAGTAATTTTCACCAGGGGTGCCCAAATTTTTACATGCCACTGCATACAGTTAACTGTGGAGGACATTATACAGTGTAGAGGGGAGCTATGGGCCCACCATACTCTGTATAAGGGAGCTGTGGGCCCATCATGCTTTGCATAGGGGAACGGTGGGGGCATCACACTGTGCATAGGAGAGCTTTGTGGGCATAACCTTTTGAATAATTCGGGTGAACCACATCAATCTATAATGAAGCATCTGAGGTGCTGAAGCATTTTTTTTATAGCTCTACATTTGCAAGCTTCAATTCAGCAAGTTTCCTCTTAGCATTCTAGTAACACGGATTAAGTTGCTGATGGAAACTCTGATGAGAATTTGAAGCAACTATAACTTCAGCAATAGAGAGAGCAATCTACTTAGAATTCTGTGCTTTATGACTGATCTACAACCCCAATCCCAAAAATGCTGTAAAACAGGTAATGAAAACAATAATTTGGAAATCTCTCACAGCCATGTTTGATTCATATCAGAACATAGAGAACAGATCAGAAGGTGAAAATTAGACATTTTCCATTTCATTTGAAACCACTTGCACTAATGTTTTTCATTAGCACCACTTACTTTTTCAACATTGTATTAACTCTGTCAACTTTTTTTGAGATGTGTTCCTGCCATCACTTTCTAAATAAGTAAATCTTTTCAAATTGCACTTTAACTACCTGTGTTCTATGCTCATATGAATAAAATATTGCTATAAGAGATTTCCAAATCATTGCATTCTTGCTTTCTTTACATTTTTCTCCAATGTTTTTTAAGTTGAGGTTGTATAAATGATCATCTAGCCAATAGAGATGAGCGAACATCGTCGGCTGCCTCCTTATTCGGCAAGCTATAGCGCTTACTGAATAAGCTGCAGAGGCTTGTCGGATACCTGGAGAGCTCCCGATAATCAGCTGTTCGGTGGCGCAATTGTGTGTGTTGCGGCTGTGTGACATTCACAACACATGCATGGAGAGCTTGGTTGTTGGGCTCTCCATGCATGTGGTGTGACTATCACATAGCCGTGACACATGCTTCTGATCAGCCGGCGCACTCCAGGTATCCGGGTTCCCTCTGCAGCTTATTCGGTAAGCGCTATAATTTGCCAAATAATGAGGGACCCCAACATATTCGCTCATGTCTACTAGCCATCAGATGAGGGACATGTCCCCATAAGACCCATACCCCAAATAACGACACATAGACAATTAAGCTGGCATAAAAATGGCCGTGAGGTTTTATTTTGGGTTACATAAATACCTTTAAATATTCTCCAATAAATAAACATCCAAATAACATGTTTCCAACAACCAGAAATTTCCAAATGACCAAATCCACCCATAACTGAGTGATTTTTTCCCACAAGCAAAACCTCGCGACAATATAATAAAATAAATAAATAAATAGGGGGGGAGGGTGGGCTCTTCTTTCTTCTTGCGCCAGCAACTGAGGTACACCGGGCAGAGCAGGGGGAGGTTATATGACGCAAAAAAATGCCAAAACTCTTGTGGCCAATCAAATTGCCATAAAAACGGCACGCAAAAAAACAGGCTAAAACCAGTTTTTGGCTCAGAACCATTCCTAGCTCCAACCTTAATTACACAATAAAATTAAGTCGCAATCTAATCCTAAGCAACATTTGAACTAAGGGGGGTCTATGAGGACATGAGACCCCCGCTATATTTCTTGTCATCTACGCGGGGGGGGGGGCTAACAATCTTTGCAGACTGGAATGCCCAATTAAGGTTTATTTAGATAAAAAGTGACAAAACGTTTTAAGATGTAGGAAATTTGTAACAACAGGGTTATTGCTAAAAATACAACCTTGACATAAAATGATTTCATTATACTGCACTGTCCAGATTAGATAACACAGTATTGTTAATGTTTCACAAATGCTTTACAACTAAAGCATGACTTATAGCCATAAAACAGCATGTGATCATTCATATCTGCATGATGTTTTTTTTTTTTAAGCAGTTGTAGCCAGGAGGAACATAGTAGTCTGCAAGACTGTACAATAATGTACAGTTCACATCTTGGAACCAAGGTTTGAAGAAATTCTCTAAGGTTGATATTGGTGAATGTCCTGTGATGGCTCTAAGTGAAGACGTACATCTGATCTGGCTGTCTGCAGCTATAGTCTTGCTGACATTGCTGGCTATTTCTGCTACCCCTTTTCTTACTGAGTATATTCGAAAATGGAATATAATGAAGCCCATTCCTGGATTCAGTCCAACCTACCCAATAATTGGAAATGCTCTGCGATTCAAGCCAAATGGTGGAGGTACAGAATTTTTTCTATATTCTTCTTTTTGAAGTTTTTTTTTTTAATTCTTGCTATGCACCACCCACTCGTCAGACCATTAGGCACCTAGCATTTCAGATTTACCAAAAGTGTTGCTTAAAGGGATTGTCTACATTTTTTTTCATGGTTGCACAGCTCCGATCCTTCTAATTTCTTGCTCTTAAGAGGGAAGAGCGCTCCTGATGTATTGACCGACCAGCGGTATGATTACGTGATTGCACCTCTGACACTCTCATGCTGCAAGTATGGGTACTTTTGGAGCAAGAGGTTTCAAGGCTGGCAGGATCCAGTAATTCAATCAGCTACAAATACAAAAGAACTTGTAGGAACTACACTTCTTGGCTAGGAGACTGGCCACTGGCAAAAGACTGCTGATGAGCACAAAATACTGAAGACAAAAGAGATGATTTTTAAATAATAAGTATGGTAAATGGCATAGTAGCTTGCTTTTACGAACACTTTGTTATTTTACTCATTTAAATTATAATAAGTAGTAATGATGTTCAAAGTTTCTTCATAAGAGACAGGTATCCACAAGGCGACAGTAACAAGAAATGCCCTCATCCTCTCTTAAAAAGGACCTGTCACTAGGTCAAAAATGGTCAGTTCTTGCTCTTACTTCATTCCTTCTGCTCCCCTGAGTATTCTATTGTTTTTTGAGGATAGTTCTAGGAATATGGACCTTCTTATTTGCATTTAGATTTTTTTTTAAATCAAGGCAGTGTTGCTCACAGGATTCTCTGGGAGCATGTCTTTAGGCAGTTCCACTAATTGACACTGTGAGTAAAACCTTCCTGCTAAAGAGCAGAAACATTAGAAGCAAATAAAAATGTTTAAATCTCTGAAACCATATGGAGGATTTAAAAAACAAACAAACAAGATCTGCCTTCTTTTGACCTGGGGACAGGTCCTGTTTAAGTCATACTAAGGTTTCAGTTGTTGGGGCGGCGCAGCGCTGGTTCAGTCACCGCTCTGAGAATAGAGAGCGGCGGCTGTTACCGTGCCCCCCATACTGACTGACAGCCGGCTCTAATGCTGAGCTGCTGTCAGTTAGTGCAAAGGGTGTGGTTACAGCCGCTACTCTCTATGGGTCAGTGAAAAAAGCAGACAACACTTGGATTCCATCATTGTTTTTCACTGACTGATAGCAAGGAGAAGATGGAGAAACTTTATTTTTTCTCATCAGCAGATTAAACACTGATGAAACTCACTAATAAAACTCAGGCCGTTTTTCTCCATACATTGAAAAACTGATGTCTAAATGAGGCCTTAGTATAAGGACGGAGGTGTTCACTACTCAGTGTCTTGGTGGCTTTGGTTATTGGCATTATATGTCCATGTGGTACACTACCTTACAATATTAAGGATCTTTCAGACATCCATGATCATCGGCCCAATCTCAGATTGTAATGCACGGACTGGCCGTTTGTCTGCAGACCCCACCGAGACAGCCTCATAGAAATATATGAAGCTGTAATGATGTGTTCGGGAGACACATGGCCTGTTTTTGCATTACAATCCAATATTGGACCGATGATCATGGACATCTGAATGAGACCTTAAGTTGTGCAACATCATAAAAACATTTTGTTCAATAAAATTGTGCACCTCACAACCTCTGTATTTTCTGAGACCCAGCTTGAGAAAGGCATGTGCTACACAGCAATTCCTATTATGAATGGAAAAAAAGGTTGCAGATGATACTATGGTTTGTATAGTCGCACTCACATAAAAACACTTACGTTCTAGCTTCCTATTTAAGCATTGTTTATATTTATTAATTCTTTAGATTTTTTCATTGGATTGGTTGAGCACACAGAGGCTTTCAGACACCTACCATTGATGAAAATATGGGTTGGACCAGTACCTTTTCTGATATTATACCATGCAGAAACTGTAGAGGTTAGTCCTTTCATATCCCTTATGTTTGCTACCAGCTACCAGTTTGTATAAGCATGATGGGTTTTAATTCATCAAATAGTTTTAGCCAGAAAGATGGCATAAAGCACTTTTAAAAGTCACAATTTTTTGCACAATGAAGAGCTGCGCAAAAGTTTTGCGACTTTTGACGTTTGCAGCATGTAATTTTGGTGAAGCTGGAGAGGAGCCAGAGCAGGATAGGGTGTAACTACCCCAGCCTATGAAATTCAAGAAACATTTCTACATTTCTTATGCCAGAAAAGCAAATCTAGTCTGCATCTGAAGTAGCATTTCTAGTGAGGCAAGGAGGCGCACACCACTGAGAAGATACGCTGAATTCATTAAGTGGTGTCTACATTGATAGATTATAATGAGGGCAATCTGGGCTACCTCCCTCATTATAATGTTATAATGTAACTCCCCCTTTATGTATAATAATCTCTGGAGCAGATCCCAAACAGAGTGATCTATTTCAAGTGTTTATTTCTGTTAATGTTGATGATTATGACTTATAGCCAATGAAAAGCCAAAAGTCATCTCAGTAAATTAGAATTTAACAAAAAAACACTTGAAAAGGCTTCCTAAGCATTTTAAAAGGTTCCTTAGTCTGTTTCAGTAGGCTCCACAATCTTGGGGAAGACTGCTGACTTGACAGATGTCCAGAAGGAAGTCATTGACACACTCCACAAAGTGGGTAAGCTACAAAACGTCATTGCTAAAGAAGCCGGCTGTTCACAGAGTGCTGTATCCAAGCGTATTAATGGAAAATTGAGTGGAAGGAAAAAGTGTGGTAGAAAAAGGTGCACAAGCAACTGGGTTAAACTCAGCCTTGAAAGGATTATTAAGAAAAGGCCATTCAAAAATTTGGTGGAGATTCACGAGGCGTGGACTGCTACTGGAGTCATTGCTTCAAGAGCCACCACACACAGACGTATCCAGGACATGGGCTACAAGGGTTCACATTCCTTGTGTCAATCCACTCATGACCAATAGACAAAGCCAGAAGCGTCTTACCTGATCCAAGGAGAAAGAGAACTGGACTGTTGCTCAGTGGTCCAAGGTGTTGCTTTCAGTTGAAAGTAAATTTTGCATTTCACTTTGAAATCAAGGTCCCAGAGTCTGGAGGAAGAGTGGAGAGGCCACAATCCAAGCTGCTTGAGGTTTATTGTGAAGTTTCCACAATTAGAGTTGAGCGACCTTGACCTTTTTAGAGTCGAGCCGGGTTTCGCGAAACCCGACTATCTCAAAAGTCGGGTCGAGTGAAATCGGCCGATTATGGTGAAAAGTAGGGATCGACCGAAACACGAAACCCAATGCAAGTCAATGGGGCAGCATAGTCGGCAGTGAGTGGGGGCCAGGAAAACACCTAGAGTGCCCATTTTAATGTCAAAACCATCCATTCTTCTTAATGAAGCTTGTCAAGCGTAATTTACCTTATAATAATTGGAAGGCATTTGAAATTGGGGGTCATTTGGCTAAAGTTGTGTGGGGTAGCGCTGGTTCAAGTAATTAGTGGGCCCAGGAAATCTGGACCACGTCACGGCAGTGGAGCAGGGAGAGGTAAGTATTTCAACTTTGCAAGTGCTGTGATCCTGAGCAAGCAGGGGGGGCCCACTTGTTGGCATTGGCACTGGCACAGGGCCCCTCAAAGTACCGCGGTGTGTTTGCACGGCGGGGGCGCCTCCCACCGGCAGCAACACTTTTGCGTACTATGAGAGGCCCTGTGCCAGTGACGTCGCCAACTAGTATTCCTCCCCCCACCTGATGAAGGAACCTGAACTTTCATCTGCACCTTCCTCTTTGTCCCCGTGTAAGGTGGTATGGTATGCGGGAAGAGCAACCTGACTTTCAGCAGGGTCACAATGTTGTTGTGTAGCATGCACGGGGAATGTTGCGTTATGGGTCAATGTACCAGCAGACTCATCTATCACTGGCTGGGCAATGGGCACGATGAAGTGGAAACACAGATATAGGCCCAAAGAATAAAGTGGGCTAAATGCAGTTCAAAATTGGTAACACAGGAATAACCAGGGGGCATTGCAGTGGAGGACAACTGGAATGAGAGGCTGACACAGAGAGTAGGGCCAAATCAGTAAGTAGTCGAAATGCAGTTCAAAATTGGCAACCGTAGTAAACAGGCGGCACAGCTTTGTTCAGTGGAGGAGAACAGCAAGGAGAGGCAGACACCGATAGTAGGCCCCAACCCAACTAGTAGGCCAAATGCAGTCTAACATTAACAACTACTTAACGAGAGCCTGAAAATGGAATTTCAGGACAGGAAACCAGGAGAACAGCAAGGAGTGGCAGACACCGATAGTAGGCCCCAAACCAACTAGTACGCCAAATGCAGTTGTTCCATTTAACCACAATTTAATGAGAGCCTGTAGATAGAAGCTCAGGAAAGGCAACCTGGGGAACACCTTGGAGTGTAACACACCATCTCTCTCCACCCCATACCCATTTTGTAGGCCTAATGCAGTGTACTTTTCTACAACTACTAAACGAGAGTCGGAAGACCGAAGCAATGGCAAGGCAACCTGGGGAACACCTTGGAGTGTAACACACCCTCTCTCTACACCCCATACCCAATTTGAAGGCCTAATGCAGTGTAGTTTCCAAGAACTACTAAATGAGAGCCGGAAGATCGAAGCTCAGGAAAGGCAACCTGGGGAACACCTTGGAGTGTAACACACCCTCTCTCTACACCCCATACCCAATTTGAAGGCCTAATGCAGCGTAGTTTCCGACAACTACTAAACGAGAGCCGGAAGATCGAAGCTCAGGAAAGGCAACCTGGGGAACACCTTGGAGTGGAACACACCATCTCTCTACACCCCATACCCAATTTGAAGGCCTAATGCAGCGTAGTTTCCAACAACTACTAAACGAGAGCCGGAAGATCGAAGCTCAGGAAAGGCAACCTGGGGAACACCTTGGAGTGTAACACAACGTCTCTCTACACCACGGAAGGGCTGATTCTTAGGAAGGAAGGCTGTTGGAAATAAGCATTGCGCGTCCGAGGGTGATTATATTCTTATTAGGTATATACTCACCCTCGGACGCGCCCTGCTTCTTTATTTGGAATGAATGTTTATTTGCAATGTGGTGTTGACTTTCTCTATTATTTTGGTAATTAATGATTTTATTATTTTCATTGTTTTGCATCTTCTCGGCAATAATATAAAGAAGACGCGACAGGACAACACTCGGTGGATGCCATATCTGTGTTTTCAATTTAAAAAACCTTTCAGTTAACTACTTGCAGGAGAAAGTAATTGTAGCTGGTGGCCATTTTTAGTACTGTACCAGATTTTAGTTGTGTGTTTGTTTTTAATGTTAAAATGTCTGCATTTGATATCTCACCAGTATTTTCTTTTTTATAAGCAAAATACTTTTTTTTTTTTTTATGATGTTGGTTCAAGGGGTACACGGGCAGCAGTAGACAGGTCAGTGGAGGCCTAGTGGAAGGAGGGACCGCAGACAGGCTTCGAAGCCCTAACATAATAAATTGGGCTGCCTGTAGGCAATTTAAAATTGGTTCCAGGGGAACACGGGCAGCAGTAGACAGGTCAGTGGAGGCCTAGAGGAAGGAGGGACCGCAGATGCGCCAATGTTTCCCCCATACCAAATTTGTAGGCCTAATGCAGTGTAGTTTCCAACAACTACTAAACGAGAGCCGGAATATCGAAGCTCAGGAAAGGCAACCTGGGGAACACCTTGGAGTGTAACACACCCTCTCTCTACACCCCATACCCAATTTGAAGGCCAAATGCAGTGTAGTTTCCAAGAACTACTAAACGAGAGCCGGAAGATCGAAGCTCAGGAAAGGCAACCTGGGGAACACCTTGGAGTGTAACACACCCTCTCTCTACACCCCATACCCAATTTGAAGGCCTAATGCAGCGTAGTTTCCAACAACTACTAAACGAGAGCCGGAAGATCGAAGCTCAGGAAAGGCAACCTGGGGAACACCTTGGAGTGTAACAAACCCTCTCTCTACACCCCATACCCAATTTGTAGGCCTAATGCAGCGTAGTTTCCGACAATTACTAAACGAGAGCATGAAGATCGAAGCTCAGGAAAGGCAACCTGGGGAACACCTTGGAGTGTAACACACCCTCTCTCTACACCCCATACCCAATTTGAAGGCCTAATGCAGCGTAGTTTCCAACAACTACTAAACGAGAGCCGGAAGATCGAAGCTCAGGAAAGGCAACCTGGGGAACACCTTGGAGTGTAACACACCCTCTCTCTACACCCCATACCCAATTTGAAGGCCTAATGCAGTGTAGTTTCCAAGAACTACTAAACGAGAGCCGGAAGATCGAAGCTCAGGAAAGACAACCTGGGGAACACCTTGAAGTGTAACACAACGTCTCTCTACACCACGGAAGGGCTGATTCTTAGGAAGGAAGGCTGTTGGAAATAAGCATTGCGCGTCCGAGGGTGATTATATTCTTATTAGGTATATACTCACCCTCGGACGCGCCCTGCTTCTTTATTTGGAATGAATGTTTATTTGCAATGTGGTGTTGACTTTCTCTATTATTTTGGTAATTAATGATTTTATTATTTTCATTGTTTTGCATCTTCTCGGCAATAATATAAAGAAGACGCGACAGGACAACACTCGGTGGATGCCATATCTGTGTTTTCAATTTAAAAAACCTTTCAGTTAAATACTTGCAGGATAAAGTAATTGTAGCTGGTGGCCATTTTTAGTACTGTACCAGATTTTAGTTGTGTGTTTGTTTTTAATGTTAAAATGTCTGCATTTGATATCTCACCAGTATTTTCTTTTTTATAAGCAAAATACTTTTTTTTTTATTTTATGATGTTGGTTCAAGGGGTACACGGGCAGCAGTAGACAGGTCAGTGGAGGCCTAGTGGAAGGAGGGACCGCAGACAGGCTTCGAAGCCCTAACATAATAAATTGGGCTGCCTGTAGGCAGTTTAAAATTGGTTCCAGGGGAACACGGGCAGCAGTAGACAGGTCAGTGGAGGCCTAGTGGAAGGAGGGACCGCAGACAGGCTTCGAAGCCCTAACATAATAAATTGGGCTGCCTGTAGGCAATTTAAAATTGGTTCCAGGGGAACACGGGCAGCAGTAGACAGGTAAGTGGAGGCCTAGTGGAAGGAGGGACTGCAGACAGGCTTCGAAGGCCTAACATAATAAAATGGGCTGGCTGTAGGCAATTTAAAATTGGTTCCAGGGGAACACGGGCAGCAGTAGACAGGTCAGTGGAGGCCTAGTGGAAGGAGGGACCGCAGACAGGCTTCGAAGGCCTAACATAATAAAATGGGCTGGCTGTAGGCAATTTAAAATTGGTTCCAGGGGAACACGGGCAGCAGTAGACAGGTAAGTGGAGGCCTAGTGGAAGGAGGGACCGCAGACAGGCTTCGAAGGCCTAACATAATAAATTGGGCTGCCTGTAGGCAATTTAAAATTGGTTCCAGGGGAACACGGGCAGCAGTAGACAGGTAAGTGGAGGCCTAGTGGAAGGAGGGACCGCAGACAGGCTTCGAAGGCCTAACGTAATAAAATGGGCTGGCTGTAGGCAATTTACAATTGGTTCCATGGGAACACGGGCAGCAGTAGACAGGTCAGTGGAGGCCTAGTGGAAGGAGTGACGGCAGACAGGCATCAAAGGCCTAACATCATAACATTGGGCTGTTGGCAATTTAAAATTGGTTCCAGGGGTACACGGGCAGCAGTGGTCTGGTCAGTGGAAGTCTAGTGGAAGGAGTGACGGCAGACAGGCATCAAAGGCCTAACATAATAACATTTGGCTGTTGGCAATTTAAAATTGGTTCCAGGGGTACACGGGCAACAGTGGTCTGGTCAGTGGAAGTCTAGTGGAAGGAGTGACGGCAGACAGGCTAAGAAGGCCTAACATAACAAAATTGGGCTGGCTGTAGGCAAGTTTAAATTGGTTCCAGGGGAACACGGCCAGCAGTGGCCTGGTCAGTGTAGTAGTTGTAGAAAGAACGGACCGCAGACAGGCTTCGAAGGCCTAACATAACAAAAATGTCAAAACAATGGTATTGTCAGTGCCAGGCATTGAAGGATGTCAGCGCATAGACTAAACATTGGTGAAGCTGTGAGAGATAATTTTGCTAGTGGTAGAGCACTGTTTGAGCTGGGGGGGAACTGTCTTGTGGCCGGCGGTACAGGCCCAGGGCCCCTCATATAACAATGGTGTGTCTGACGTTGGGTGCGCACCACCACCGCCAGAGACACTTTATTGTACTATGAGGGACCCAGTGGCAGTGCCGTCGACCAAAAGCGGGCACACCCACCTCTTCAGACAAACAGCACTCTCACGGGTGCTGGCGCAAAGTGGCGATACCACGGCCCCGTGTGGGGAGTTTGGCCATTTTGTTAGGAGTAAACATGTCGTATGCTGGACAATCAGGTGCAGAAAATTACGAGATTGGAAAAGTCATTCAGAAGAGTCCACAGGCAAGACCTTTTCATAGGAAAGTTAGGTGTCAGCCGGGCAAGGTGGGGCAAAAGATTTCAAAATCCAGTTGTGGTTCATTTTAATGAAGGTTAGATCATCTACATTTTGGGTAGCCAGACGAGTCCTTTTTTCAGTTAGTATTGAACCTGCAGCACTGAATACTCTTTCTGATAGGACACTAGCTGCCGGGCAAGCAAGCTCCTGCAATGCATATTCTGCCAATTCTGGCCAGGTGTCTAATTTGGATGCCCAGTAATCAAATGGGAATGACGGTTGAGGGAGAACGTCGATAAGGGATGAAAAATAGTTTGTAACGATACTGGACAAATGTTGTCTCCTGTCACTTTGAATTGATGCTGCAGTACCTGTCCTGTCTGCGGTCACAGCAAAATCACTCCACAACCTGGTCAGAAAACCCCTCTGGCCAACGCCACTTCTGATTTCTGCCCCTCTAACACCTCTGGTCTGCTGGTCCCTGGAGCTCGTGTGAGAACGATCACGGGCGCTGTGTGCAGGGAATGCCAGAAGCAAACGGTCAACAAGAGTTGATTGTTTTGTTGCTAATATTAGTTCCAAGTTCTCATGTGGCATAATATTTTGCAATTTGCCTTTATAGCGAGGATCAAGGAGGCAGGCCAACCAGTAATCGTCATCGTTCATCATTTTTGTAATGCGTGTGTCCCTTTTGAGGATACGCAAGGCATAATCCGCCATGTGGGCCAAAGTTCCAGTTGTCAAATCTGTGGTTGTGCTTGGTTGAGGGGCAGTTGCAGGCAAATCTACGTCACTTGTGTCCCTCAAAAAACCAGAACCCGCCCTTGCCACGCCACCAATTTCCAATGACCCCGGGAAAGCTTCCTCATTAAAAATATACTCATCCCCATCATCCTCCTCATCCTCCACCTCCTCTTCGCCCGCTACCTCGTCCTGTACACTGCCCTGACCAGACAATGGCTGACTGTCATCAAGGCTTTCCTCTTCCTCTGGTGCAGATGCCTGATCCTTTATGTGCGTCAAACTTTGCATCAGCAGACACATTAGGGGGATGCTCATGCTTATTATGGCGTTGTCTGCACTAACCAGCCGTGTGCATTCCTCAAAACACTGAAGGACTTGACACATGTCTTGAATCTTCGACCACTGCACACCTGACAACTCCATGTCTGCCATCCTACTGCCTGCCCGTGTATGTGTATCCTCCCACAAAAACATAACAGCCCGCCTCTGTTCGCACAGTCTCTGAAGCATGTGCAGTGTTGAGTTCCACCTTGTAACAACGTCTATGATTAGGCGATGCTGGGGAAGGTTCAAAGAACGCTGATAGGTCTGCATACGGCTGGAGTGTACAGGCGAACGGCGGATATGTGCGCAAAGTCCACGCACTTTGAGGAGCAGGTCGGATAACCCCGGATAACTTTTCAGGAAGCACTGCACCACCAGGTTTAAGGTGTGAGCCAGGCAAGGAATGTGTTTCAGTTGGGAAAGGGAGATGGCAGCCATGAAATTCCTTCCGTTATCACTCACTACCTTGCCTGCCTCAAGATCTACAGTGCCCAGCCACGACTGCGTTTCTTGCTGCAAGAACTCGGACAGAACTTCCGCGGTGTGTCTGTTGTCGCCCAAACACTTCATAGCCAATACAGCCTGCTGACGTTTGCCAGTAGCTGCCCCATAATGGGAGACCTGGTGTGCAACAGTGGCAGCTGCGGATGGAGTGGTTGTGCGACTGCGGTCTGTGGACGAGCTCTCGCTTCTGCAGGAGGACGAGGAGGAGGAGGAGGAGGGGGTGCGAACGGCTACAGCCAACTGTTTCCTAGACCGTGGGCTAGGCAGAACTGTCCCAAACTTGCTGTCCCCTGTGGACCCTGAATCCACCACATTTACCCAGTGTGCCGTGATGGACACGTAACGTCCCTGGCCATGCCTACTGGTCCATGCATCTGTTGTCAGGTGCACCTTTGTGCTCACAGATTGCCTGAGTGCATGGACGATGCGCTCTTTAACATGCTGGTGGAGAGCTGGGATGGCTTTTCTGGAAAAAAAGTGTCGACTGGGTAGCTCGTAGCGTGGTACAGCGTAGTCCATCAGGTCTTTGAAAGCTTCGCTTTCAACTAACCGGTAGGGCATCATCTCTAACGAGATTAGTCTAGCTATGTGGGCGTTCAAACCCTGTGTACGCGGATGCGAGGCTAAGTACTTCCTTTTTCTAACCATAGTCTCATGTAGGGTGAGCTGGACTGGAGAGCTGGAGATCGTGGAACTAGCGGGGGTGCCGGTGGACATGGCAGACTGAGAGACGGTGGGAGATGGTATTGTTGCCGCCGGTGCCCTAGATGCAGTGTTTCCTACTACGAAACTGGCGATTCCCTGACCCTGACTGCTTTGGCCTGGCAAAGAAACCTGCACAGATACTGCAGGTGGTGCAGAAAATGGTGGCCCTACACTGCCGGAAGGGATGTTGCGTTGATGAGTAGCTTCATTGGCCGAGGGTGCTACAACCTTAAGGGACGTTTGGTAGTTAGTCCAAGCTTGCAAATGCATGGTGGTTAAATGTCTATGCATGCAACTTGTATTGAGACTTTTCAGATTCTGCCCTCTGCTTAAGGTAGTTGAACATTTTTGACAGATTACTTTGTGCTGATCAATTGGATGTTGTTTAAAAAAATGCCAGATTGCACTCTTTCTAGCATCGGATACCTTTTCAGGCATTGCAGACTGAGCTTTAACCGGATGGCCACGCTGTCCTCCAACAGGTTTTGACTTTGCCACGCGTTTTGGCCAAGATACGGGCCCGGCAGATGGAACCTGTTGCGATGTTGATGCCTGCTGCGGCCCCTCCTCCTCCGCTTCAGAACTGCTGCTGCCTGCACCCTGTTCCCCCAATGGCTGCCAATCGGGGTCAAGAACTGGGTCATCTATTACCTCTTCTTGTAGCTCGTGTGCAACTTCGTCTGTGTCACCGTGTCGGTCGGTGGTATAGCGTTCGTGATGGGGCAACATAGTCTCATCAGGGTCTGATTCTTGATCAGCACCCTGCGAGGGCAATGTTGTGGTCTGAGTCAAAGGACCAGCATAGTAGTCTGGCTGTGGCTGTGCATCAGTGCACTCCATGTCAGATTCAACTTGTAATGGGCATGGACTGTTAACTGCTTCACTTTCTAAGCCAGGGACGGTATGTGTAAAGAGCTCCATGGAGTAACCCGTTGTGTCGCCTGCTGCATTCTTCTCTGTTGTTGTTTTTGCTGAAGAGGACAAGGAAGCGACTTGTCCCTGACCGTGAACATCCACTAACGACGCGCTGCTTTTACTTTTACCAGTTTCACGAGAGGAGGCAAAAGAGCTAGAGGCTGAGTCAGCAAGATAAGCCAAAACTTGCTCTTGATGCTCCGGCTTTAAAAGCAGTTTTCCTACTCCCAGAAAAGGGAGGGTTCGAGGCCTTGTGTAGCCAGACGACGAACCTGGCTCCACAGCTCCAGACTTAGGTGCAATATTTTTTTTCCCACGACCACCTGATGCTCCACCACTACCACTACCCTCATTACCAGCTGACAATGAACGCCCCCGGCCACGACCTCTTCCACCAGACTTCCTCATTGTTTTAAAAACGTTACCAAACGAACGGTATTTGTTGCTGTCACACAACTTACACGGTGAGCTATAACTTCAGTATGATTTAGCTACCCCTTTACAGGTGGGTGAGACCACAACGAAAATCAGCCACAATGTTACACACTCTGTTGTTGTTGGCAACAAATGAGATGGCACACACGCAGGACTGTCACTGAAGCGCAAATGTAAATATTTATCTCCCACTGATTTGTGTTTGTTTTTTTTAAAAGGGAGACTTCAGAAAAAAAAAAAATAAAAAAAAAATTATTTTTTACAGAAGAATTTATAAAACAAATAAAATGAAATGATTGTTTCAGGGAGAATTTAGGGAAAAAAAAAAAAAAAAAGGCTTTGTAGGGCCCACTGAGTGAGAGAGGACGCACACAGGAGTCAGGAGTGGCACACAAGCCCAGAGGCCAATATTAATCTCCCACCGATTGATTTAGTTATTTTTTTTGGTAGATTTTGGAACCCAAATCAAGCAAAAAAATTAATAGGCTTTCTATGGCCCACAATTGGGGAGAGAGAGAGATGGCACACCCAGGAGTCAAGACTGGCACACAAGCAGAAGGGGCAATATGAATCTCCCACAGATTTTTTTTTTTTTTTTTTCAGGGAGACTTTAGAGAAAAAAAAATACAAAAAAATGATTTTTTTCAGGAATAATTTAGAAACCAAAGAAAATAAAATGATTGTTTCAGGGAGAATTTAGAAAACAAATAAAACAAAAAATAGGCTTTCTAGGGCCCACTGAGTGACAGATGACGCACACAGGAGTCAGGAGTGGCACACAAGCCCAGAGGCCAATATTAATCTCCCACTGATTGATTTAGTTATTTTTTTTGGTAGATTTTGGAACCCAAATCAAGCAAAAAAATTAATAGGCTTTCTATGGCCCACAATTGGGGAGAGAGAGAGAGATGGCACACCCAGGAGTCAAGACTGGCACACAAGCAGAAGGGGCAATATGAATCTCCCACAGATTTTTTTTTTTTTTTTTTTTTTCAGGGAGACTTGAGAGAGAAAAAAATACAAAAAAAATGATTTTTTTCAGGAATAATTTAGAAACCAAAGAAAATAAAATGATTTTTTCAGGGAGAATTTAGAAAACAAATAAAACAAAAAATAGGCTTTCTAGGGCCCACTGAGTGACAGATGACGCACACAGGAGTCAGGAGTGGCACACAAGCCCAGAGGCCAATATTAATCTCTCACTGATTGATTTAGTGATTTTTTTTGGTAGATTTTGGAACCCAAATCAAGCAAAAATATTAATAGGCATTCTATGGCCCACAATTGGGGAGAGAGAGAGAGATGGCACACCCAGGAGTCAAGACTGGCACACAAGCAGAAGGGGCAATATGAATCTCCCACAGATTTTTTTTTTTTTTTTTTTTTCAGGGAGACTTTAGAGAAAAAAAAATACAAAAAAAAATGATTTTTTTCAGGAATAATTTAGAAACCAAAGAAAATAAAATGATTTTTTTCAGGGAGAATTTAGAAAACAAATAAAACAAAAAATAGGCTTTCTAGGGCCCACTGAGTGACAGATGACGCACACAGGAGTCAGGAGTGGCAGACAAGCCCAGAGGCCAATATTAATCTCCCACTGATTGATTTAGTGATTATTTTTGGTAGATTTTGGAACCCAAATCAAGCAAAAAAATTAATAGGCTTTCTATGGCCCACAATTGGGGAGAGAGAGAGAGATGGCACACCCAGGAGTCAAGACTGACACACAAGCAGAAGGGGCAATATGAATCTCCCACAGATTTTTTTTTTTTTTTTTTCAGGGAGACTTTAGAGAAAAAAAAATTCAAAAAAAATGATTTTTTTCAGGAATAATTTAGAAACCAAAGAAAATAAAATGATTTTTTCAGGGAGAATTTAGAAAACAAATAAAACAAAAAATAGGCTTTCTAGGGCCCACTGAGTGGCAGATGACGCTCACAGGAGTCAGGAGTGGCACACAAGCCCAGAGGCCAATATTAATCTCCCACTGATTGATTTAGTGATTTTTTTTGGTAGATTTTGGAACCCAAATCAAGCAAAAAAATTAATAGGCATTCTATGGCCCACAATTGGGGAGAGAGAGAGATGGCACACCCAGGAGTCAAGACTGGCACACAAGCAGAAGGGGCAATATGAATCTCCCACAGATTTTTTTTTTTTCAGGGAGATTTGAGAGAAAAAAAAATACAAAAAAAATGATTTTTTTCAGGAATAATTTAGAAACCAAAGAAAATAAAATGATTGTTTCAGGGAGAATTTAGAAAACAAATAAAACAAAAAATAGGCTTTCTAGGGCCCACTGAGTGACAGATGACGCACACAGGAGTCAGGAGTGGCACACAAGCCCAGAGGCCAATATTAATCTCCCACTGATTGATTTAGTTATTTTTTTTGGTAGATTTTGGAATCCAAATCAAGCAAAAAAATTAATAGGCTTTCTATGGCCCACAATTGGGGAGAGAGAGAGAGATGGCACACCCAGGAGTCAAGACTGGCACACAAGCAGAAGGGGCAATATGAATCTCCCACAGATTTTTTTTTTTTTTTTTTTTCAGGGAGACTTTAGAGAAAAAAAAATACAAAAAAAATGATTTTTTTCAGGAATAATTTAGAAACCAAAGAAAATAAAATGATTTTTTCAGGGAGAATTTAGAAAACAAATAAAACAAAAAATAGGCTTTCTAGGGCCCACTGAGTGACAGATGACGCACACAGGAGTCAGGAGTGGCAGACAAGCCCAGAGGCCAATATTAATCTCCCACTGATTGATTTAGTGATTATTTTTGGTAGATTTTGGAACCCAAATCAAGCAAAAAAATTAATAGGCTTTCTATGGCCCACAATTGGGGAGAGAGAGAGAGATGGCACACCCAGGAGTCAAGACTGGCACACAAGCAGAAGGGGCAATATGAATCTCCCACAGATTTTTTTTTTTTTTTTTCAGGGAGACTTTAGAGAAAAAAAAATACAAAAAAAATGATTTTTTTCAGGAATAATTTAGAAACCAAAGAAAATAAAATGATTTTTTCAGGGAGAATTTAGAAAACAAATAAAACAAAAAATAGGCTTTCTAGGGCCCACTGAGTGACAGATGACGCTCACAGGAGTCAGGAGTGGCACACAAGCCCAGAGGCCAATATTAATCTCCCACTGATTGATTTAGTGATTTTTTTTGGTAGATTTTGGAACCCAAATCAAGCAAAAAAATTAATAGGCTTTCTATGGCCCACTATTTGTGAGAGAGATGGCACGCTCAGGACTGGCACACAAGCCCAGAGGCCAATATTAATCTCCCATTTTTTTTTTTTCCAGGGAAAATTTATAAACCCAATAAAATAATAAAAAAATAGGCTTTCTATGGCCCACTATCTGAGAGAGAGAGAGAGATGGCACGCTTAGGACTGGCACACAAGCCCAAAGGCCAATATTAATCTCCCACTGATTGATTTAATGATTTTTTCAGGTAGAATTTAGAACCCAAATCAAGCAAAAAAATTAATAGGCTTTCTATGGCCCACTGAGTGAGAGATGGCACACACAGGAGTAAGGAGTGGCACACAAGCCCTGAGGCCAATATTTTTCTCCCACTGATTGATTGATTGATTTTTTCAGGTAGAATTATGAACCCAAATCAACCAAAAAAATAAATAGGCTTTCTATGGCCCACTATTTGTGAGAGAGATGGCACGCTCAGGACTGGCACACAAGCCCAGAGGCCAATATTAATCTCCCATTTTTTTTTTTTTCCAGGGAAAATTTATAAACCCAATAAAAAAAATAATAATAAATAGGCTTTCTATGGCCCACTATCTGAGAGAGAGAGATGGCACGCTTAGGACTGGCACACAAGCCCAAAGGCCAATATTAATCTCCCACTGATTGATTGATTGATTTTTTCAGGTAGAATTATGAACCCAAATCAACCAAAAAAATAAATAGGCTTTCTATGGCCCACTATTTGTGAGAGAGATGGCACGCTCAGGACTGGCACACAAGCCCAGAGGCCAATATTAATCTCCCACTTTTTTTTTTTCCAGGGAAAATTTATAAACCCAATAAAATAATAAAAAAATAGGCTTTCTATGGCCCACTATCTGAGAGAGAGAGAGATGGCACGCTTAGGACTGGCACACAAGCCCAAAGGCCAATATTAATCTCCCACTGATTGATTTATTGATTTTTTCAGGTAGAATTTAGAACCCAAATCAAGCAAAAAAATTAATAGGCTTTCTATGGCCCACTGAGTGAGAGATGGCACACACAGGAGTAAGGAGTGGCACACAAGCCCTGAGGCCAATATTTTTCTCCCACTGATTGATGTTGTGATTTTTTCTGGTAGATTTTGGAACCCAAATCAAGCAAAAAAATAAATAGGCTTTCTATGGCCCACTGAGTGAGAGATGACACAGACAGAGATGGCACTCTAGCAGAAATGTCAATCTTAATCTCCCACAAAAAAAAAAAAAAAAAAAAGGAACTGTCCTTCAATTACTATCTCCCTGCAGTAATCTCAGCCAGGTATGGCAGGCAGCAATAAGGAGTGGACTGATGCACAAATTAAATAAAAAGTGTGGACAAACAAACAAGATAGCTGTGCAGAAAGGAAGGAACAAGAGGATTTGTGCTTTGAAAAAAGCAGTTGGTTTGCACAGTGGCGTACACACAGCAATGCAGCTATCAGGGAGCCTTCTAGGGCAGCCCAATGAGCTACAGCGCTGAGGAAAAAAAAAAAAAGGAGCTTCCACTGTCCCTGCACACCGAAGGTGGTGTTGGGCAGTGGAAATCGCTACAGCACAAGCGGTTTTGTGGTTAATGGACCCTGCCTAACGCTATCCCTGCTTCTGACGAAGCGGCAGCAACCTCTCCCTAAGCTCAGATCAGCAGCAGTAACATGGCGGTCGGCGGGAACTCCCCTTTATAGCCCCTGTGATGCCGCAGACAGCAAGCCAATCACTGCAATGCCCTTCTCTAAGATGGTGGGGACCAGGACCTATGTCATCACGCTGCCCACACTCTGCGTTTACCTTCATTGGCTGAGAAATGGCGCTTTTCGCGTCATTGAAACGCGACTTTGGCGCGAAAGTCGCGTACCGCATGGCCGACCACGCACAGGGGTCGGATCGGGTTTCATGAAACTCGACTTCGCCAAAAGTCGGCGACTTTTGAAAATGTTCGACCCGTTTCGCTCAACCCTATCCACAATCAGTGATTGTTTGGGAGCCATGTCATCTGCTGGCGTAGGTCCACTGTGTTTTATCAAGACCAAAGTCAGTGAGAATCTATGGTGTTAGGAGTCGAGTTTCCTATGCTGCACAGGGGGAATCTCGATCTGTGTCTGCTGCGGTCTCCCATTCTGCATCGGCCGCAATGGAGCCTGCTCAGCGAAGACGTCGCTCCCAGCGTCTCGCTGAGACTGGTACGGTGCAAAGGGTTACTACTGCCTCTCCAGGCTCAGCTATTGTACCCTGCACTGATCTGCAGCGAGCAGGCTTTTCTGAGACTAAGTCCTGCTTTGCACACACTGAGCATGCCCAGGGCAAGATCTCTCAATGGAGATCCAGGGTCATATGCTCAGGTACCGCTGCAAATCCATTGGTCCTTCTTTGAAGGGTCCTGAACATGCTGCAGCTATATAAGCTTCGCATGACTGCACGGCCATGCGCTAGTATACAATTGTTAACGTGTGTGTGTTGATGAGTGCAAGTCGTTCCTTAAAAAACCCATCCCTTGTGTGTGACTGTTCGCGTAAGGTGTATGGCTGCAATCTAGCACCCGGCTGAACTCACAGCTTTAACACACGAAGCAGCATCTACTGCTGTGACCGCCAGTGCAGCGCCGTGCGCTATTAGAGCGCTTACCTTTCCCATGTCTGGGTGGTTAGTGGTGTCCACTAGTGTGGCACAGCATGCACTTCTGTGCATATTAGTTACCTCTGATACCCCAATTGTGGTGTCGATCACAAGAGGTCTACACTAACTCTAATCCTGTGTCCTGGGATAGAGTTCTGTGGTTCCTTGCTTGCGCTCTCTGTGCGGTACTGCGACCCTGTGACTTAACAGGGATCACTTCCTTCACGCAGGGTGAAGTTAACCCGTGTGTGAAATCTCATTGTACTGCCATATAGTGCTGCCATCCACTTAGCAGCAGGTTCTTTCCTGCACGGTGGATCCCGGGTGGCGAACACACCAATCTTACCTAATAAATATATTCAGTGCGTTCCGCCAACCCTAACATATGGGGTATTGATAAGAGGAAGATGAGAGACACCAGACCCTACAAAGCAGATGAGCTGAAGGCTGCTATCAAAGCAACCTGGGCTTTTATAACACCTCAGCAGTGCCACAGGCACAGCCACGCCGTATTGATGCTGTAATTGATGCAAAAAGAGCCCCGGCCATGTATTTTGTGCATTTACTGAACATACATTTCAGTAGGCCAACATTTTGGATTTTAAAATAATTTTTCAAGCTGGTGTTTTAAAGTATTCTAATTTACTGAGATAATGACTTTGGGGTTTTCATTGGCTGTAAGCCATAATCACAACATTAACAGAAATAAATACTTG
The DNA here is from genome assembly GCF_032444005.1 of Ranitomeya imitator. Lineage (NCBI taxonomy): Eukaryota > Metazoa > Chordata > Amphibia > Anura > Dendrobatidae > Ranitomeya > Ranitomeya imitator. Next base: position 1,107,229,636 of record NC_091282.1, read on the forward strand.
AAATAGATCACTCTGTTTGTAATGACTATATATAGTATATGTGTTTCACTTTCTGGATTGAAGAACTCAAATAAATTAATTTATGATGATATTCTAATTTAGTGAGAAGCACTTGTAATTATGTCACTCTCTACACTAAGACACATCCGCACACTGTTCTTATTGGACATCGGTATTGAAAGTATAAAATATGAATGCACACTACAAAATGAAAAACTTTTCATCTTGTTTTCCTTTTTATACATCTGTTATGTTCTTGACATTGGATTGTAACATTTTGTACCAGGGAACATTATCACTGACAATTTCAACGAAATTTTCAATGGCAAGTGAAGACATAATTACCAAGTGACACGAATAGATGAGAGAACACTTATTTGGCTCTTCATAACAATCAATTCTATTATAGTCTGGTATGGACAGGTGCGTGTTAAAATATAAGATCTCCTAGATTAAAATTTCCTAAACATGCTTGTTTATTTTTATGGTGAATCTCTGGAATTGAATGTTTATGGTAGAGTTGTAGGTCACGATTTCTTTGATTTAAGTAATGCTTTTGCGGAGATGATTATTAAATTGTTCAAATGTAACTGAAAGAGCACCTATCACCAGTCTTTGGCTTCTGTGAGGGGGATCACATACAAGGGCCAAGGGCCAGTATGTGTCACCTAGGATGCGAATAGAGACATATTAAACCTGCTGGAGAAGCTCAAAACTAGAATTATCAAATTAATGATTGTCCTATGAGCAGAGAATTGTGATCGGCCTCTCTAAACAGGCTATTATACAACTATATGAAAGCCAACTGGCCATCGTTTGACAGCTGCAAGCCGCTGGTTTAATGTACTTTAATGATGTGATAAAAGTCTAGCGGGACCAAGGTCTCATAGGTGGGATTGGACATCTATTATCAGTATTCTTTCCCTTCAATGATAGCACTTTTGTCCTGCCATCAGATGTTACCCAGGAACACTACAATTAATAAGTTAGTACCTGTCACACAGTCATATGGATTTCCTTTGTTACTGGCTCTGTCTATGAGTGAACTAAAGGAAATTGCTCATTGTACCTTTGACCATATGACTTTATTAGCATTTCAGATACAGCCTTTTATTGGCTGTGAAAAAAATATTAAAGCTAAAAGCATTAGTTTTTTAGTTAAATATGTACAGCCATCTCAATGGCTTCCTGATTATTATAATATCATTTCATTTAATATTATGTCTATTCATGCGGTCTCCTAAAGGCTTATTGTTATCATGTAGTATGCATGTCATTCGTGACTAAGTTCTGTTACGGTCACTTTTTTGTATTTGGGATATTTATCACTTCTTATCCTCTTGTTACATATGATACTTTTTGGCATTCTATAGCCTATATTGAACACATCAAAGCATATGGACAAGGCATACCCATACAAGTTTCTTCATCCATGGCTTGGCACAGGACTACTTACCAGGTATGTTATTATACATTTTATCTCAGAATATTAGCAGTTGTAGAACTGTGGATTTAAAGTGAATTTGTCACCAGGTTTTTCCTACTTAATCTTACAGCAAATGCCTGCAAGGAGAGATAATCAAATCTGAAACATAACTTTTAATGATATACTTAAATGAAACTAGAATAAAACCAACATACACAATGACCACCAATAATTATAACAATATAAAGGGAAAGTGCTCAGTAAACCAGTGCTTGTATAAAAGGTTTGATCTCACCAATGATGAACCACTCTTGACCATGCAGAATTGTAGGAGCTGGATATGACCAGAGACCGTGTCTATCATACCCTGTCGTGCCCCATGTATTGGGCAGTACCCATGTGTAGTGTTGCCTTGGTAATACTCTAAAAGAAAATGTAGCCCTCCCTTTGTGTTACTTCCTCTGAGTAGAGGATTCATCAGGGGAGTAAATGTGCTATAAGGGTAGACGGTGTTAAGAAAAAAATGAAGTTCCCGCAAAGGCAGGAAATTTGAAAGATGGGTCCACAGGGCCATGTTAGAACCCCCAAATAGAGATGTGGTCAGATGTTGCATCGCAATCAGTGCAAACTTAAATATTCATGTGCCCAAACTCTTAATGATCCAGCATCTGACATCATTTCCAGTCACAGGACTGCATATCTGACTTGGTTTTATGTGTTTGGAAAGCGCATGTGACCTGTAATATGCGGTTTCCGATTGTTGAAAAAGTTAGAAAGTATAACACCAAAAAGCAGCAAAGCAACAAAAATAAATATGCATGTATCTGATGAACAGGGACTACACCAATAAATATTTGTGTTGCTGGTGGATCCATTCTGAAATTTGAGATACCTTGTAAACAATGCAGTGCGGGTAGAAAGTACGGTAAGTCCTGTACTCTCAGCAGAGAACATAATATAAAATGCAGATTGCCTGCTCCTGGGCATACAAGCACATCCAATTTTTGAAATTAGCCTAACTATTACATCCCTGCATGTCTTTGCCTACAGGAGCAATGGCTTGGACATGAGAAAGCCATATACCGAAGAGCTTTCTCTGCAGACTGTATATATACAATATACAGAGGGAGAAATTAGTATTGAACACATCACCTATTTTCTAAGTAAATATATTTCTAAAGGTGCTATTGACATGAAATTCTCACCAGATGCCATGAACAACCCATCAAATCCACAAAGGCAAAGAAATCAAACCATTGATGTCAATAAATTAAGTTTTGTTTAATAATGAGAAATGACACAAGGGAAAAGCATTGAACAAGCTTACGGTAATTTTATTAATATTAAATCCTTTGTTGGTGATGACAGCTTCAAGACTGTACCTGCAGGTTTGGCTGAACAGTTAATAAAAGTTTGTTTCAGGTACCAGAACTGTACTGCAACCCTCAGCTGTCAGCTTTATCATGGCTGGTTATGAAGAATGGAAGGGTTCTCCACTGTTCCTGTTGACTGCTATTTTTTAATTACATTTCGAACTGTGGAAAGGGTAACTTGAAAACACTTTGCCATCTTCTTATAGGCTTCTCCTGCTTTGTGAAACTCCACCATTTTCATTTTCAGAGTGCTAGGCAGCTGCTTAGAATAATCCATGGCTGCTGTTTTTTGGCACAAGGTTAGGAGAGGCTGGGTTTTTATAAAGATTGGAAATTTGCATCACATGGTCTTTCCTAACGATGATAGTGAACAAGCCATCACAAGAGTGACCAAACTTTTGCATTGGCCCATTTTCCTTTTTATAATTTGTAAAATGTAAAAAATGAAAATATATATATATATAGTTTTGCCTAAGATACAAAGGAAATGTTTCATCTTTAACTTTACGCCTTTTAGAGATGATTTCATCTTCAACTTGATGTTGACAATAACAGTAATTTTGACTAGGGATGCCCAAATTTTTACATACCACTGTGTACTTGTATTTTATATGTTATATGAAAGAATCTTTACTGAAAGGTACCAATTACAATCTGTGTACAGTCACAATGAATATTTAGGTGTTTTATAGATAACAGGACATTTATTTTGTAAGCTTTTTGAGTAGTTGAAATGACCTAGAGGCTACTTCTGTTCCTGTACTGAAGGGGTACACTTCTCTATATAATACAATTCCTCATGCTTCATTTTTTATGGTCCACCCAATTAGGCAACAGAAAAATGGAAAAAAATTGTGACAGCTCATTTACTTTGAATGAAAACATCTATGTAAATATGTTAGGCATCGCAGCGTGATATTTGAAGTGTATTGCAGCTTGCTACATCTCTAGCACAATATCTGGATAAATCAGATAACAAATTGTTAGAACCTACATTACACTTCATAGCCTGTTTATTGTTTCTGATTTTCATGTGCAAAAAGGGTTGAAAGTTAATGTGAGCTTGAATTACTCAGCAAAGATTTTTTCAAAATTGTATTAAAAGCATTAATATGCACAATTTTACAGGAGAACATACAATAGATTAAAATATTTATCCACCAGTTCATGTTAAAAGATCTGTATAACTACTAGAGTGCCATGAGGTTATCACAGAGCACTATCTAAATCCATGCTATCAAAATAAACAAGACTTCATGAGGTCAATGTTCATATGTTCAAGGTTGCACAGTTATTTTAGTTGTATTAGTAGACTACAATGATTCAACAAAACTAGCAACCTGTAGTAAGGCAGAAATTAGCTATTCCAGACTATCACTAGTCCATATTATAAATATAGAAAAATGAAAAGTAGCCAGCTCACCCGTAACAAAACATTATCTAGTTCCAACAGCTAAGAAGGTTGCACCAAAAAACAAAAAGTTGTAGTACCTGCAGTAAATAAATTATATTGGGATGCAACAGCAAGATAGAACTAATGTAATGAAAATTGAGCTCTAGTCGAATTTACTGAAATCTGCGGTACCACATGGATTCGAACACTGCTATTGATTCGCGATTATCGGCAAAAAATTAAAAATGACCACTGCCATTTCATACCCTGAAAACTCAGTGAGCCTGTAAATGGCGTCAGGGGTAGTCACGTAGTTTTCCCAATAATGCACTGTTGGTAATTACTTAGCAATGTCTAGTCCAGTCAATCAAAGGAAGATATCACAGGCAGTATAAAAGATAGGGGGTGGGTCAAAGAATTGAGATGAGCAAATATTTCAATATTCGGTACGGCTCACGATCGTCGAATTTGCAATATTCACCAAATTAACAAACACAGCACAAAAGCTGTGTGACAGCGTGAGAAACACTGGAGTAACGCTTCTGATTGGTGATGAAATCATCCCTGCTGGTCAGAGAGCCGTGATTCCCACACTATCAGAAGAGACCGTGAGCGCTCAGCTGTGATTGGAGGTATAAAGTTTACCTCCGGTCAATAGTGTTGTAGCTAAATAATTTTTTAAAAATGGCATAAGTTCCCCTGTATTTGTGATAACCAACCAGGCAAAACTCACAGCTGGGGGCTGCAACCCTCAGCTGTCAGCTTAAGCAAGGTTGGTTATCAAAAATAAAGGGGTCCTCACGCCATATTTTTAATAATTTAAATAAATAATTGAAAAAAAGGCATGGGGTCACCCCCATTTTTGACAATCAGCCTTGCTAAAGCAGACAGATGGGGGCTGGTATTCTCAGGCTGGTAAGGGGTCATGGATATAGGTTCCACCGCCCTAAAAATAGCAGCCGCAGCTGCCCAGAAAAGGCACATCTATTAGATGCGCCAATTCTGATGCTTTGCCAGGCTTTTCCCATTTGCCCTGTAGCAGTAGCAAGTGGGGTTCATATTTGTGGGGTGATGTCACCTTTGTATTGTCAGGTGACATCAAGCCCACAGCTTAGTAATATATAAAGTATATATTACTAAGTATAAAGTGCTTTATTAGAAATAAGACTAAACACAGTTTTCCATTTAAAAAAACAAACAAACACAGTTATACTCACCTAACGCCTATTCCACCAAAGCACTCGTTCTCCTGTAAAAAAAAACTAAAATAAAGAAAACAACAATATCCCTCACATGTCGGTGATTCTGTCCCATGCTGTAATCCATGTCTGGGGGATTCATAGTTTTCAACCTAGACAGTGCCAAAATGTGACTGTCCAGGCTGAGAACCACTGGTAGCTGACTGCTGGGAGTGCAGCATCATGATCGGCAGTGACGTCATTCAGCTTACCTCCGGTCACTGGTGTCAGCTAATGAGACTACAGCTCCCATCAGCTGACACTTGCTGCTGCTAATAACAGTGATTACAGGAACGGCAGATGGGAGTATTCATCAGCTGCTCCCGCATTGTAAATAAATAATAATAAAAAAACCTGCATGGATTCCCCTGTATTTTTGATAACCAGCCAGGCAAAAATCACAGCTGGGGGCTGCAACCTTCAGCTGTCAGCTTCAGCAGGGTTGGTTATAAAAAATTGGAGGGTCCCCAAGCAGTGTTTTTAATTATTTAAATAAATAATTAAAAAAATGGCATGGTATCCTACCAGTTTTGACAACCAGCCTTGCTAAAGCAGACAGCTGGAGGCTGGTATTCTCAGTCTGGTAAGGGGCCATGGATATTACCGTATTTTTCGGACTATAAGACGCACCGGACTATAAGGCGCACCCAGGTTTTAGAGGTGGAAAATAGGGAAAAAAAATATTTGAAGCTAAAAAATGTGGTAAAATATTTAATAACATAAATGACATACTATTATATGTGGTGTTATTATATATAATAGTATGTTATTATGTTGGAAGCTGCGGGACAAGTGTGGTGTCTGTACAGTACTATATGAAGATGCTGGAGGGTGAGTATAAGAATGGGGGCACAGGGCTTATATTTAAAGCACCACTCCAGCACTGCAAAATAACACTGGAGTGCTGCTTTAAAATCCCATTTGAGAACTATAACTCCCAGCATGTCCTGCAGATCCTATGACATGCTGGGAGTTATAGTTCACTAAAGGAGTGGCAGAGTGCTTTATTGTGTTTTGTAAAGACTAACCTCTTAAATGTGGCAGCCAGCCACACTATGGTGAGGTTAAAGCTGGAGCATCCCATTACTGTACACAGAGCAGTCCCTCTTTCATTTCCATAGCACAGGTTATGAGGAAGCTGCAGTGGAGACTGGAGAGCCTGAAGGACCTGTGATGATGTCAAGAAGAGGGAGGGCTCTGAGCTGCCATGTGATGCTCCAGCCCGCCCACTCCTGACATCATCACAGGTCCTCCTGCACAGAACTCAGCGTCCAGCCCAGGCATGGCAGGCAGGTATGCAGCCATCTCCTCTCTCCCTTGGCCCCTGCTGCTGCCTCCTCTCCCCCAGACACACAGACCTGCCCAGCTGCTGCAGGAATCAGCGCTGGAGAAGCCATGTGTGTCCCTGCTTAAGCATTTGCTGCTCCCGGCTCACAGCTCAGCTGATAGGTGGGCGGGGAGCCGCTAATGAATATTCACTGCACTTAATCGTCGGGAGCACATGGTTTCTCCAGCGCTGATTCTGGGCAGTGGGGACATCCTGAAGTGGGATAACAGTGCGATCCCACTCACTGCTGCCTCCCTCCCCACATGCTACATCCCTACCATAAGACGCACCCACACTTTCCTCCCAAATTTGGAGGAAAAAAAGTGCGTCTTATGGTCAGAAAAATACGGTAGCCCCCCAGCCTAAAAATAGGAGCCCGCAGCTGCCCAGTAAAAGCACATCTATTAGATGCGCCAATTCTGGTGCTTTGCCTGGATCTTCCCACTTGCCCTGTAGCGGTGGCAAGTGGGATTCATATTTGTGGGGTTGATGTCACCTTTGTATTGTCAAGTGACATCAAGCCCACGGATTAGTAATTGAGAGGTGGCTACAACCGTATGGTTTACATATGGCAAATACAAATATAATAGGTAGATATACAGATGTCAGTGACAAATACAATTTGTGCAGTGTTTGTGCAGCTTACTATACATGTATTTAAAAAGATGATTTTTCTGAAAAAGATGGCATGGGCTCACGTGCAATTTTCGTAACCAGCAGAGGGAAAGCGCGAGGCTGGGGTCCTACAAGTTAATGGCCAATAAACTAATTTTGCCTATGTGACATTGCCACTCACATTGACGTCAGAAAGGTGAAGTGAACTAATTGGCCGTGAACTCGTAGGAGCTATCTAACAGCACAGTGGGCAGTAGAACTTTCTCACGCTCGTGGTGCTCTCAGACAGGGAATAACTGTTCACAGGCAGACACTGAACACACCAGCAGGGCACATAGCAGATGTACAGACATGCAACAAGTACCTCAGCATCCCACAGGGATATGGTAACCATGATGAGAAGGCAAGGAAAGCAGCAACATTCAAATACCATCAAAGGGTAAGACAGGTCCTGAAGAGCTAGCTCAATGGGAATAATAAAATCCGCGGCATCAAAACATATGCCCTGCCAGTTATCAGATACCCTGATGGCATAGTGTGCTGGCCAAAAGAAGAGTTGGAAGCAGCAGATGTGAAGACAAGAAAGCTCACAGTGCATGGAGGTCTCCTGTTGTGAATTCTGTGGCTGAGTTCACTTCTGTGGTCACAAGTGGTATTGCAGTCTCTGGGCTTCCTCCCTCAGGTGTTTTGGTGAGCTCGTTGGCTGCCTTGCTATTTAGCTCCACCTGAGTCTGTCTTCCTTGCTCCTTGTCAATGTTCCAGTGTTGGATCTGAGCTACTGCATCTTTCCTTGGGCCTGCTGCTCTGCTAGATAAGTGCTTCTAGTTTGTTTTCTGTTTTTTCTGTCCAGCTTGCTATTAACTTTTGCTGGAAGCTCTGAGAAGCAAAGGGGTGCACCGCCGTGCTGTTAGTTCGGCACGGTGGGTCTTTTTACCCCTTTGCGTGGTTTTCGTTTTAGGGTTTTTTGTAGACTGCATAGTTCTCTTTGCTATCCTCGCTCTGTCTAGAATATCAGGCCTCACTTTGCTGAATCTATTTCATTCCTACGTTTGTCTTTTCATCTTGCTAACAGTCATTATATGTGGGGGGCTGCCTATTCCTTTGGGGTATTTCTCTGAGGTAAGTCAGGCTTGTATTTCTATCTTCAGGCTAGTCAGCTCCTCAGGCAGTGCCGAGTTGCATAGGTAGTGATAGGCGCAATCCACTGCTGCTTATAGTTGTGTGAGGATAGATCAGGTACTGCAGTCTACAGAGATTCCACGTCTCAGAGCTCGTCCTATTGTTTTTGGTAATTGCCAGATCTCTGTATGTGCGCTGATTACTGCACGCTGTGTTGCCTGATTGCCAGCCATAACAGTACAAGGAGCCACACCAATGATTCCCAATAGAGGGAAAAAAGAAATCCTGACATCATTTTTTTTTCTTAGCTCTGTCTTCAGTCTTTTTTTTCCCCTAGACATTAGAGTGCTTCAGGACACAGCTGTGGACATGGATATTCAGGCTCTGTGTTCCTCAATGGATAATCTCGTTGTAAATGTACAAAAGATTCAAGATACTATTGATCAGAAATCGATGCTAGAACCAAGAATTCCGATTCCTGATTTGTTTTTTGGTGACAGAACTAAGTTCCTGAGCTTCAGAAATAATTGTAAGCTATTTTGGGCCTTGAAACCTCATTCTTCTGGTAATCCTATTCAACAGGTTTTGATTATTATTTCTTTTTTGCGCGGCGACCCACAGGACTGGGCGTTTTCTCTTGCACCAGGAGATTCTGCATTGAGTAATGTTGATGCATTTTTCCAGGCGCTGGGATTGCTTTACGATGAGCCTAATTCAGTGGTTCAGGCTGAGAAAAATCTGCTGGCTTTATGCCAGGGTCAGGATGATGTAGAAGTATATTGTCAGAAATTTAGGAAGTGGTCAGTACTCACTCTGTGGAATGAATCTGCACTAGCGGCTTTGTTCAGAAAGGGTCTCTCTGAAGCTCTTAAGGATGTAATGGTGGGATTTCCTATGCCTGCTGGTTTGAATGAGTCTATGTCCTTGGCCATTCAGATCGGTCGTCGCTTGCGCGAGCGTAAATCTGTGCACCATCTGGCGGTATTGTCTGAGAGTAAACCTGAGCCTATGCAGTGCGACAGGACTATGACTAAAGTAGAACGGCAAGAACACAGACGTCTGAACAGACTGTGTTTCTATTGTGGTGATTCTACTCATGCTATTTCTAATTGTCCTAAACGCACTAGGCGGTTCGATAGCTCTGCCGTTATTGGTACTGTACAGTCCAAATTCCTTTTGTCCATTACCTTAATGTGCTCTTTGTCATCGTATTCTGTCATGGCGTTTGTGGATTCAGGCGCTGCCCTGAATCTGATGGATTTGGATTATGCTAAACGTTGTGGATTTTTCTTGGAGCCTTTGCGGTGTCCTATTCCGTTGAGAGGAATTGATGCTACACCTTTGGCCAAGAATAAGCCTCAGTACTGGGCCCAGCTGACCATGTGCATGGCTCCTGCACATCAGGAAGTTATTCGCTTTCTGGTACTGCATAATTTGCATGATGTGGTCGTGTTGGGGTTGCCATGGCTACAAACCCATAATCCAGTATTGGATTGGAACTCTATGTCGGTAACCAGCTGGGGTTGTCAGGGAGTACATGGTGATGTTCCATTTTTGTCTATTTCGTCATCCATTCCTTCTGACATCCCAGAGTTCTTGTCGGACTTTCAGGATGTATTTGAAGAGTCCAAGTCTGATGCCCTACCTCCGCATAGGAATTGTGATTGTGCTATCGATTTGATTCCTGGTAGTAAATTCCCTAAGGGTCGTTTATTTAATTTGTCCGTACCTGAACACACCGCTATGCGCAGTTATGTGAAGGAGTCCCTGGAGAAGGGACATATTCGCCCATCGTCGTCACCATTGGGAGCAGGGTTCTTTTTTGTAGCCAAGAAGGATGGTTCGCTAAGACCGTGTATTGATTACCGCCTTCTTAATAAGATCACTGTTAAGTTTCAGTATCCCTTGCCATTGATTTCTGACTTGTTTGCTCGGATTAAGGGGGCTAGTTGGTTTACTAAGATTGATCTTCGTGGTGCGTATAATCTGGTGAGAATCAGGCAGGGAGATGAATGGAAAACGGCATTTAATACGCCCGAGGGTCATTTTGAGTATCTGGTGATGCCGTTCGGACTTGCCAATGCTCCATCTGTTTTTCAGTCTTTTATGCATGACATTTTCCGTGAGTATCTGGATAAATTCTTGATTGTTTACTTGGATGACATTTTGATCTTCTCAGATGATTGGGAGTCTCATGTGAAGCAAGTCAGAATGGTTTTCCAGGTACTGCGTGCTAATTCCTTGTTCGTGAAGGGATCAAAGTGTCTCTTCGGTGTGCAGAAAGTTTCATTTTTGGGGTTCATCTTTTCCCCTTCTACTATCGAGATGGATCCGGTTAAGGTTCAGGCCATCCAGGATTGGACTCAGCCGACATCTCTAAAAAGTCTGCAGAAATTCCTGGGCTTTGCTAATTTTTATCGTCGCTTCATCTGTAATTTTTCTAGCATTGCCAGACCATTGACCGATTTGACCAAGAAGGGTGCTGATTTGGTTAATTGGTCTTCTGCTGCCGTGGAAGCTTTTCAGGAGTTGAAGCGTCGTTTTTGCTGTGCCCCTGTGTTGTGTCAACCTGATGTTTCTCTTCCGTTCCAGGTCGAGGTTGATGCTTCTGAGATTGGTGCAGGGGCGGTTTTGTCACAGAGAGGTTCTGGTTGCTCAGTGTTCAAACCATGTGCTTTCTTTTCCAGGAAATTTTCTGCTGCTGAGCGTAATTATGATGTGGGCAACCGAGAGTTGCTGGCCATGAAGTGGGCATTCGAGGAGTGGCGTCATTGGCTTGAGGGTGCTAAGCATCGCGTGGTGGTTTTGACTGATCATAAGAACCTTACTTATCTTGAGTCTGCCAAGCGCTTGAATCCTAGACAGGCCCGTTGGTCGTTATTTTTTGCTCGTTTTGATTTTGTGATTTCATACCTTCCGGGCTCTAAAAATGTGAAGGCGGATGCTCTGTCTAGGAGTTTTGTGCCCGACTCTCCGGGGTTATCTGAGCCGGCGAGTATCCTCAAGGAAGGAGTCATTGTGTCTGCCATCTCCCCTGATTTGCGGAGAGTGTTGCAGAAATTTCAGGCTAATAAACCTGATCGTTGTCCGGCCGAGAAACTGTTCGTCCCTGATAGGTGGACTAGTAAAGTTATCTCTGAACTTCATTGTTCGGTGCTGGCCGGTCATCCAGGAATCTTTGGTACCAGGGAGTTGGTTGCTAGATCCTTCTGGTGGCCATCTCTGTCACGGGATGTGCGTGCTTTTGTGCAGTCCTGTGGAATTTGTGCTAGGGCTAAGCCCTGCTGTTCACGTGCCAGTGGGTTGCTTTTGCCCTTGCCGGTCCCGAAGAGGCCTTGGACACATATTTCGATGGATTTCATTTCTGACCTTCCCGTTTCTCAAAAAATGTCGGTCATTTGGGTGGTCTGTGATCGCTTTTCTAAAATGGTCCATCTGGTGCCCTTGGTTAAATTGCCTTCCTCCTCTGATTTGGTGCCTTTGTTCTTCCAGCATGTGGTTCGTTTACATGGCATTCCTGAGAATATTGTTTCTGACAGAGGTTCCCAGTTTGTCTCGAGGTTCTGGCGAGCCTTTTGTGGTAGGATGGGCATTGACCTATCTTTCTCCTCGGCCTTCCATCCTCAGACTAATGGCCAGACCGAACGAACCAATCAGACCTTGGAAACATATCTGAGATGTTTTGTTTCCGCTGACCATGATGATTGGGTGTCATTTTTGCCGTTGGCTGAGTTCGCCCTTAATAATCGGGCCAGCTCGGCTACCTTGGTCTCTCCATTTTTCTGCAATTCTGGGTTCCATCCTCGTTTCTCTTCAGGACAGGTTGAGTCTTCGGACTGTCCTGGTGTGGATTCTGTGGTGGACAGGTTGCAGCAGATCTGGACTCAGGTAGTGGACAATTTGACCTTGTCCCAGGAGAAGGCTCAGCTTTTCGCTAATCGCCGACGCCGTGTGGGACCCCGACTTCGTGTTGGGGATCTGGTTTGGTTATCTTCTCGTCATATTCCTATGAAGGTTTCCTCTCCTAAATTTAAACCTCGTTTTATTGGTCCGTATAGGATTTCTGAGATTCTCAATCCGGTGTCTTTTCGTCTGACCCTCCCAGACTCCTTTTCCATACATAATGTATTCCATAGGTCGTTGTTGAGGAGATACGTGGCACCTATGGTTCCATCTGTGGAGCCTCCTGCCCCTGTTTTGGTGGAGGGGGAATTGGAGTATATTGTGGAGAAGATTTTGGATTCTCGTGTCTCTAGACGGAAACTCCAGTATCTGGTCAAATGGAAGGGTTATGCTCAGGAAGATAATTCCTGGGTTTTTGCCTCTGATGTCCATGCCCCAGATCTTGTTCGTGCCTTTCATGTGGCTCATCCTGGTCGGCCTGGGGGTTCTGGTGAGGGTTCGGTGACCCCTCCTCAAGGGGGGGGTACTGTTGTGAATTCTGTGGCTGAGTTCACTTCTGTGGTCACAAGTGGTATTGCAGTCTCTGGGCTTCCTCCCTCAGGTGTTTTGGTGAGCTCGTTGGCTGCCTTGCTATTTAGCTCCACCTGAGTCTGTCTTCCTTGCTCCTTGTCAATGTTCCAGTGTTGGATCTGAGCTACTGCATCTTTCCTTGGGCCTGCTGCTCTGCTAGATAAGTGCTTCTAGTTTGTTTTCTGTTTTTTCTGTCCAGCTTGCTATTAACTTTTGCTGGAAGCTCTGAGAAGCAAAGGGGTGCACCGCCGTGCTGTTAGTTCGGCACGGTGGGTCTTTTTACCCCTTTGCGTGGTTTTCGTTTTAGGGTTTTTTGTAGACTGCATAGTTCTCTTTGCTATCCTCGCTCTGTCTAGAATATCGGGCCTCACTTTGCTGAATCTATTTCATTCCTACGTTTGTCTTTTCATCTTGCTAACAGTCATTATATGTGGGGGGCTGCCTATTCCTTTGGGGTATTTCTCTGAGGTAAGTCAGGCTTGTATTTCTATCTTCAGGCTAGTCAGCTCCTCAGGCAGTGCCGAGTTGCATAGGTAGTGATAGGCGCAATCCACTGCTGCTTATAGTTGTGTGAGGATAGATCAGGTACTGCAGTCTACAGAGATTCCACGTCTCAGAGCTCGTCCTATTGTTTTTGGTAATTGCCAGATCTCTGTATGTGCGCTGATTACTGCACGCTGTGTTGCCTGATTGCCAGCCATAACAGTCTCCACCCTAAGTCTAACACCCAAAGATTGCATGCCAGCAGAAAGGAGGGTAGGCGAGGCTTGATAAGCATTCAAACCACCATCATAGATGAAACAAGGAGTATCCAGGAATACATCAGAAAAATGGCGCCAAAAGATGAGATGCTGAGAGAAAGCCTAAGACAGAAACAGCAACAGATCTGGAAGGAAGGACAAGAACATGAAGCGCCATGACAAGACAAGCCACTGCATGGGATGTACCATCGACAGATAATGGAGGTGGATGACATGTAGAAATCCTACCAATGGCTGGAGAAAGCTGGACACCAAGACAGCACAGAGGCACTAGTCATAGAGGCACAAGGGCAAGCACTAAGTAGCAGATCCATAGAAGCAGGAATCTACCACACATGTCAAGACCCAAGGTGCAGACTGTGCAAAGAAATATCAGAAACTGTCCAACACATAGCAGCAGGTGGAAAATGCAAGCAGGAACAGCATATACCGAGCGCCACAACCAAGTAGCAGGAATTGTATGCAGGAACATCTGCACAGCATATGGGCTAAGTCCCTTTAAGTCCAGGTGGGAGACACCAGAAAAAGTGGTGGAGAATAAAAGGGCTAAAATCCTGTGGAACTTCAAGATCCAGACAGATAAGCAGGTGTTGGCTAACCAACCAGACATTGTGATAGTAGACAAGGATCAGAAGACAGCAATGATAATAGATGTGGCAGTGCCAAGTGACAGCAACATCAGAAAGAAGGAATATGGGATGCTGGAGAAATACCAGTGCCTTAAAGGAGAACTGGAGAAGATGTGGAAGGTGAAGGCAACAGTGATTCCAGTGGTGATAGGAGCACTTGGAGCAGTGACCCCTAAATTGGAAGAATGGCCACAACAGATCCCAGGAGCAACATCTGAGCTCTCTGTCCGGAAAAGCGTAATGCTGGGAACAACTAAGATCCTATGCAACACCCTCAAACTCCCAGGCCTCTGGTAGAGGACCAGAGAATGAGGAAGCACAACAAAGACCACCCCCATTGGGGGTGAGAAGTAAGTTTTTGCTTTTATATATATATATATATATATATATATATATATATATATACAGTGGGGAAAAAAGTATTTAGTCAGCCACCAATTGTGCAAGTTCTCCCACGTAAAAAGATGAGAGAGGCCTGTAATTGATATAATAGGTAAACCACAAGTATGAGAGTCAAAATGAGAAAACAAATCCAGAAAATCACCTTGTCTGATTTGGCAATATTTATTTAGCAAATTATGGTGGAAAATAAGTATTTGGTCACCTAAAAACATGCAAGATTTCTGGCTCTTACAGACCTGTAACTTCTTCTTTAAGAGGCTCCTCTGTCCTCCACTCATTACCTGCAGTCATGGTGCCTGTTTGAACTTGTTATTAGTATAAAAGACACCTGGCCACAACCTCAAACAGCCACACTCCTGTCTCCACTATGGTGAAGACTAAAGAGCTACAAAATTGTAGCCCTGCACCAGGTTGGTAAGATTGAATCTGCAATAGGCAAGCAGCTTGGTGTGATTAAATCAACTGTGGGAGCAATAATAGGAAAATGGAAGACATACAAGACCACTGATAATCTCTCTCTATGTGATCACAAGAATGGTGAGCAAAAATCCCAGAACCACACAGGGGGACCTAGTGAATGACCTGCATAGAGCTGGGACCACCCTAACAAAGGCTACCCTCAGCAGCACACTACGCCACCAGTGACTGAGATCCTGCAGTGCCAGACATGTGCCCCTGCTTAAGCCAGTACATGTCTGGGCCGTTCTGAAGTTTGCTAGAAAGCATATGGATTATCCAGAAGAGTATTGGGAGAATGTTATTTGGTCTGATGAAACCAAAGTAGAACTGTTTGGTAGAAACAAAACTCGTTGTGTTTAGAGGAGAGAGAATGCTGAGTTGCATCCAAAGAACACCATACCTATTGTGAAGCATGGGGGTGGCAACATCATGCTTTGGGGCTGTTTCTCTGCAAAGGGACCAGGACGAATGATCCGTGTACATGAAAGAATGAATGGGGTCATGTATCGTGCAAACCTCCTTCCATCAGCAAGGGCATTGAAGATGAAATGTGGATGGGTCTTTCAGCATGATAATGATCCCAAGCACACCGCCAGGGCAACAAAGGAGTGGCTTCGTAAGAAGCAAATGAAGGTCTTGGAGTGTCATAGCCAGTCTCCAGATCTCAACCCCATAGAAAACCTTTGGATGGAGTTCAAAGTCTGTGTTGCCCAGTGACAGGCCCAAAACATCACTGCTCTAGAGGAGATCTGCATGGAGGAATGGGCCAACATACCACCAACAATGTGTGCCATCCTTGTGAAGACTTACAGAAAACGTTTGACCTCTCTCATTGCGAACAAAGGATATTTTTTTACTATTGCTGCGGCGGTGATCAGTGCATGGTGCAATACCTTTAAGGACTTGTACTCACTGAGCGGTTCACTGTGACATAGCAGAGGGCTTCATACAGTTTTATCAAAATATTGCACTAAGAACCTCATGTTCAGTTTCATAAATTATTTCTCAGCTGCGATAGATCAATGTATGTTTTGAATGTGTGGTATTTTAGAGCAATAATATGTTTCTTTATTTTATTCTTATACTAAATTTATGTATAATAAGTTTTAGCTACTTCCATAATTTTCCCATGAAAATATTGTATAGACAGCAACCAATTGTGGATGAGATTGACAATTTATATTTGGAACGCATCTGAAACCAACTGATACCTTCACTAAATCCTACAAATTGGAAGTCAGTTTTACCTTTATAAAGACAATAGGTTTGTGGAACCTCTGAGACAAAAGGAAAAGGTTGGTTGGTATTCGAGTAACGTAAGAAATATCATTCACTATTTTCACATTACAATACAGTTGAACAACTATAAATATAACAACAGTACATATAATAAAATGATTAAAGTTTGTGCCAAATAAATAAGTCATATGATATTTCTTTAAATGTTTCCAGTACAGGTAAAAAATGGCATTCCCGAAGGAAAATGATAACTCCAACTTTTCATTTTGCGATTCTGTCTGAATTCTTGGAGGTTATGAATGAGCAATCAAAAGTGTTGGTGGAAAAATTCAAGGAAAAAATGGACAAAGAAGCTTTTAATTGCTTTATGGATGTAACCCTTTGTGCTTTGGATATAATATCTGGTAGGTTTAAAAGTCTATCTATCTATCATCTATCTATCTATCTATCTGTCTATCTATCTCTCAATACCATATTCAGTTTCATTTTTTGTTTAGTAATGTATTCTTCTTGTTGGTTTTCCAGAAACTGCTATGGGAAAGAAACTATATGCCCAGAGTAACAGCAATTCTGATTATATACACGCAATTTATAAGTAAGGTTTCTCTTCTTTTCTTGACATCTATTTTTTTACATTTAGACTAGACAATCTGTTATTCCAAGTCCATAATTTCAATCTTGGCATGTCTTCCATGATTTTCTCACATAGTAAAAACTTAGATTAGAATATACGTTCACATATAAACACAATTATTTGTAGCTATGCAAGCTTGTCAGCATGTAAACTTTGATATGGGTGTTGCTTTAGACCTACATTTACCAAAAGTGGCATAATTTTACATGTAAATCTCAGTTAATTTGCAACAAATTTATGACTGCATTTTATCTATCCTAAGTTGTTGTAATTCATAACATACAGTTAGGTCCATATATATTTGGACAGAGACAACATTTTTCTACTTTTGGTTATAGACATTACCACAATTAATTTTAAACAAAACAATTCAGATGCAGTTGAAGTTCAGACCTTCAGCTTTCATTTGAGGGTATCCACATTAAAATTGGATGAAGGGTTTAGGAGTTTCAGCTCCTTAACATGGACCACCCTGTTTCTAAAGGGACCCAAAATAATTGGACAGATTCAATAATTTTATATAAAATGTTCATTTTTAGTACTTGATTGAAAACCCTTTGTTGGCAATGACTGCCTGAAGTTTTGAACTCATGGACATCACCAAATGCTGTGTTTCCTCCTTTTTGATGCTCTGCCAGGCCTTCACTGCGGAGGTTTTCAGTTGCTGTTTGTTTGTGGGCCTTTCAGTCTGAAGTTTAGTCTTTAACAAGTGAAATGCTGCTCAATTGGGTTGAGATCAGGTGACTGACTTGGCCATTCAAGAATATTCCACTTCTTTGCTTTAATAAACTCCTGGGTTGCTTTGGCTTTATGTCTTGGGTCATTGTCCATCTGTAGTATGAAACGACGACCAATCAGTTTTGCTGCATTTGGCTGGATCTGAGCACACAGTATGGCTCTGAATACCTCAGAATTCATTCGGCTGCTTCCGTCCTGTGTCACATCATAAATAAACACTATTGACCGAGTGCCACTGGCAGCCATGCATGCCCAAGCCATCACACTGCCTCCGCCGTGTTTTACAGATGATGTGGTTTCCTTTGGATCATGAGCTGTACCATGCCTTTGCCATACTTTTCTCTTTCCATCATTCTGGTAGAGGTTGATCTTGGCTTCATCTGTCCAAAGAATGTTCTTCCAGAACTGTGCTGGCTTTTTTAGATGTTTGTTAGCAAAGTGCAGTGTAGCCTTTTTATTATTGATGCTTATGAGTGGCTGCACCGTGCAGTGAACCCTCTGTATTTACTTTCATGCAGTCTTCTCTTTATGGTAGATTTGGATATTGATACGCCGACCTCCTGGAGAGTGTTATTCACTTGGTTGGCTGTTGTGAAAGGGTTTCTCTTCACCATGGAGATTATTCTGCGATCATCCACCACTGTTGTCTTCCGTGGGCGCCCAGGTCTTTTTGCATTGATGAGTTCACCAGTGCTTTCTTTCTTTCTCAGGATGTACCAAACTGTAGATTTTGCCACTCCTAATATTGTAGCAATTTATCGGATGGGTTTTTTCTGTTTTCGCAGCTTAATGATGGCTTGTTTCACCTGCATGGAGAGCTCCTTTGACCGCATGTTTACTTCAGAGCAAAACCTTCCAAATGCAAGCACCACACCTCAAATCAACTCCAGGCCTTTTATCTGCTTAATTGAGAATGACATAATGAAGGGATTGCCCACACCTGTCCATGAAATAGCGTTGGAGTCAATTGTCCAATTACTTTTGGTCCCTTTAAAAACAGGGTGGCACATGTTAAGGAGCTGAAACTCCTAAACCCTTCATCCAATTTTAATGTTAATACTCTCAAATGAAAGCTGAAAATCTGAACTTCAACTGCATCTGAATTGTTTTGTTTAAAATTCATCGTGGTAATGTCTATAACCAAAATTAGAAAAATATTGTCTCTGTCCAAATATATATGGACCTAACTGTATATCATGGCCAAATGCAATGGCTAAATACAATGTACTTTTTGTATACTAGGGTCTGATTGGAGAAGAGAAACATTTTTCTTCTTCAATGTTCAATTTTTCATCTAGTTTTTAAGGTAATCTGTCACATGGTTTTTGTTATGTACCGTAATTAGAGTGCACCATGATGTTGGAGAAATAGACTGATTCTAGGGATGTATCACTTACTAGGCTGTGTCTTTTGCTCTTTAATTACAATCAGTGTTTTATCAGCAAGAAATTATCACTAAGGACCAGGTGTCTTGTGTCTTTTGGTCTAACCACTCCCCCAGTGCAGAAGTATTCTGTCAATGTACAATGTACACAGAAAGACGCCACTCAGTAATGTGAGTGGGGTTATAACATTCTGAGCTCTGCTAGATCAGCAAAAGAGAAAACATGAATCTGTCATAAATACTGCAGTCAGGAAACTAAGTGACACATCAGTGGAAATAGGGTCTCTGTCCCTTCTTTATGCTACTGTCAGATTACATAGCAAAAGTCTGCTGACAGAGTCCCTTTATTATTTTAAGGTATACCTAAACACCAGCCAAACTCTAAGCTATGCCTACATTTCACTTCAGTTTTACCAACTGGCATGTGTGGCACAAGTGGCTGTAAATTCATCAGTTATTATAACCAGAAATTTGCCATAAAACTGGTTGAAATATCACACAATTTGTGCATGACTGGTAGTGGTGTAAATTATTTGAGAAATGTATTCTAATCAATAATTGGTAAGAATTTTCTGTGGTGTCGAACAATATCGCCAAAATCATTAAGATGCACAAGTGAAATTGTTGTATTTTACTCCAGTGAATCTTTCGCCAAGACTGGCTACAAAACACCAGTCTTTAGGTATTGGTGCCAAAGAGTTAATAAATTTGGCAGATAGCAAATTGTGCACTATTTTTGAGTAAGTCACCAAAAAAAAAAAAAAAAAAGATTTGCTGTGTGTGAGGAAAAGGTTCTAAAGGCGATTGGACCGATGCATGTAGAGCGGATTCCATGGCTGCAAGGAATGCAGACTTTTTTCAGCACGGAGCACCAGTTAAATCGATCTTATTGTTGAGTTTTATTACAGATTTGCTTGCTCCTCAGTTCAGCTTCAAGGATCAATGTTTCCATTCTAGTGACAGAGGAAGATGTGCGGGCTGGATCTTAAGGCCCCTTCACACTCAGCGACGCTGCAGCGATACCGACAACGATGTCGATCGGTGCAGCGTCGCTGTTTGGTCGCTGGAGAGCTGTCACACAGACAGCTCTCCAGCGACCAACGATCCCGAGTTACCCGGGTAACCAGGGTAAACATCGGGTTACTAAGCGCAGGGCCGCGCTTAGTAACCCGATGTTTACCCTGGTTACCAGCGTAAAAGTAAAAAAAACAAACACTACATACTTACCTACCGCTGTCTGTCCCCGGCGCTCTGCTTCTCTGCACTCCTCCTGCACTGGCTGTGAGCACAGCGGCCGGAAAGCAGAGCGGTGACGTCACCGCTCTGCTTTCCGGCTGACCGACGCTCACAGTACAGGAGGAGTGCAGAGAAGCTGAGCGCCGGGGACAGACAGCGGTAGGGAAGTATGTAGTGTTTGTTTTTTTTACTTTTACGCTGGTAACCAGGGTAAACATCGGGGTATTAAGTGCGGCCCTGCGCTTAGTAACCCGATGTTTACCCTGGTTACCAGTGAAGACATCGCTGGATCGGTGTCACACACGCCGATCCAGCGATGTCTGCAGGGAGTCCAGCGACGAAATAAAGTTCTGGACTTTCCTCAGCGACCAACAATCTCCCAGCAGGGGCCTGATCGTTGGTCGCTGTCACACAGAACGATTTCCTTAACGATATCGTTGCTACGTCACAAAAAGCAATGATATCGTTAACGATATCGTTATGTGTGAAGGTACCTTTATGCATACATAAGGCCAGACACAAGATTAGTAATCAGGTAAAGCAATCATTCCATTAATCTCATTAGTGTGTCAGGGGCCTAAAGCCATTGTTCTCCCAGTCACTAGACCCATTATGTGGATGAGGATAGTAGACCCAGTGGAGTGGACACCTCAGGAAGTCTCACATGCAGTCCCAGGTAACGGGGCTCGACCTGAGGAAAACATCTCCACCAATGAGCAGTTAGCTTTGGGGGGGTGCTTCCCTAGAGCCAGGCTCAATTCCAGGGAGCGACTTGGGGTATTTACGACACTGATGAGGAAAAGGAGGAGTTGTTGCTGGCTGGAGTTGGATATACGCACTACAGTCATGGCATCCTCAGTCTAGGGGAACATGGACTGTGACTGCAAATATAATGGTCGGAGATACAAAAGCTGTGGCCTAACAAAAAGTTGGGAGACAGTGGGTATCGACTGGTACAGGCGCAGTGGAAATATCAGCCCCAGGATGGAATCTTGTGGATGGAGGACATTGCATTGGGACCATCAACCCGGAATTACTGTAAGACTGTGGACGTAGCAAAAATAGTTACATAGTTAACCTGCCTAAGGTGACTATTACAACCCACAACCTCAGATTTTCACACTGTGAAATTACTAAATCAAGTCCACATAACAGATGTGAAGTATATCCAGTGTATGTAGAGGAGCTGCAGACAAGGGATGAAAATTAATAAAGAAGAAAGCTATTAAGCATTTCTTTCCATAAAAATTCTTTTTTGAACCTGTATTTTTTAGTTGCCACTCTAGTGCTGTATCAATTTTTTAGTTTTAGATTCTAAATTAATTGCTATCAAGAGTGACAGAAACCCGGATGAAAGCCTCTAATAGAAAATCCAGATAGTATCTTTTCCAAAGTGCACCACATAATCACATTTATCTTAGAAATTAATTTGTAATCATGCTGTGTCTAAAGATGTGTGATGCTCATTTAGACTTATTTTTGTCTATTATTTGATCAAGAATGAGTGATATCATCCACCGTAGACAGAAAATGCCCTGGTTATGGCCAGACTTTCTGTACTCAAAGTTAAAAGAAGGAAAGGAGCATGATAGGAACCTGGGTATCCTTCATTCATTTACTGACAGTGTAAGTAGATTTTGTTTTATTTCTTTATTATTGTGACAGTCAATTTAAGATCTCATTCATATGGCAAAATCATCTGGAACTTGTACAACATCACAGGAAACCTTTACGTGTTTTGTGTTGTCCATGAATCAAAGACTCAAAGCTGTATTGCCAGCTCACAGGATTTGCACATTAATAAGCCTGTGGCTTTTAAGTTATGGCTGATCCGTGAATATACAATTAGTTTGGAGAAAGCAGGCACCACCAAAATAGTAGGGAGTGCTCACTGCATAGCAAATAATCACAGCAAAAATAAGGAGAAAAAAGATATGTTTGGACAGACACATTCCAATATTTAATATTTTTATTCAGTAATGCAAAACAAACAAGATACAGAGAAATTAAAACCAGTTAAAAACATGCACAAAACCAATGTGCCGCAATGAGAATAACAGTCTAAGCTCAAATAATTAGACAAAAAACTTCCTCATGGGGAGTATCCAAGGACAACAAGTGATCAACAAATGCAAATAATACAAGAAAAAAATGTGTATATTGGATAAATACTAGTCTAGGAAAGAGAAAAAAAGAGTTAAATGGTAAGAAACATTTCTGGTGAGGGACAAAGAAAACCCACACATGTATTGCCAAAATTCGGCTTCTTCAGGGGAGCAAAATTTGATTTCCTCATGGTGTAGAATTTTTGTAAGTGCATTGGTGTTTTATATCTAGATTCTAAAGCGGCAATCAAAAAAGACAGCGAACGATAGTAACAGAATAAAAAGTAAAATAGGTTGGCATAATATACGGTATATCAATTCCGTGATCTGTGAATATACGTTTTTTATGTTTCCAAAAAGGCATAAAAATAAAAACATGAAACAATGTTATTGCTCTCCATAAATCAGAGAAAAGTCTCCAGGTACGGACTGGGGCTTAAATTCAGCCCTGGCATTTGAAATCACACAGGCCCATGTTGTCTCCATCCCCAAGTACTAGATGGGATATATTACTAATATTCCCCTTGATGGAGGAAAGGAAGATTTACTACAAAACCAATATTTCTAATGATACCCGAGGCATGCTGGGGTAAGTGAGTCAGCAACTTTGTGCTTCGTTACAACTCTTAACAGTATGGGTGTCTTGAGAACATCTATTCTTTTAACAACTTAGCAGACAAGGCAGCCCATAAAAAGACAGGCCCTTCTGGCATTTGCCAGAATTGCCAGATGGCCAGTCCGGCCCTGAAAGTCTCTATGACTTTTGGTCTCTCAATGGCATCATTATTCATTTATACTTCATATTTATATGCTCTTAAAGACCAGCAATTTAACCTTCGTCAGGCTGCATAATTTTACAACGTTAACAGGCTGCAGAGGTACAATTATACCTTCATATATATTTTATTGAAATTTGGCCAATATATTCTGGACCAAAACTGCAGAGATATCACGAAATTTCAGCCCTCTACGGCTGTTCGAAAAAAAAAGTTATTGCAATTTTAAAACGGAATAGTTAGGAACATAGCTCTAGTAGGAATTAAAACTTAACCTTTAATGTGTACAAGGTAAAAATATACAATAACAAAAACAAATAGTGTCACCCCAAGACAAAGAACATATAATGGTATTAAATGATGTAGCCTGTTAAGTAAGACATCACTTATGGGTGATACCAAAATAGAATGTTAGTGAGAACAGTCGTTGTACATACAAAGTATGCTGTCCCACACTCTCAAGATACCTCTGGTTAATAACACAAGCACGCCTAGGTGCAAGAGATGTTAAGCCAGGTAGCCTTGTATGTATAGGTATTGGCAGGTATCAAAAAACAGATAATAAACAGGCGGGAGCGGGTAAAGCAAATGGGGTGGAAATCATGCATAACAAAAATGTTTAAAACAAGAACGATCTCACCAATTGCCGTAGCCCAGGTAGGTATAGCCCATGGTTCGCTGGGGTGGAGAAATCCATAAATCAGCGATGTAAGGAGACAATACCCTGTCAATCCCTAAGGGGCTATCCGTAAACCTAGATTCCCGAGCTCCCGCCCTTACAAGGGCAGTCCACAACTACCCCTGAGCAATATCATGCCCTGCACTCTCCCTATTAGAATGTCCCGACGCGTTTCTTCGCAGGCCGAATCATCAGGGGACTTGCCTGCCTGGGAGCTAAAGTGCACGAGTGCTATAAAGAAGGACAAAAGGACCTGCCACCCTCCATGTTACACTGAGGAGAGTGGGGGGAGTTACTAGGTCCACTTAAATAATCTGCTGGAAGGCATGATTAGCCTATCACATACTAAGCACAAAACATGTGATCAAATAGGAGTTAGCAAATACTTAATGAAGCGATATATGGCTAAACCAGTGATCAGAAAAGAGACCCAGATAAAGCAAAGGCCGCAGAGCACTGTAGTCAATAGTACCTGTGAGGTAATAGTCCGGGATATAGACGCCATGAGTCCGATGAAGAGACACGAGGGAGAAACTTCCGGTGACAACGGAAGTTCCGGTTGCCAGGATACAAGGACGCTAACAAGCGCTAGGACGCGCCGAAACCTAGAGGCTTCCCGATAAACTGAAAGTAGTGGTTACTAGGTTACCAAGACGCTACCATGCGCTAGGACGCGCCGAGACCTAAAATGTACCGGAAAAGATAGTTGTTAGAACGCTACAGCGCTACTGAATCAGTGAGGCCTCCCTTATTTTACACAATCGCCGAACAGGCGTAATAGATATGGACGGGAATAGCTGATGCTAAAATACGAAAAGAAAAACGCAGAAGTGCCATCAGTGTATAATGACGCCTAAGCGCCACATCAGGGTCTCGATCCCAAAAAATTTTGCTGGGACGCTCAGAACATTACCACTGCATAATGTAACACTCAAACACTGAGGCGCCACCACTGTGTCAGTATGTCCCTATCATAGAGATTGTTAAGATACTAAAATGCCACCACTGCGCACTAATCAAGTGCCGTGACCACGTCATTATCTAAATCTCATAGAGGTTCAAACTTGCTACTGCACAGTTATTACCAGAGCGCGCAAGCGCCATGACTGTGTAAAAATGCAGAGTTAAATATTACAAATATATCAATATATCCCTATACGTGTCAGATAGAACCTAAGTAGTCAAGGACATACCCCACTAGGGACAGCAGACTTGCTCACATCAATAACCCCAAGAAGAAAAATAGGGGGGGTGATGGTAATAACAGACAATACTTATACAAATAAGGAGGGGGGGGCAACAAAAAGGATTTTGGAAGGGCACATAATGCATGTCCACTGACACTTAAGCTATCAATAGAAGAAAGCAAAAAAAGGTCCTAACAGAGAATTAAAGGAAACATCCATAGTTGATTTGGTCATTGAGGCCATGGGGTGAAACGGTATTCAAATAGAAAATCCATTTAGCCTTCTTCTGGAGCAGCAACTGATCCCAGTTGCCTCCTCGAACGGGCATAGTAACCTTTTCAATCGCTATAAACCGTAAGTTCTTGACTTGTCCATTATGCAGCTGGTTGATGTGTCGAGACACAGATGTGTCCCTGTTATGAAGCACATCGCCCACGTGTTCCCCGATTCGCTTCTTAAATTCCCTGATCGTCTTGCCTATATACTCCATGCCACAGGTGCAAGAGGCCCTGTAGATAACCCCTTTAGTGCTGCAGTTAATAAACTGCTTGATGGAATACTCCTTGCCAGTTACATTGCTGACAAAGGATTTGCTGATGTCAACATATTGGCATACCGTACAGTGCCCGCACTTATAGCACCCCGTGACATTACTTTTAAGCAACGTGTCCCTAGAAGAATTCGTGAAGCGGCTATGAACAATTCTATGTACAAAAAAGGTTGCACTCTATCGTGCAAAAGCATGTCTAATCTGAAATATATGAAATATGAATAACAAAATGGCTTTTGAACATTAGGAAAATATTTAAGAGATGCTTTGCACAGAATTTGATATAATCAAATAGTGTGAACCCATCAACCGTCGTCAAGGTGGTCTCATAAAACTGATGGGTCCCTGAACCCCTGTCCAAATGTGAACACTTACCGAAGGCCAATGTCTGTATGCCTGGGTGAATGTGGACACCTCTGTTCAGCAAAGCCTACATATGAGTTGGCCGGGACCAAGTGTGATGAGATGCAATTAAAAACCACATGGTGATGGGAGGAGTGCTTAGTCAGTCAGCTACCATAGAAATGACAAAAAAAAAAAGACTCGCACATCCAAACTAGTGTGAATAGGTGCATACCAGGAGCAGCTACCTCCATACATAAATATACAAAAAAGGTTGCACTCTCTCGTGCAAAAGCATGTCTAATCTGAAATATATGAAATATGAATAGCAAAATGGCTTTTGAACATTAGGAAAATATGAGTTTTATGAGACCACCTTGACGACGGTTGATGGGCTCACACTATTTGATTATATCAAATTCTGTGCAAAGCGTCTCTTAAATATTTTCCTAATGTTCAAAAGCCATTTTGCTATTCATATTTCATATATTTCAGATTAGACATTCTTTTGCACGATAGAGTGCAACCTTTTTTGTATATTTATGTATGGAGGTAGCTGCTCCTGGTATGAACCTATTCACACTAGTTTGGATGTGCGAGTCTTTTTTTTGTCATTTCTATGAACAATTTTGTCTTGTAGCGATCTGGATTTCTTATAGGTAATCGTAGGGATATCCCCCAGATGATCAGAGATATCCGGATCCATCTGAAGGATTGACAAATGTCTATTGAGAATGTCCCTTACTCGACTGGCCCCATTGTCATAGGTGGTAATGAAGCGAACAGAGGTATCATCCTGTTTTTTAGGGGCAGGATTTAGCAGTTCGCCGCGGTCCCTACTCTTTGCCTCATGATATGCCTTGCTCAAGACACCCTGAGGATAGCCTCTAGCCAGGAAACGCTCTCTCAATTCTTGGGACGGTGTCTCAAAGACACGATTGTCAGAGCAGTTTCTCTGAACTCGGAGATATTGCCCTTTTGGGATACCCCTTTTTTAAATGCACCGGATGGTGGCTTTCCCAATGTAGGAGCGAATTGGTGGCTGTGGGTTTTCTAAATGTGGAAGTGAGTAATTCTCCACCCCCACCCTTTGTAATCAGGATGTCCAGAAATGCAGGGCATGATATTGCTCAGGGGTAGTTGTGGACTGCCCTTGTAAGGGCGGGAGCTCGGGAATCTAGGTTTACGGATAGCCCCTTAGGGATTGACAGGGTATTGTCTCATTACATCGCTGATTTATGGATTTCTCCACCCCAGCGAACCATGGGCTATACCTACCTGGGCTACGGCAATTGGTGAGATCGTTCTTGTTTTAAACATTTTTGTTATGCATGATTTCCACCCCATTTGCTTTACCCCTTCCCGCCTGTTTATTATCTGTTTTTTGATACCTGCCAATACCTATGCATACAAGGCTACCTGGCTTAACATCTCTTGCACCTAGGCATGCTTGTGTTATTAACCAGAGGTATCTTGAGAGTGTGGGACAGCATACTTTGTATGTACAACGACTGTTCTCACTAACATTCTATTTTGGTATCACCCATAAGTGATGTCTTACTTAACAGGCTACATCATTTAATACCATTATATGTTCTTCGTCTTGGGGTGACACTATTTGTTTTTGTTATTGTATATTTTTACCTTGTACACATTAAAGGTTGTTTTAATTCCTACTAGAGCTATGTTCCTATAATATTGGTGGGATTTTGTTGGATATATCCAATCGGATTTATTTAGTATTGCTTTTTTCACATAAAACGGAATAGTTACAATCGTACCTACTCAGCCGGACGAAGGTTAATGTGTCGCTCTGACCTACATAAAACAGGAGTACATACAGTAAAGGACACTTCAGAATAGAGTTTTTATGCATTCTTGCCATGAGAACTTACAGGATGTTGATCTGTTTTAATGCATAAATATAATGTACTTTATGAAACTGGTTCTTACTAATTACAGTAATTATTTGAATGGACACCATTATATCTATTCTAAAAAGTGAGCACAATTTATAATCTACTTCTTCTCTACAAGAGAAAAGTACAGACTGATAATTTTAATTAATTACTAAATATACAGTAAATGATTCATGTTTCAGAAAATGGAAATGAGGTTGAAATTTTATTCACATCTTGTTAGGTATCATAGAAAATAATGCAGAGATAATTTGTCGATAACAGCAAAGACACAACGTACAGTCATGGCCTAAAGTTTTGAGACTGACACTAATTTTGGTTTTCAGAAGGATTTCTGCTTCATTGTTTATTGTGGCAATCTGCATTGACTCTTGATTGCTATGAAAAGTAATAAGATCAATCAATGAAAATTGTCTTAATGACAAAAACCCTCTTTACTCTAACTTTCAGCCCTACCCCAAAATGACCTGCTTATTTCAGTGAGCTTCCCATTATAATGTTCAGGATAAAGTGTTAACAAGGACAGGGCAGCTGATATCACTCCGTCATGCTGATTGAATTATAACAGTAGGCCGGATGATTTAAGGGGGCCTTCTAGTCTAGCAGATGGGACAAATAATTTTTTCCCATATTTTTCATGTATGTATTGTGCTCAATTTGAAATATTAGAAAAGTTATAGCACCTTAGAGATCTACGGTGCGCTCTCGGGGGCTCGGACCGTGTGGTGCACAATGGAGCCTTCTATAGGCCTTGTGTGTGTTTATGCTTTCTTAGCTTTTGGATTAACTTGCCCAACAGATGGTCGATTTTTGGGAGGCATTTTCAAAATTTTTCCACAGTATTATGAACCTTATTAATCCCCTCACACTAATCAAAGATCTAATAGTTGCATCTATATATTTACAGCAGAAAATGTGTGTCCTGAAGGATCTGATATCTCAGTTATGAAAACTTCCTCACAGTAATACGGTTTTAGCTGTCCACAGCAACCAATCAGATCTCAGCTTTCGCTTTACCTTAGCAGCTTCAATGCTGAAAGCTGCACTCTGGTTGCTATAGGCGATCTGTCTTGAACGTTAAGGGGAATGGACACTAAAGAAGTTATTCATGAATTTTTAAAGTTTAGAAAATTAGAGGAAGTTGATAAAAAAAGAGTCAAGAGATTATAAAACAGGTCCATTTCATTTTGAAAACCAGATATTTTGAGGCAACCCACACATGACATGAGTGAACAGGATTCACAGTTTGTGAGCCCTTTGCAAAAAACTAAAAACTTCGAAAAATATTGAGTTGCCAATTTCGAGAGAATTCGGTTCTTGTATTCTGATTTTTTTTCCATATGGTTTTTAACAATTGCATGACTTGTTAGATGCAAAACAACTTTAAGAAGGCCTTAAATTATTTTGTGGCATGATGGACGTTTGCCATGGCATGACTGTAAACACTTATTATGCTTGGCTTGAAACTATATATATACATATATTGTAGAGGTTTGTGCTCAGCTGCTCTTGATGTAGGCACAGGAGGCGGTATTCATGCAAAGTCCAGGCAAGTTTATTTAACTTCATAAACCACTACAGGTGGCAAAACAAAACATAGCCTTGTCAGGCATGAAGTGAAAATACAAACTGAAAACAAATAGTTCATATGGTATTGCAGGTTCACCCGCTCAGGTCAGTGCCTTTACCAACACACACTGAAGGTGAACAGGAACTGCAAGTAAATAGTCTATATAGCACTGCAGGTCTGCCCGCTCAGGTCAGTGTCTTTAGCAACACACACTGGAGGTCTCCACACCTCCAGTCACAGACACTGAATGAGAGACTCTGCCTCCATTTTATCTGCCAAACCATGCCCCTGGGGTTGGGATATGTGAGCGGTCATTCCCACCCATCTCTTATGACGCTTGTAAAACCCAGCCCTGGAATGGCCAAATAACTCTCTCTGCATTATAGGTGCTGGAGCATGCTTCCAAGTTCACATTACCGCAGCTAACAGCTGCAATGACACACATCTCCCCTCAAAGAGTCGTTCGGCGGCCATCTTACTATATATATATATATATATATATATATATATATATATATATACAGTGCCTTGCGAAAGTATTCGGCCCCCTGGAACTTTTCAACTTTTTCCCACATATCATGCTTTAAACATAAAGATACCAAATGTAAACTTATGGTGAAGAATAAACAACAAGTGGAACACAATTGTGAAGTTGAAAGAAATTTATTGGTTATTTAAAATTTTTGTGGAAATTCAAAAACTGAAAAGTAGGGCGTGCAATATTATTCGGCCCCTTTACTTTCAGTGCAGCAAACTCACTCCAGAAGTTCATTGTGGATCTCTGAATGATCCAATGTTGTCCTAAATGCCTAATGATGATAAATTTAATCCACCTGTGTGTAATCAAGTCTCCGTATAAATGCACCTGCTCTGTGATAGTCTCAAGGCTCAGTTTGAAACACAGAGAGCATCATAAAGATCAAGGAACACAACAGACAGGTCCGTGATACTGTTGCGGAGAAGTTTAAAGCCGGATTTGGATACAAAATTATTTCCAAAACTTTAAACATCTCAGGCAGCACTGTGCAAGCGATCATATTTAAATGGAAGGAGTATCATACCACTGCAAATCTACCAAGACCCGGCCGTCCCTCTAAACTTTCATCTCAAACAAGGAGAAGACTGATCAGAGATGCAGCCAAGAGGCCCATGATCACTCTGGATGAACTGCAGAGAACTACAGCTGAGGTGGGACAGTCTGTCCATAGGACAACAATCAGTCGTACACTGCACAAATCTGGCCTTTATGGAAGAGTGGCAAGAAGAAAGCCATTTATCAAAGATATCCATAAAAAGTGTTTTTTAATCTTTGCAACAAGCCACCTGGGAGACACACCAAACATGTGGAAGAAGGTGCTCTGGTCAGATAAAACTAAAATCGAACTTTTTGGCAACAATGCCAAACGATATGTTTGGCATAAAGGCAACACAGCTCATCACCCTGAACACACCATCCCCACTGTCAAACATGGTGGTGGCAGCATCATGGTTTGGGCCTGCTTTTCTTCAGCATGGACAGGGAGGGAGGATGGTTATAATTGATGGGAAGATGGATGAAGCCAAATACAGGACCATTCTTGAAGAAAACCTGTTGCAGTCTTAAAAAGACCTGAGACTGGGATGGAGATCCCAAACATAAAGCAAAATCTACAATGGAACGGTTCACAAATAAACATATCCAGGTGGCCAAGTTAAAGTCCAGACCTCAATCCAATCGAGAATCTGTGGTAAGAGCTGAAAACTGCTGTTTACAAATGATCTCCATCAAACCTCACTGAGCTTGAGCTGTTTGCCAAGGAAGAATGGGCAAGAATTTCAGTCTCTCGATGTAAAAAACTGATAGAGACGTCCCCAAGCGTGGCGCAACAAAGTATTAAGTTAAAGGGCCGAATAATATTGCACACCTTTTCAGTTTTTGAATTTCCACAAAAATTTAAAATAACCAGTAAATTTCGTTCAACTTCACAATTGTGTTCCACTTGTTGACTCTTCACCAAAAATTGACATTTTGTTTCTTTATGTTTGAAGCATGATATGGGGAAAAGGTTGAAAAGTTCCAGGGGGCCGAATACTTTCGCAAAGCACTGCATATATACACTGCTCAAAAAAATAAGGGGAGCACTAAAATACCACATCCTAAATATCTCTGAATTAAATATTCCAGTTGCAAATTTTTATTAATTGCATAGTGGAATGTGTTCAGAACAATAAAACATAACAATTATCAATGTAAATAAAAATGAATATCCCACGGAGGTCTGGATTTGGAATGATACTCAAAATCAAAGTGGAATATCAAATTACAGGCTTATCCAACTTAAGTGGAAATACCTCATGACAAGGAAAAGATTCTCAGTATTGTGTGTGGCTTCCACGTGCCTGTATGACCTCCCTACTGTACAACACCTGGGCATGCTCCTGATGAGGCAGCGGATGGTCTTCTGAGGGATCTCCTCCCAAACCTGGACTAAAGCATCCGCCAACTCCTGGACAGTCTGTGGTGCAACGTGACGTTGGTGGATGGAGCGAGACATGAAGTCCCATATGTGCTCAATCGGATTCAGAACTGGGGAATGGGCGGGCCAGTCAATAGCATCAATGCCTTCATCTTGCAGGAACTGCTGACACACTCCAGTCACATGAGGTCTGGCTTTGTACTGCATTAGGAGGAACCCAGGGTCAACTGCACCAGCATATGGTCTCACAAGGGGTCTGAGGATCTCATCTCAGTACCTAATGGCAGTCAGGTTACCTCTGGCGAGCACACGGAGGGCTGTTTTGCCCTCCAAAGAAATGCCACCCCATACCATTACTGACCCACTGCCAAACCGATCATGGTGAAGGATGTTGCAGGCAGCAGATCGCTCTCCACGGCATCTCCAGACTCTGTCACATCTGTCAAATGTGCTCAGTGTGAACCTGCTTTCATCTGTGAAGAGCACAGGGCGCCAGTGGCGAATTTGCCAATCCTGGTGATCTGTGGCAAATGCCAAGCATCCTGCATGGTGTTGGGCTGTGAGCACAACCCCATCTGTGGACGTTGGGCACTCAGACAATCCTCATAGAGTCGGTTTCTAACCGTTTGAGCAGATACATGCACATTTGTGGCCTGCTGGAGGTCAATTTGCAGGGCTCTGGCAGTGCTCCTCCTGTTCCTCCTTGCACAAAGGCGGAGGTAGCGGTCCTGCTGCTGGGTTGTTGCACACCTATGGCCCCCTCTGTTATGGCTGGCAATCAGGCAACACAGCGTGCAGTAATCAGCGCACATACAGAGATCTGGCAATAACCAAAAACAATAGGACGAGCTCTGAGACGTGGAATCTCTGTAGACTGCAGTACCTGATCTATCCTCACACAACTATAAGCAGCAGTGGATTGCGCCTATCACTACCTATGCAACTCGGCACTGCCTGAGGAGCTGACTAGCCTGAAGATAGAAATACAAGCCTGACTTACCTCAGAGAAATACCCCAAAGGAATAGGCAGCCCCCCACATATAATGACTGTTAGCAAGATGAAAAGACAAACGTAGGAATGAAATAGATTCAGCAAAGTGAGGCCCGATATTCTAGACAGAGCGAGGATAGCAAAGAGAACTATGCAGTCTACAAAAAACCCTAAAACGAAAACCACGCAAAGGGGCAAAAAGACCCACCGTGCCGAACTAACAGCACGGCGGTGCACCCCTTTGCTTCTCAGAGCTTCCAGCAAAAGTTAATAGCAAGCTGGACAGAAAAAACAGAAAACAAACTAGAAGCACTTATCTAGCAGAGCAGCAGGCCCAAGGAAAGATGCAGTAGCTCAGATCCAACACTGGAACATTGACAAGGAGCAAGGAAGACAGACTCAGGTGGAGCTAAATAGCAAGGCAGCCAACGAGCTCACCAAAACACCTGAGGGAGGAAGCCCAGAGACTGCAATACCACTTGTGACCACAGGAGTGAACTCAGCCACAGAATTCACAACAGTACCCCCCCCTTGAGGAGGGGTCACCGAACCCTCACCAGAACCCCCAGGCCGACCAGGATGAGCCACATGAAAGGCACGAACAAGATCTGGGGCATGGACATCAGAGGCAAAAACCCAGGAATTATCTTCCTGAGCATAACCCTTCCATTTGACCAGATACTGGAGTTTCCGTCTAGAGACACGAGAATCCAAAATCTTCTCCACAATATACTCCAATTCCCCCTCCACCAAAACAGGGGCAGGAGGCTCCACAGATGGAACCATAGGTGCCACGTATCTCCTCAACAACGACCTATGGAATACATTATGTATGGAAAAGGAGTCTGGGAGGGTCAGACGAAAAGACACCGGATTGAGAATCTCAGAAATCCTATACGGACCAATAAAACGAGGTTTAAATTTAGGAGAGGAAACCTTCATAGGAATATGACGAGAAGATAACCAAACCAGATCCCCAACACGAAGTCGGGGTCCCACCCGGTGTCTGCGATTAGCGAAAAGCTGAGCCTTCTCCTGGGACAAGGTCAAATTGTCCACTACCTGAGTCCAGATCTGCTGCAACCTGTCCACCACAGAATCCACACCAGGACAGTCCGAAGACTCAACCTGTCCTGAAGAGAAACGAGGATGGAACCCAGAATTGCAGAAAAATGGAGAGACCAAGGTAGCCGAGCTGGCCCGATTATTAAGGGCGAACTCAGCCAACGGCAAAAATGACACCCAATCATCCTGGTCAGCGGAAACAAAACATCTCAGATATGTTTCCAAGGTCTGATTGGTTCGTTCGGTTTTGCCATTAGTCTGAGGATGGAAGGCCGAGGAGAAAGATAGGTCAATGCCCATCCTACCACAAAAGGCTCGCCAGAACCTCGAGACAAACTGGGAACCTCTGTCAGAAACAATATTCTCAGGAATGCCATGTAAACGAACCACATGCTGGAAGAACAAAGGCACCAAATCAGAGGAGGAAGGCAATTTAACCAAGGGCACCAGATGGACCATTTTAGAAAAGCGATCACAGACCACCCAAATGACCGACATTTTTTGAGAAACGGGAAGGTCAGAAATGAAATCCATCGAAATATGTGTCCAAGGCCTCTTCGGGACCGGCAAGGGCAAAAGCAACCCACTGGCACGTGAACAGCAGGGCTTAGCCCTAGCACAAATTCCACAGGACTGCACAAAAGCACGCACATCCCGTGACAGAGATGGCCACCAGAAGGATCGAGCAACCAACTCCCTGGTACCAAAGATTCCTGGATGACCGGCCAGCACCGAACAATGAAGTTCAGAGATAACTTTACTAGTCCACCTATCAGGGACGAACAGTTTCTCGGCCGGACAACGATCAGGTTAAATAGCCTGAAATTTCTGCAACACTCTCCGCAAATCAGGGGAGATGGCAGACACAATGACTCCTTCCTTGAGGATACTCGCCGGCTCAGATAACCCCGGAGAGTCGGGCACAAAACTCCTAGACAGAGCATCCGCCTTCACATTTTTAGAGCCCGGAAGGTATGAAATCACAAAATCAAAACGAGCAAAAAATAACGACCAACGGGCCTGTCTAGGATTCAAGCGCTTGGCAGACTCAAGATAAGTAAGGTTCTTATGATCAGTCAAAACCAACACGCGATGCTTAGCACCCTCAAGCCAATGACGCCACTCCTCGAATGCCCACTTCATGGCCAGCAACTCTCGGTTGCCCACATCATAATTACGCTCAGCAGCAGAAAATTTCCTGGAAAAGAAAGCACATGGTTTGAACACTGAGCAACCAGAACCTCTCTGTGACAAAACCGCCCCTGCACCAATCTCAGAAGCATCAACCTCGACCTGGAACGGAAGAGAAACATCAGGTTGACACAACACAGGGGCACAGCAAAAATGACGCTTCAACTCCTGAAAAGCTTCCACGGCAGCAGAAGACCAATTAACCAAATCAGCACCCTTCTTGGTCAAATCGGTCAATGGTCTGGCAATGCTAGAAAAATTACAGATGAAGCGACGATAAAAATTAGCAAAGCCCAGGAATTTCTGCAGACTCTTTAGAGATGTCGGCTGAGTCCAATCCTGGATGGCCTGAACCTTAACCGGATCCATCTCGATAGTAGAAGGGGAAAAGATGAACCCCAAAAATGAAACTTTCTGCACACCGAAGAGACACTTTGATCCCTTCACGAACAAGGAATTAGCACGCAGTACCTGGAAAACCATTCTGACTTGCTTCACATGAGACTCCCAATCATCTGAGAAGATCAAAATTTCATCCAAGTAAACAATCAAGAATTTATCCAGATACTCACGGAAAATGTCATGCATAAAAGACTGAAAAACAGATGGAGCATTGGCAAGTCCGAACGGCATCACCAGATACTCAAAATGACCCTCGGGTGTATTAAATGCCGTTTTCCATTCATCTCCCTGCCTGATTCTCACCAGATTATACGCACCACGAAGATCAATCTTAGTAAACCAACTAGCCCCCTTAATCCGAGCAAACAAGTCAGAAATCAATGGCAAGGGATACTGAAACTTAACAGTTATCTTATTAAGAAGGCGGTAATCAATACACGGTCTTAGCGAACCATCCTTCTTGGCTACAAAAAAGAACCCTGCTCCCAATGGTGACGACGACGGGCGAATATGTCCCTTCTCCAGGGACTCCTTCACATAACTGCGCATAGCGGTGTGTTCAGGTACGGACAAATTAAATAAACGACCCTTAGGGAATTTACTACCAGGAATCAAATCGATAGCACAATCACAATTCCTATGCGGAGGTAGGGCATCAGACTTGGACTCTTCAAATACATCCTGAAAGTCCGACAAGAACTCTGGGATGTCAGAAGGAATGGATGACGAAATAGACAAAAATGGAACATCACCATGTACTCCCTGACAACCCCAGCTGGTTACCGACATAGAGTTCCAATCCAATACTGGATTATGGGTTTGTAGCCATGGCAACCCCAACACGACCACATCATGCAAATTATGCAGTACCAGAAAGCGAATAACTTCCTGATGTGCAGGAGCCATGCACATGGTCAGCTGGGCCCAGTACTGAGGCTTATTCTTGGCCAAAGGTGTAGCATCAATTCCTCTCAACGGAATAGGACACCGCAAAGGCTCCAAGAAAAATCCACAACGTTTAGCATAATCCAAATCCATCAGATTCAGGGCAGCGCCTGAATCCACAAACGCCATGACAGAATACGATGACAAAGAGCACATTAAGGTAATGGACAAAAGGAATTTGGACTGTACAGTACCAATAACGGCAGAGCTATCGAACCGCCTAGTGCGTTTAGGACAATTAGAAATAGCATGAGTAGAATCACCACAATAGAAACACAGTCTGTTCAGACGTCTGTGTTCTTGCCGTTCTACTTTAGTCATAGTCCTGTCGCACTGCATAGGCTCAGGTTTACTCTCAGACAATACCGCCAGATGGTGCACAGATTTACGCTCGCGCAAGCGACGACCGATCTGAATGGCCAAGGACATAGACTCATTCAAACCAGCAGGCATAGGAAATCCCACCATTACATCCTTAAGAGCTTCAGAGAGACCCTTTCTGAACAAAGCCGCTAGTGCAGATTCATTCCACAGAGTGAGTACTGACCACTTCCTAAATTTCTGACAATATACTTCTACATCATCCTGACCCTGGCATAAAGCCAGCAGATTTTTCTCAGCCTGATCCACTGAATTAGGCTCATCGTAAAGCAATCCCAGCGCCTGGAAAAATGCATCAACATTACTCAATGCAGAATCTCCTGGTGCAAGAGAAAACGCCCAGTCCTGTGGGTCGCCGCGCAAAAAAGAAATAATAATCAAAACCTGTTGAATAGGATTACCAGAAGAATGAGGTTTCAAGGCCAAAAATAGCTTACAATTATTTCTGAAGCTCAGGAACTTAGTTCTGTCACCAAAAAACAAATCAGGAATCGGAATTCTTGGTTCTAGCATCGATTTCTGATCAATAGTATCTTGAATCTTTTGTACATTTACAACGAGATTATCCATTGAGGAGCACAGAGCCTGAATATCCATGTCCACAGCTGTGTCCTGAAGCACTCTAATGTCTAGGGGAAAAAAAAGACTGAAGACAGAGCTAAGAAAAAAAAATGATGTCAGGATTTCTTTTTTCCCTCTATTGGGAATCATTGGTGTGGCTCCTTGTACTGTTATGGCTGGCAATCAGGCAACACAGCGTGCAGTAATCAGCGCACATACAGAGATCTGGCAATAACCAAAAACAATAGGACGAGCTCTGAGACGTGGAATCTCTGTAGACTGCAGTACCTGATCTATCCTCACACAACTATAAGCAGCAGTGGATTGCGCCTATCACTACCTATGCAACTCGGCACTGCCTGAGGAGCTGACTAGCCTGAAGATAGAAATACAAGCCTGACTTACCTCAGAGAAATACCCCAAAGGAATAGGCAGCCCCCCACATATAATGACTGTTAGCAAGATGAAAAGACAAACGTAGGAATGAAATAGATTCAGCAAAGTGAGGCCCGATATTCTAGACAGAGCGAGGATAGCAAAGAGAACTATGCAGTCTACAAAAAACCCTAAAACGAAAACCACGCAAAGGGGCAAAAAGACCCACCGTGCCGAACTAACAGCACGGCGGTGCACCCCTTTGCTTCTCAGAGCTTCCAGCAAAAGTTAATAGCAAGCTGGACAGAAAAAACAGAAAACAAACTAGAAGCACTTATCTAGCAGAGCAGCAGGCCCAAGGAAAGATGCAGTAGCTCAGATCCAACACTGGAACATTGACAAGGAGCAAGGAAGACAGACTCAGGTGGAGCTAAATAGCAAGGCAGCCAACGAGCTCACCAAAACACCTGAGGGAGGAAGCCCAGAGACTGCAATACCACTTGTGACCACAGGAGTGAACTCAGCCACAGAATTCACAACACCCCTCCACGTCTCCCGGTGTACTGGCCTGTCTCCTGGTAGTGCCTCCAGCCTCTGGACACTACGATGATAGACACAATTCAAACATTCAAAAGTGACCAAAACATCAGCCGTAAAGCACTCCTTTATTGAGGGTGTCTTGATAATTGCCAATAATTTCCATCTGTTGTCTATTCCATTTGCACAACAGCATGTGAAATCGATTGTCAATCAGTGTTGCTTCCTAAGTGGACAGTTTGATTTCACAGAAGTTTGATTTACTTGGAGTTATATTCTGTTGATAAAGTGTTCCCTTTATTTTTTGAGCAGTGTATATAGCAGCATCTGCAGTGTACAATTGCATTTTAATGCAAGCAATTGGAAAAGAAAAAACAAAGCTGGAAATGTTGCAACACATTTAACAGGTTCTAGAAAAGACTCAAAAATGATAGGATTGGACCCGTAAATGATAATCTGGGTATAATAATGAAGCACGATGTGAAGAAAGGCCAATCTGTTAAACATCTTTTACACAAGTAAACCGTAGGGCAGAAGATATGATGATGGGTTCCATGAATTCTCCATTAAATCTCACCTGTTTAACCCAATAGAAAGTTAGAGCTTTGACTTAAAAAACTCAAAAAAGCTAAAGAGGATGAATCATCGGGTCCCGATGGCAAACTTGACTACTGCAGGAATTAAGTGCTGAGACTGACAGACCAATGATTCTAAGATTCAAAGATTTTATAATAAAAGGGTTTGTACTAGAGGTGAACAGA
Organism: Ranitomeya imitator; assembly: GCF_032444005.1. Taxonomy (NCBI): domain Eukaryota; kingdom Metazoa; phylum Chordata; class Amphibia; order Anura; family Dendrobatidae; genus Ranitomeya; species Ranitomeya imitator. Next base: position 1,107,268,875 of record NC_091282.1, read on the forward strand.
TCTTTTAAGAGTCAAATTTCCCAAATTGACAGATTGCCATATGAAGCCATGCATATGAAGAATATTCCATATAAACGATGAGGTAAATGTGTAAAACCACCACTCAAATATATTTTTTCAATTTTTAAGGTAATTCGAGAAAGAGCCAAGGAGATGAGGACACAATGTTCACGGGGGAAAAGCTTAACCAGTAAGCTAAAATCCATTAAAAGAAAGAAGCGGAGTGCTTTCTTAGATATGCTCCTGAATACAACAGATGATTCAGGAAATGCATTAAATTACCAGGACATCCGTGAAGAAGTCGATACGTTTATGTTTGAGGTATGTTTATGTGTTGACAATGCCACACTGCGTAATGATTAGAGATGAGCGAATATCATCGGCTCCCTCCTTATGCGGCAAGCTATAGCACTTACCGAAAAAGCTGCAGCGGGAACCCGGAAACATGGAGGCCCCTGATAATCAGCTGTTCAGTGTCGCAGCTGCATGTGTCGCGGCTGTGTGACAGTCACAACACACAGGCAGGGCCGGTTTTAGACAAATTGGGGCCGTAGGCAAAATTCAAAGTGGGGCCCCAATGTCCATATAAAACATGTACATGTTACACCAATATCAGTGTCACCAGGGTTTTCAATTAGTGTGCCATCCATGTGCCATCTGTGTTTTTCCGGTATGGATAATGGATATCAAATTACAAAGCTTCTCATATACTTTCAGTGTTAAATACAGACAGCACATGGATGGCACACGGATGGCATGCTTACACAGACTCATAGTGCTACAGGGAAACATGGACATGAGTGCAGCACCGTAGGTCAAATAGGGCACATGTGGCATCTGTGAAAAACATGATAGGTCGTGTGAAGGGGGCTGTACAGTCACATAATAGAAAACAGCAGAATTGCCATCTTTTTCTACATCCTACCTCACAAACAGCAGAATAAAAAGAGATTTTAAAAAAATCATACATGTCCCCCAACCTACTCTGCTAAATCCCCTCTGGCTCCGTAGCCAATGGTTCAGGGTCCCTGATGGTTATTATTCACTTTGCAGCTATAATATAAGGTGAAGCCACAAGACCCCTGCATCCCAGTGCTAAGACTAGCGGCGACACCCAGGGCATCAGTGCTGGAGCCGCAGGGGATTTATCATTTCATGCTAAATATTTTTACATTCTCAGGAAACCCCCGTAGTGTCTGTTCACATGCACCATTTTTGCTGCGGATTGATCTACAGTGTTGGCAGGAAATATTCAGCATTTGTGCAGCCTTTTCCCTTGCATTTTTGTGTCCCATTCATTTAAATAGGGAGAGAAACGCTGAAACATGACAGCAACAGATTTATAAAAAAAAAGTGTCTTCTGGCAGCTCTCCATGTCTTTCTGCTGTACTGGGACAGCGCGGAACAGTATAATAGACGGCACTATTCCATCCAATAGGATATTAAGCCCTGTACACACTGCACTTCTGCAGTGCGTCCAGGGGCTCTGCCTGAATCCCCCTAAGGCTGGTTTCCATTGTCCTGATATTTCTGGTACCGGTAAACACAGTGCCAGAGATATCCGTGTCCGTGTGATACATCCGTGTGGCACACGTGTGGCAACCGTGTGCTGCCTATGTGCCGCATCAGGACCACACGGACAGCCGCCGGGAAGCAGCGCTGTTCCCCTGCATGTGGTGCTGAAGCCGGCTGTCATCCCTTCTCCCCTACTCGGCCCGCAAGCAGGGGAGAATGAATGAGAGAAAAAAATGACGTGGGGTCCGCCCTGTATTTTACAACCAACTTGGCAAAACTCACGGGTGCGGGCTGCTATTCACAGACTGGTAAGGGGCAATGGATATGGCCCCCCCAGCCTAAAAAAAGCAGCCCGCAGCTGCCCAGAAAAGGCGCATCTATTAGATGGGCCAATTCTGGAGCTTTGCCCGATTCTTCCCACTTGACCTATAGCAGTGGCAAGTTGGGTAATGAGGGGTTAATGTGACCTTCCCATTGGAAGGTGACATTAAGCCGGCTTAGTAATGGAAAGGTGACAATAAGGCACCTATCCATTACTGATCCTATAGTTTCTAAAGGGTTAATCAAACACCACACAGTAAGAAAAAAGTCTTTTAATGAAATAAAACAATAAACACAGTTTTTGCATCTTTATTAGTCTGCCATTCTAAGTGAAGCCCTCGATCTCCTGGAAAAAAAGGCAAAATAATAAACCAACAATATGCTATACCTGTCCGGCGTACAGTCAGTCCCACGTAGTAATCCATATCTGGGATATATACAGTTTACAACCGGGAGCGCTGCTAATGTGACCGCTCCCGGCTGTAAACTACTAGTGAATGAATGAAATGCTGGGAGTGGAGCTTCAGTGATTAGCGGTGACGTCACCGAAGCTGCGCTCCCTGCCGGCATGAACTCTTCAGTGTGGTAAAATGCCAGCTGATTTTCCCACGCTGAAGAGTTCATTTTAGTTCAGGCCGGCAGGGAGCGCACCTGTGAGTTTTGCCAGATTGGTTGTAAAATATAAGGGGGACCCACGTCATTTTTTTCTTCCATGGATTTGGCCCCTGCTCGCGCTGCTCACTGGCAGAGCAGGGGACAATGGAGGAGAGCAGACTTCAGCACCACACACAGGGGAACAGCGGCTTTCAGTAGAGCTGCTTTCCCTGTGGCCATCAGTGCGCACAGAGGACAGTGTACACTGTTCTCCATGTGCACGTGCATGAGACGTTTGGCAGGCCGTGTGCCTGGGTAAAAACAGACATGTCTGCGTGTTTTGCACATGGACACATGGTCCGTCAAAACACGCTGACATCTGCATAGATCCATTCATTTGAATCGGTCTACGTGTGTCAGTTTCTCCGGTACGTGAGAAAACTGTCACTACAGTACATGTACTGGAGGCACAGACGTGTGAAACCGGCCTAAGATAGGATTCACATAAATCCCCGAAAGGGCCACAGACTGCACTGACACAAGCAGAGGTCAAAGGAATTAGTTTTTTTTTCTGAAATTGACTGTTTTATTTTCTTTGGGTAGGTGCACACGATCAGGAATTGGCAGCGCTTTGGACGCAGCACATGTCCAGTGCCGGCTATTGAACGCAGGTGATTCCACATGTGACCACTGAACCGTGCGGATTCACTGTGTCCAATACATTGCATGGGTGACATTTATTGCGTCTCCGCAAGATAAATAGACATGTTGCGATCTGGAAAGATGAGCCGCATGTCCATCTCTGCAGGTGAGCCGTGGGCATCTATGGACGCATAGTGGGCATGGGGTTTCTTGAGATCCCACCCACTATGCTGTAAGTGCAAGTGCGCAGCATCGAACCCGCAGCGATTACCGATCGTGTGCACCTACCCTCAGAGTCTGTTTGTGTTTTTTTGTTGAAAAGTGTCCACTTTTCTGTGGCTGTTGGGACAGACGGACACATTCAGAAAAAAATCACATGTGGAATTCAATAGAACTCCATTCCTGTCATTGCAATCTATGGCTCTATATAGGATTCAGGCAGAATGCACTAGGAGCAGTAAAGAAAGACAGTGTGAGCTGGGCCGGGTGGCACGTTGGCAAATGTCCCCTGGGCCACTCACCCAGCAGCTGTGCAGGGCCGGCCACCTGATGGCTACACACAGCAAACTGTATGTGGCTGTGTCTGCTGTGGTGTACAGTACTGTGATGCGGCTAGCAGCAGGGTTTGTGTATAGATTGGAGTTGATTTCTTGAGGCAATGATGTCACTGGAAGGGGCGGGACCTCCTTCTGTCCAGTCCAGTGAAGATCCAATAGCAGGAAGCTGTGTTTTGCCTAGGCTGCAGGAGAAGGAAGTGGGAAATGAGGGGCTCCACCATGGAGCCCTGTGAGAGGACTGAGGGGCTGCAAATGAAAATGAGGACCCAGGACTCAGTGTGAGTACTCTGAGGGTGGATTTTGGAAAGGGGTTGATGCTACTTGAGTGGGCCTGCAAAGGGAAGATTATGATGAGGTGCTGTGTGGGGAGTGGGGGGATGATGAGGGACTGTGTGGGGAGAAAGGAGGGGTGATGGGGGGTTGTGTGTGCTGAGAAGGGATGATTAGGGGCTATGGGGAGATGAGGGGCTGTGGGGAGAAGGGTGAATGATGAGGGGCTGTGTGGGGATTTGGGGTGATGATGGGGCTGTGTGGGGAATGGGGGGATGATGAGGGGCTGTGTGGGGAATGGGGGGTGATGGGGCTGTGTGGGGAGAAAGGATGATTAGAGGCTGTGGGGGGATGAGGGGCTGTGTGGGGAATGGTGGGTGATGAGGGGCTGTGTGGGGGATGGGGGTGATGAGGGGCTGTGTGGGAAATGGGGGGATGATGAGGGACTGTGTGGGGATTGGGGGCATGATGAGGGGCTCTGTGGAGAGAAGGGATGAGGGGCTGTGTGGGGAATGGGGGTGATGAGGGGCTGTGTGGGGAGAAGGGAGGATGATGAGGGGCTGTGTGGGGAACGGGGGGATGATGAGGGACTATGTGGGTAATGGGGGTGATGAGGGGCTGTGTGGGGAGAAGGGATGATGAAGTGCTGTATAGGGAATGGGGGATAATAAGGGGCTGTGTGGAGAATGGGGGGATCATGAGGGTCTGTGTGGGGAATGGGGTGATGAAGGACTGTGTGGAGAAGGGTGATGATGAGGAGCTGTGTGGGGAATTTGTGTGGAGAATGGGGGATGATGAGGGATTGTGTGAGGAATGGTGGGTGTAAGGACCTTCATAATGTGTGCTTGTCTATATATATATATATATATATATATATATATATGTGTATATATATATATATATATATATATATATATATATATACAGGGCCATATTTAGAGCTTCTGCTGCCCTAGGCACTTTTAGGGCTGTCCCCCATTGGAGAGTATGACACTATCGGCTGTGACTTTGGCAAAAATCGCTGATGTGAAAGTAGCCTTTTACAGCAGTTCCGGCAGTTTTTCCGCATCTGCCGTGTAATGGATCACTTACGTCAACTACTTTCGGCCTCATTCATTCCCTATGGTACTTGCAGACATGTGTGGCACTTGCGGTTTTGCCACGATTCGGCAAATGCGCTACTTGCAGCAACGGAAAAAAACACTGCTAGCAGTGTTTTTTTGTCTCACCGCAAGCGCAAAACCGCAAGTGCCGCACATGTCCGCAAGTAGCCATCACTACCTGTCCCTGCACCTTGCTAGCTCATCCCTAACCATCCCTCTATGACCTAAAACTACACTATAAAGCTTTAGAAAAACTATTTATTAACTGCCATATTCATATGATAATGAGGGCTCCAGGCTATGGCGTAGACTGGGACGGGCAGTCTCCGGGTCTCCATTCTCCCTCTGTGCACACCCTCAGTCCCTGCCTCACTGCCTGTGCTGCACTGTGCACATAAATCCCTCCACCGAACCCGGTAATCACCGCTCGCATTAGCATACCGGCAGAGGTGTATCTAGGGTTTCTGCACCAGGGGCAAGAATTCATTTTGATGCCCTCCCCTCTCAGCCAAGGACATGTGAGATTTGCACACTTAGTCATGTACCCACGAGCTCCTCTCCCTAATGCTCTCAATGTTCAGTGAAAAACAGAGAAGCAGAAGAGAAGCTTGTTGTCACAAGACCATGAGTATGAAAATCGCATATGAGCGAAGTGTCCATGTGATGACTGCTGGAACCAGCAGAGCTGCATCCTGGCATCGCAGGCTAATGAATTCTCACAACTAGAGTTGAGCGACTTTTACTTTTTTAGGATCGAGTCGGGTTTCGCGAAACCCGACTTTGTCAAAAGTCGGGTCGGGTGAAATCGGCCGATTATTGTGAAAAGTCGGGAGCCGACCGAAACACGAAACCCAATGCAAGTCAATGGGGAATCAAAGTCGTCAGTGAGTGGAGGACAGGAAATCACCTACAGTGTCCATTTTAATGCCAAAAACATCAATTCTTATTTCTTAAGCTTGTCAATCTTAATTTACTTTATAATAATAGTTAGGCATTGAAAACAGCGGGTCATTTGGCTAAAGTTGTGGGGGGTAGGGCTGGCTCGAGATTTTCGTGGGCCGAGGAAATGCGGAATACGTCACGGCGGTGAAGCAGGGAGAGGTAAGTATTTCAACTTTGCAAGTGCTGTGATCCTGAGCAAGCGGGGGGGCACTCATTGGCACTTGGCACTGGCACAGGGCCCCTCATAGTATGGCGGTATGTTTGATGGCGGGTGGCACCTCCCACTGCCAGAGACACTTTTGCATACTTTGAGGGGCCCTGTGCCAGTGACGTCGCCAACGAGTATGCCCCCCCCACCTGATGAAGGAACCTGCACTTTCATCTGCACCTTCCTCTTTGTCCCCGTGTAAGGTGGTATAGTATGCGGGAAGGGGAACCTGACTTTCAGCAGGGTCAGATTCTGGCTGTGTAGAGTGCAAGGGGAATGTAGTGGTCTGGGTCAATGTACCAGCAGACTCATCTAGCAGTGGCTGGGCAATGGGCAGGATGAGGAGGAAACACAGACATAGGCCCAAATAATAAAGTAGGCTAAATGCAGTTCAAAATTGGTAACAGGACTAAACAGGCGGCATAGCTTTGTTCAGTGGAGGACAACTGTAATGAGTGGCGCAGACACAGTTAGTAGGCCCAAAGTAAAAAAGTAGGCTAAATGCAGTTAAAAATTGGTAACAGGACTAAACAGGCGGCATTGCTTTGTTCAGTGGAGGACAACTTTAATGAGTGGTGCAGACACAGTTTGTAGGCCCACAATAAAAAAGTAGGCTAAATGCAGTTCAAAATTGGTAACAGGACTAAACAGGCGGCCTAGCTTTGTTCAGTGGAGGACAACTGTAATGAGTGACGCAGACACAGTTTGTAGACCCACAATAAAAAAGTAGGCTAAATGCAGTTCAAAATTGGTAACAGGACTAAACAGGCAGCATTGCTTCGTTCAGTGGAGGACAACTGTAATGAGTGGCGCAGACACAGTTAGTAGGCCCAAAATAAAAAAGTAGGCTAAATGCAGTTCAAAATTGGTAACAGGACTAAACAGGTGGCCTAGCTTTGTTCAGTGGAGGAAAACTGTAATGAGTGGCGCAGACACAGTTAGTAGGCCCAAACAATAAAGTAGGCTAAATGCAGTTCAAAATTGGTAACAGGACTAAACAGGCGGCATAGCTATGTACTGGGGTGGGCTCCTCTGCTGAGTAGCAGACAGTGGTAGTAGGCGCAAAGTATTAACTGGTCTAAATGGAGGCCAGGGCCCCTATATATTTTAACTATCGTCTATCATTTCAACAAATTTGTATTGGCAGTGCCATTGAAGGATTTAAAAGCAGGGAGCAGGGAGAGGTAAGTATTGCAAGTGGTAGAGCACTGTTCGAGCTGGGGGGGAACACTCTCTCGTGGGCGGCGGTACTGGCACAGGGCCCCTCATATTACGACGGTGTGTCTGACGTTGGTTGTGCATCACCTGTTATGACCTGGTGGTTAGGAGCACCAGGAATGACCTGATGGTTAAACTCACAGGACAAGCTCTGGGAAGTGGGAACTTTGCTGACCGCAATCCCTAATCCTATCACACCCACTAACAATAGCCGTGGAGCGTACCTAACAGGCCTAGACGCCTCGGCACAGCCTAAGAATTAGCTAGCCCTAGAGATAGAAAATAAAGCCTACCTTGCCTCAGAGAAATTTCCCCAAAGGAAAAGGCAGCCCCCCACAAATATTAACTGTGAGTTAAGATGAAAGTCACAAACACAGAAATGAAACAGGTTTTAGCAAAGGGAGGCCAGACTAACTAAAGAGACAGAGGATAGGAAAGGTATCTTTGCGGTCAGCACAAAAACTACAAAAGACCATGCAGAGTGTGCAAAAAGACCCCCGCACCAACTCACGGTGCGGAGGCGCCACCCTGCATCCCAGAGCTTCCAGCTAGCAAGACAAAATCATGAAAGCAAGCTGGACTAGAAAACCATGAACAGAAAATAACAAACGGGGACTTAGCTTCTTGCATGAAGAGACAGGTCTCCAGAAAGATCCAAGAGCGAACTGAACCAGCACAGGAACATTGACAGCTGGCATGGAGTAACGATCTGAGTGGAGTTAAATAGAGCAGACAACCAAAGGATAAACCACGTCACCTGTGTAAGGAACCTCAGAAGCAGCAGCTTCACTCACAGCCACCAGAGGGAGTCCATGGACAGAACTCGCCAAAGTACCATTCACGACCACAGGAGGGAGTTCAACAACAGAATTCACAACAGTACCCCCCCCCTCGAGGAGGGGTCACCGAACCCTCACCAGAGCCCCCAGGCCGATCAGGATGAGCCAAATGAAAGGCACGAACTTGATCAGCAGCATGAACATCAGAGGCAAAAAACAAGGAATTATCTTCCTGACCATAACCCTTCCACTTGACCAGGTACTGGAGTTTCCGTCTCGAAACACGAGAATCCAAAATCTTCTCCACCACGTACTCCAACTCCCCCTCGACCAACATCGGGGCAGGAGGATCAACGGAGGGAACCATAGGCGCCACGTATCTCCGCAACAACGACCTATGGAACACATTATGGATGGCAAAAGAAGCTGGAAGGTCCAAATGAAATGACACAGGATTAAGAACTTCAGAAATCTTATATGGCCCAATGAAACGAGGCTTAAACTTAGGAGAGGAAACCTTCATGGGAACATGACGAGATGACAACCAAACCAAATCCCCAACACGAAGTCGGGGACCCACACAGCACCGGCGGTTAGCGAAACGTTGAGCCTTCTCCTGGGACAATGTCAAATTGTCCACCACATGAGTCCAAATCTGCTGCAACCTGTCCACCACCGTATCCAAACCAGGACAGTCCGAAGGCTCAACCTGCCCTGAAGAGCAACGAGGATGGAAACCAGAATTACAGAAAAAAGGAGAAACTAAAGTAGCCGAGCTGGCCCGATTATTAAGGGCGAACTCAGCCAAAGGCAAGAAGGACACCCAATCATCCTGATCAGCAGAAACAAAGCATCTCAGATATGTTTCCAAAGTCTGATTAGTTCGTTCGGTTTGGCCATTAGTCTGAGGATGGAAAGCCGAAGAAAAAGACAAATCAATGCCCATCTTAGCACAAAAGGACCGCCAAAACCTCGAAACAAACTGGGAACCTCTGTCCGAGACGATGTTCTCTGGAATGCCATGCAAACGAACCACATGCTGGAAAAACAATGGCACCAAATCAGAGGAGGAAGGCAATTTAGACAAGGGTACCAAATGGACCATCTTAGAGAAGCGATCACAAACCACCCAAATGACCGACATCCTTTGAGAAACAGGGAGATCAGAAATAAAATCCATGGAAATATGCATCCAGGGCCTCTTCGGGACCGGCAAGGGCAAAAGCAACCCACTGGCACGAGAACAGCAGGGCTTAGCCCGAGCACAAGTCCCACAGGACTGCACAAAAGAACGCACATCCCGTGACAAAGAAGGCCACCAAAAGGATCTAGCCACCAAATCTCTGGTACCAAAGATTCCAGGATGACCAGCCAACACCGAACAATGAACCTCAGAGATAACTCTACTAGTCCATCTATCAGGGACAAACAGTCTCTCCGCTGGACAACGGTCAGGTCTATCAGCCTGAAACTTCTGCAGCACGCGCCGCAAATCAGGGGAGATGGCAGACAAAATTACCCCCTCTTTAAGAATACCCGCCGGCTCCGGATCACCCGGAGAGTCAGGCACAAAACTCCTTGACAGGGCATCAGCCTTCACATTCTTAGATCCCGGAAGGTATGAAACCACAAAATCAAAACGGGAGAAAAAGAGCGACAACGAGCCTGTCTAGGATTCAACCGTTTGGCAGACTCGAGATAAGTCAAATTCTTGTGATCCGTCAAGACCACCACGCGATGTTTAGCTCCTTCAAGCCAATGTCGCCACTCCTCGAATGCCCACTTCATGGCCAACAACTCTCGATTGCCAACATCATAATTGCGCTCAGCAGGCGAGAATTTTCTAGAAAAGAAGGCACATGGTTTCATCACCGAGCCATCAGAACTTCTTTGCGACAAAACAGCCCCTGCACCAATCTCAGAAGCATCAACCTCGACCTGAAACGGGAGCGAAACATCTGGCTGGCACAACACAGGGGCAGAAGAAAAATTACGCTTCAACTCCTGAAAAGCCTCTACAGCCGCAGAGGACCAATTGACCACATCAGCACCTTTCTTGGTCAAATCAGTCAATGGTTTAGCAATACTAGAAAAATTAGCGATGAAGCGACGGTAAAAATTAGCAAAGCCCAGGAACTTCTGCAGGCTCTTCACAGATGTCGGCTGAGTCCAATCATAAATGGCCTGAACTTTAACAGTGTCCATCTCGATAGTAGAAGGGGAAAAAATGAAACCCAAAAATGAAACCTTCTGAACTCCAAAGAGACACTTTGACACCTTCACAAACAAGGAATTCGCACGAAGGACCTGGAACACCATTCTGACCTGCTTCACATGAGACTCATTCAGACCAGCAGGTGTGGGAAATCCCACCATGACATCCTTAAGGGCTTCAGAAAGACCCTTTCTGAAAATTCCCGCCAGGGCACACTCATTCCACTGAGTAAGCACAGACCACTTTCTAAACTTCTGACAGTACACCTCCGCTTCATCCTGACCCTGACACAAAGCCAGCAAGATTTTCTCTGCCTGATCCACTGAACTTGGTTCATCATAAAGCAATCCAAGCGCCAGAAAAAACGCATCAACATCACGCAATGCAGGATCTCCTGGCGCAAGGGAAAATGCCCAGTCTTGAGGGTCACCACTGTTATGACCTGGTGGTCAGGACAATAATGGACCTGGTGGTTAAGAGCACACGGAAAGACCTGATAGTTACTGATAATAAAAAACGAGCTCTGGGAAGTGGGAACTCTGCTGACTGCAATCCCTAATCCTATCAAAAACACTAGAAATAGCCGTGGATTGCGCCTAACGCTCCCTATGCAACTCGGCACAGCCTAAGAAACTAGCTAGCCCTGAAGATAGAAAAATAAAGCCTACCTTGCCTCAGAGAAATTCCCCAAAGGAAAAGGCAGCCCACCACATATAATGACTGTGAGTAAGATGAAAATACAAACACAGAGATGAAATAGATTTAGCAAAGTGAGGCCCGACTTACTGAACAGACCGAGGATAGGAAAGGTTACTTTGCGATCAGCACAAAAACCTACAAAAAGACTACGCAGAGGGCGCAAAAAGACCCTCCGCACCGACTCATGGTGCGGAGGCGCTCCCTCTGCGTCCCAGAGCTTCCAGCAAGCAAGACAACAATAAAAATTGCAAGCTGGACAGAAAAATAGCAAACCAAAGAAATACAAGGTGGAACTTAGCTTCTGTTGGGAATACAGGTCACAAGAACGATCCAGGAGAGAACTAAACCAATACTGGAACATTGACAGGTGGCATGGAGCAAAGATCTAAGTGGAGTTAAATAGAGCAGCAGCTAACGAATTAACCTCGTCACCTGTGGAAGAAACTCAGAAACACCCACCAGAGGAAGTCCATGGACAGAACCAGCCGAAGTACCATTCATGACCACAGGAGGGAGCCCGACAACAGAATTCACAACACACCACGCAACAACGAAATAATGATTTTTACTTGTTGAACGGGAGAGGAGCGGGGTTTCAAAGCTAGAAACAGTTTACAGTTCTTTTTGAAATTCAGAAACTTAGATCTATTCCCAGAAAATAAATCAGGAATAGGAATTCTAGGCTCTAACATAGGATTCTGAACCACAAAATCTTGAATGTTTTGTACCCTTGCAGTGAGATGATCCACACAAGAGGACAGACCTTGAATGTCCATCTCCACACCTGTGTCCTGAACCACCCAAAGGTCTAGGGGAAAAGAAAGACAAAACACAGTGCAAAGAAAAAAAAATGGTCTCAGAGCTTCTCTTATCCCTCTATTGAGATGCATTAATACTTTGGGCCAGCTGTACTGTTATGACCTGGTGGTTAGGAGCACCAGGAATGACCTGATGGTTAAACTCACAGGACAAGCTCTGGGAAGTGGGAACTTTGCTGACCGCAATCCCTAATCCTATCACACACACTGGAAATAGCCGTGGAGAGTACCTAACAGGCCTAGACGCCTCGGCACAGCCTAAGAATTAGCTAGCCCTAGAGATAGAAAATAAAGCCTACCTTGCCTCAGAGAAATTTCCTTAAAGGAAAAGGCAGCCCCCCACAAATATTAACTGTGAGTTAAGATGAAAGTCACAAACACAGAAATGAAACAGGTTTTAGCAAAGGGAGGCCAGACTAACTAAATAGACAGAGGATAGGAAAGGTATCTTTGCGGTCAGCACAAAAACTACAAAAGACCACGCAGAGTGTGCAAAAAGACCCCCGCACCGACTCACGGTGCGGAGGCGCCACCCTGCATCCCAGAGCTTCCAGCTAGCAAGACAAAATCATGAAAGCAAGCTGGACTAGAAAACCATGAACAGAAAATAACAAACGTGGACTTAGCTTCTTGCAGGAAGAGACAGGTCTCCAGAAAGATCCAAGAGCGAACTGAACCAGCACAGGAACATTGACAGCTGGCATGCAGTAACGATCAGAGTGGAGTTAAATAGAGCAGCCAACCAAAGGATAAACCACGTCACCTGTGTAAGGAACCTCAGAAGCAGCAGCTTCACTCACAGCCAGCAGAGGGAGTCCATGGACAGAACTCGCCGAAGTACCATTCACGACCACAGGAGGGAGTTCAACAACAGAATTCACAACAATCACTACCGTCAGAGACACTTCATTGTACTATGAGGGACCCTGTGCCAGTGCCGTCGCCCAAGAGTGGGCACACCCACCTGTCCAGGCAAACAGCACTCGCACGGGTGCTTGCGCCAGGTGGTGACCACGGCCCTGTGGGGGGTGTCAGCCCATTTAGGGAGGTATAAAAATGGCCTATCATGGACATTCAGCAGCTGCAAATGGCGGAATTGAAGAAGTCAGTAATAGGAGGCCAAAAGCAAGACATTTTTCAGGCAAGCTATGTGTCAGCAGGAGAAGGTGGGGAAAAATAATTTGAAATCCATGATTGGTTCATTTTAATGAAGGTTAGATCATCAACATTCTGGGTAGCCAGACGTGTCCTTTTTTCGGTCAGTATTGAACCAGCAGCACTGAAGACTCTTTGTGATAGCACACTAGAAGCAGGGCAAGCAAGCTCCTGTAATGCATATTTTGCCAATTCAGGCCAGGTGTCTATTTTAGATGCCCAGTAATCAAAGGGGAATGACCTGTGAGGGAGAACATCGATAAGGGAGGAAAAGTAGTTTGTAACCATACTGGACAAATGCTGTCTCCTGTCACTTTGAATCGATACAGCAGTACCTGTCGTGTCAGCGGTCATTGCAAAATCACTCCACAACCTGGTCATAAAACCCCTCTGTCCAACGCCACTTCGGATGTGTGCACCTCTAACATCTCCCGTTGCCCCCTACGGCTCGTGTCAGAGCCATCACCGCCGCTGTGTGCTGGGAATGCCTGAACCAAACGGTCTACAAGAGTTGCTTGTCTGGTAGCCAATATTTGCTCAAGGTTCTCATGTGGCATGATATTTTATAATTTTCCTTTATATCGTGGATCCAGGAGGCAGGCCAACCAGTAATCGTCATCGGTCATCATTTTGATAATGCGGGGGTCCCTTTTTAGGATACGCAAGGCATACTCAGCCATGTGGGCCAATGTTCCAGGTGTCAATTCACTGCTTGTGCTCAGTTGAGGAACACTTTCTTGCAAATCAACATCACTTGAGTCCCGCAAAAATCCTGTACCTGACCTTGCAACGCCACCAGTTTCTAGTGCCCCCTGTGAAGCATCCTCCTCCCATAAATATTCATCCCCATCATCCTCCTCCTCTTCATCCACCACCTCATCCAGTTCCTCCCTTGGTATTCACCCGTCTCTGCTCTCTATCTAACTTCACCACCTCCCCTCTCCCTCTATCCGACCACCATTTGCTCACCTTCTCATCCCTGTCCTCCCCACCGGTCATCCATGTCCAGCAAAATGCGCACCCCCACAGAACCCTTGCACACCTAGACACCCACACACTCTCTGACTCTATCCTACCACTAGCATTCATATCCTCACTCCATGACACAGACAGTGCCACTGCTTTCTACAATGCCACTCTCGCATAATAATAATAATCTTTATTTTTACATAGCGCTAACATATTCCGCAGCGCTTTACAGGCTGCACACATTATCATCACTGTCCCCAATGGGGCTCACAATCTAAATTCTCTATCAGTATGTCTTTAGAATGTGGGAGGAAACCGGAGTGCCCGGAGGAAACAAAGGCAAACACGGAGAGAACATACAAACTCTTTGCAGATGTTGTCCAGGATGGGATTAGAACCTAGGACTCCAGCGCTGCAAGGCTGCTGTGCTAACCACTGCGCCACCGTGCCGCCACTCGCATCAGCTATTGACACATTTGCCCCTCTCGTCCATGGCAGAGTGCGACGTATCAATAGACAACCTTAGCACAATAACACAACTAAAAAGCTCCGGCAAGTGTCCAGGGTTGCGGAGCGGCGTTGGAAGAAAACACACCTGCAAGATGACTTCACTGCATTCAAACAGGCAACGCTCGCTTTTAAATCTGCTCTCACCTCTGCTAAACAGGTCTACTTCACAACCCTCATATCTTCCCTATCCTACAACCCCAAACAGTTATTCAAAACCTTTAATTCCCTCCTCCGCCTCCCACTGCCCCCTCCAACCTCCGTCATCTCTGCTGAGGACTTTGCCACACACTTTAAAAATAAGATTGACCAGACAAGGCGAGTCTTCATTGTTCAACCACCACAACCCCTTTGTATACCAGACCAATGTCCAAACCCCATAACCTCCCTTTCCAACATCACTGAAGGGGTGCTTAATTGTCTCCTCTCCAAATCGCACCTCATCACCTGTGCGCTCGACCCCATCCCATCCCACCTCCTCCCCAACCTCACCACCACACTTATCCCATCCCTAACCCACCTCTTCAACCTCTCACTATCTTCTGGCACCTTCCTTTCTGCTTTCAAACATGCCACAATCACGCATATCCTCAAAAAGCCAACCCTCAATCCAACTGCTATGTCCAGCTATCGCCCAATATCACTGCTCCCATTCGCTTCCAAACTTCTGGAGCAGCACGTCCACTCTGAACTTTCCTCCCTCTCATCTAACTTGCTCTTTGACAATCTACAATCTGGTTTCTGCCCCATCACTCAACTGAGACAGCCCTGACCAAAATCACTAACGACCTACTTACCGCGAAAGCTATTGGACAATACTCTGTACTCCTCCTTCTAGACGTGTCCTTTGCTTTCGACAAGGTTGACCACTGCCTCTTACTACAGATGCTCTCCTCCTTTGGCATCAACGACCTCGCCCTATCCTAGATCTCCTTGCACCTTTCCAACCGCACATTCAGCGTCTCCCACTCCCACACTACCTCCTCATCCCACCCTCTCTCTGTTGGAGTCCCCCAAGGCTCTGTTCTAGGACCCCTACTCTTCTCAATCTATACACATGGCTTGGGACAACTCATAAAGTCCCATGGATTCCAGTATCACCTCTATGCTGATGACACTCAGATCTACCTCTCTGGTCCAGACGTCACCGCTCTGCTGTGCAGAATCCCAGAGTGCCTATCAGCCATATCCTCCTTCTTCTCCTCTCGCTTCCTCAAACTCAATGTGGACAAATCTGAACTCATCATCTTTCCTCCATCCCATAAATCTTCCTTACCTGACCTATCTATCGCAATCAATGACATCATGCTTTCCCCCGTACCGGAAGTCTGCTGCCTCGGAGTAACCTTCGACTCTGTTCTGTCTTTCAAACCACACATCCAAGCTCTTTCCACCTCCTGTCACCTCCAGCTCAAAAATATCTCCAGAATCCGTCCTTTCCTCAACCGACAATCTACTAAAATGCTTGTGCACACCCTCATCATCTCCCGCCTTGACTACTGCAACATCCTTTTCTGCGGCCTGCCTGCTAACACCCTTGCACCTCTCAAGTCCATTCTTAACTCTGCTGCCCGACTAATTCATCTCTCTCCTCGCTACTTCTCTGCTTCCCCCCTCTGCAAATCGCTTCACTTGCTCCCATTCCCTCAGCGTATCCAGTTCAAATTACTAATACTGACCTACTGACTCCCGATATCTTTCCTCATGTGATCTCTGGTCCTCCCAAGACCTCCTTCTCTCCTCCACACTTATTCTCTCCTCATCCAACCGCCTCCAAGACTTCTCCCGAATATCCCCCATCCTCTGGAATTCTTTGCCGCAACACATCCGACTATCAACCACATTCGGATCCTTCAGACGGAACCTGAAAATCCATCTCTTCAGGAAAGCTTACAGCCTGCACTGACCCCGCTGCCGCCTCATCACTACCGAAGCTACTGCTTCAACAACACCGGAGTTCCTGCAACCCTCAACCTACTGTTTCCTTCCCCATAATCCTGTAGAATGTAAGCCCGCAAGGGCAGGGTCCTCGCCCCTCTGTATTAATCTGTCATTGTTAGTTTGTTTACTGTAAGTGATATCTGTAACTTGTATGTAACCCCTTCTCATGTAAAGCACCATGGAATCAATGGTGCTATATAAATAAATAATAATAATAATAAAAATGTCTAAGCATGCACGTTGTATTTAAATTTTGAAGATTCTTCCCTCTGCTAAAGGTCTTTGAGCATTTCTTACAGATAACTTTTGACTGATCATTCGGATCTTGGTTAAAAAATTGCCACACTACACTCTTCCTACTATGGAATACCTTTTCAGGCATTGCACGCTGTGCTTCTTTCACTGGATGGCCACGCTGTCCTAAAACTGTTTTTGTTTTTGACAAACGTTTTTGGCCTGATACGGGCCTGCCAGATGACAGCTGTTGCGATGTAGATGGCTGCTGCGGATCATCCTCCTCCGCTTCTGAGCGACTGGCAGCGACACCCTCTTCCCCCAATGGCTGCCAATCTGGGTCAACAACTGGGTCATCTATCACATCCTCTTCAATGTTATGTGCACCTTCCTCTGTGTCACCGTGTAAGGTACTATAGCGTTCGGGACGGGGCACCATAGTCTCATCAGGGTCAAATTCTGGCTCAGTACACTGCAAGGGCAATGTAATGATCTGAGTCAATGGAACAGCATTATAATCTAGCTGTGGCTGTGCATCAGTGCACTCCATGTCTGATTCATCTTGTAATGGGCAGTTAACAATTTCCCATTCTAACCCAGGCATGGTATGTGTAAAGAGCTCCATGGAGTAACCTGTAGTGTCGCCTGACACATCCTTCACTTTTGGTTTGGGTGAAGGATACAAGGAAATGTCTTGTTCCTGACCGGGAGCATCCACTGACGACTCGCTGCTTTTATATTTGGAACTTTCTGAAGAGGAGGCGAAAGAGCTAGAGGCTGAGTCAGCAAGGAAAACCAAAACTTTTTCCTGCTGCTCTGGCTTTAAAAGCCGTTTTCCTACTCAGATAAGGGAGCCTTCGAGGCCTTGTGTAGCCAGACATTGATGCTGGCTCAACACCTCCAGCCTTAGGTGCTATTGTGCTTTTGCCACTACCACCAGATGCACCACCACCACCATCAATACCAGTTTGCAACCACCGCCCACGGCAAGGACTGTAGTACAATTTCAATCTTCCTACAATGATCTCAGGACAAGTATGGCAGCAATAAAAAGGACTGCTGCACACAAAAGTGTGGACAAATAAACAAGATAACTGTGCAGAAAGGAGCAACAGGATTTTTGCTTTTAAAAAAGCAGTTGGTTTTGCACAGCGGCATGCAAACAGCAATGCAGCTGTCAGGGAGCCTTATAAGGCAGCCTAATAAGCTACAGAGATGATGCACAAAAATATAGCCTCCACTGTCCCTGCAAACAAATGGTGGTGTTGGACAGTGGAAATCGCTACAGCACAAGCAGTTTGGGGGTTAATCTTCCCTCCCTAACTATATCCCTTCTTCTGACGAAGCTGCAGCAACCTGTCCCTATGCTAAGATCGGCAGAAGTAAGATGGCGGTCGGCGTGCACGCCCCTTTATAGCCCCTGTGACGCTGCAGAAAGCAAGCCAATCACTGCCATGCCCTTCTCTAAGATGGTGGGGACCGAGACCTATGTCATCACGCTGCCCACACTCTGCGTCCTCCTTCATTGGCTGAAAAATGGCGCTGAACGCATCATACAAAACGCGACTTTGGCGCGAAGATTGCCGACCTCATGGCTGATCCCACACTAGGATCAGGTCGGGTTTCATGAAACACTACTTTGCCGAAAGCCAGCGATTTTTGAATTTGTCCAATCTGTTTCGCTCAACCCTAGTGGAAACCAAACAAGATTAGCTGTAGCAGGATGAGCTTACATGTCCCAGCAGGCAGGACAAGAATGCAGAGTAATGCAGGAGAACCTCTGAGAGCTGAGAAGGTTTGCTGAATAGGCGGAGCTGGTTTATCTGAAGAGGCAAAGTCTCTTGCAGCACAAGCCAGGGATTCAGGCAGAATACACAAGCAATGAGTATGAAGCAAGCCAGGCTTATAAAGACAGGGAAGTCAGATCAGATGAGCAGATTTGAGGCAGCAGACGCCATCTTGGAAAATGGCAATAAAGCACCACAGATGAACAAGGAAACCAGAGTCCTTACATGTCGCTTACTCTGAAGTGAATTACGCTACTGATTTGGGTTGGCTCCGAACCCATTAATCCTTAGGAAATCGGAGCTGGTGGCAGCATACTTTGTTCTGTGCATTTGGGAATCTTGGTAGAGATGGCAGCGTGCTATATACTACGTGGCTATGTTATATACTACCTGGCTGTGCTATATACTACGTGGGCTGTTATATGCTACGTGGCTGTGCTATATGCTATGTGGCTGCGTTATATACTACGTGGCTGTGCTATATGCTACGTGGGCTGTGTTATATGATTCGTGGGCTGTTATATGCTACGTGTACGTTTACTGAACAAGTTCTGTCATACATATTCTAGAATACCGGATGTGTTAGCATCGGGCCACATTCTAGTATATATATATACACTCACATGCACCACAGATATACACAATCATACTATATACTGTATATATGCGTACACATACCATAAACACATATACAGACACACACACTGTATACTGCACATGTTCACACACAGATACACATATACATGTATACTTACCAGGTTCTGCGGCTTCACTTGTACAGATCCATTCCCAGGACAGTGCTAGGAGCAGCCATGATGAAGACTCAGGAGGAGATGACACACACACACACACAGGGCTGCAGGCATCTTCGGTTCCTGGCCCAGCTCTGACCTCTGCTGTGCTGAAATCGGGCCCCTCCCCTTCAACTTCTAACCTGACTGCAAGGAGAAAGAGAGAGAGAGGGGGACTGGAGGGGGATTTGGGAGAGACACTCCGGGACTACAGAGAATGATCAGCGTTATTCACTGCTGTACACCCTCTGGGCACTTCATAAAGGGGCTGCGGATGCAGGGGGCCCCCTTTGTGAGTGGGGGCCCCAGGCATCTACCTGGTCTGCCTGCCCCAAACTCTGGCCCTGCACACAGGCTCTCCATGCATGTGTTGTAACTGTCACACAGCCATGACAAAGGCAGCTGCAGCGTGGTACACCTGATTATCTGCAGTGCTCCAGTTATCCAGGTTCCCACTGCAGCTTCTTCGGTAAGTGTTATAGCTTGCCGAATAAGGAGGGAGCAGATGATATTTGCTCATGTCTAGTAATGATGTCTTCTCCTGACAAGAGGAACGGTCATGCCCACTTGTCAGCATATTCATACAATTCAAGGAGGGATACAAAAGATACTTTACACATGAAGAGTTCTTAGAAAAGATACTCCAGCATTATTATTTCTTACAAATATTTACTATAATACACAAAGTAGTAGACTGGCAGGCCTACTTTAAAGGGGTTGTCTGATCATAAGCTACAAATCTGGTGTCACTCTGTGTGTCTGCACACTTGTGAATCTTCACATTACACACAATGCATGCTTTCAAAATTGTCTGGTGCGACTTGCATACTTCCGGCCACATTCTGACTAGACTGTATCCAGGATTGCTCAATACACTTCCATTGAGCAAGTCTGCACCCATCTAGTCGGCGCTTTACTGCATGTATGCAAATCACATACTTGTGGTCACGGTCCCGCTGCTCCTGGCTCTGGCATCGGAGAATCCTGAAAGTACACAGTGAGTGCGATATGAGGATTCACAAGTCTACTGTCACATACAGCTTAAGACCAGACAACCCCGTTAAGTAATATATATACACTATATAGACAAAAGTATTTGGCCACCTATAGGAGCTTTTATCGCATTTCATTCTACATCCATAGATATTAATATGGAGTTTGTCATGCTTTGCAGCTATATAAGTTTCACTTTCTACAAGATTTGGGGAATTTTCCCTTATTCGTCCAGAAAAGTATTTGTAATGTCAAACCCTGATGTTGGCTGTTATGGTTGACGTCATGCCTCTCTGTGAGGCCAGAAAAGTTCATCCAGATCAAAATTATCCAACCATGCCTTTATGGATCTTGCTCTGTGCACTGGGGCACAGTCATGCTGGAACAGAATAGGGCATTTCCCAAATTGTTCCCAAAAAGCTGGAAAATTATCCAACCATGCCTTTATGGATCTTGCTCTGTGCACTGGGGCACAGTCATGCTGGAACAGAATAGGGCATTTCCCAAATTGTTCCCAAAAAGCTGGAAACCTAAAATTGAGTACTGTTGAATAAATAACATAAGATCTGGATGAATTCATAATTATTAATAATAAATATTTATATTTACATATCATAACAGCCCCCTTATACCACTTCACTGTGGTGTTTCATACTTGGTCAGTATTATGCTTTCATGCTTTTTTGGAATATGTATCTTCTGATCTCTGATATGGGTTCCTTATACCTGTGGACTGAGCAGTAGGGTTGAGCGACCTTGACCTTTTTAGAGTCGAGCCGTGTTTCGCGAAACCCGACTATCTTAGAAGTCGAGTCGAGTGGAATCGGCCGATTATCGCGAAAAGTCGGGTATCGCCCGAAACACGAAACCCAATGCAAGTCAATGGGGGAGCATAGTCGGCAGTGAGTGGAGGCCAGGAAAACACCTACACTGCCCATTTTAATGGCAAAAACATCCATTCTTGTTAAAGAAGCTTGTCAATCGTAATTTACCTTATAATAATTGGAAGGCATTTGAAATTGGGGGTCATTTGGCTAAAGTTGTGGGGGGTAGGGCTGGTTCAAGTAATTAGTGGGCCCAGTAAATCTGGACCACGTCACGGCAGTGGAGCAGGGAGAGGTAAGTATTTCAACTTTGCAAGTGCTGTGATCCTGAGCAAGCAGGGGGGGCCCACTCGTTGGCATTGGCACTGGCACAGGGCCCCTCAAAGTACAGCGGTGTGTTTGCACGGCGGGGGCGCCTCCCACCGGCAGCAACACTTTTGCGTACTATGAGAGACCCTGTGCCAGTGACGTCGCCAACTAGTATTCCTCCCCCCACCTGATGAAGGAACTTGCACTTTCATCTGCACCTTCCTCTTTGTCCCCGTGTAAGGTGGTATGGTATGCGTGAAGAGGAACCTGACTTTCAGCAGGGTCACAATCTTGCTGTGTAGCGTGCACGGGGAATTTTGCGTTATGGGTCAATGTACCAGCAGACTCATCTATCACTGGCTGGGCAATGGGCAGGATGAGGAGGAAACACAGATATAGGCCCAAAGAATAAAGTGGGCTAAATGCAGTTCAAAATTGGTAACACAGGACTAACCAGGGGGCATTGCAGTGGAGGACAACTGGAATGAGAGGCTGACACAGAGAGTAGGCCCAAATCAGTAAGTAGTCGACATGCAGTTCAAAATTGGCAACCGTAGTAAACAGGCGGCCCAGCTTTGTTCAGTTGAGGAGAACAGCAAGGAGTGGCAGACACCGATAGTAGGCCCCAACCCAACTAGTAGGCCAAATGCAGTCTAACATTAACAACTACTTAACAAGAGCCTGAAAATGGAATTTCAGGACAGGAAACCAGGAGAACAGCAAGGAGTGGCAGACACCGATAGTAGGCCCCAAACCAACTAGTACGCCAAATGCAGTTGTTCCATTTAACTACAATTTAATGAGAGCCTGAAGATAGAAGTTCAGGAAAGGCAACCTGGAGAACACCTTGGAGTGTAACACACCATCTCTCTACACCCCATACCCAATTTGTAGGCCTAATGCAGTGTAGTTTTCAACAACTACTAAACGAGAGTCGGAAGATCGAAGCAATGTGGACGAAACCTGGGGAACACCTTGGAGTGTAACACACCGTCTCTCTACACCCCATACCCAATTTGTAGGCCTAATGCAGTGTAGTTTTCTACAACTACTAAACGAGAGTCGGAAGACCGAAGCAATGTGGACGAAACCTGGGGAACACCTTGGAGTGGAACACACCATCTCTCTACACCCCATACCCAATTTGTAGGCCTAATGCAGTGTAGTTTTCTACAACTACTAAACGAGAGCATGAAGATCGAAGCAATGGAGAGGAAACCTGGGGAACACCTTGGAGTGGAACACACCATCTCTCTACACCCCATACCCAATTTGTAGGCCTAATGCAGCGTAGTTTCCAACAACTACTAAACGAGAGCATGAAGATCGAAGCTCAGGAAAGGCAACCTGGAGAACACCTTGGAGTGGAACACACCATCTCTCTACACCCCATACCCAATTTGTAGGCCTAATGCAGCGTAGTTTCCAACAACTACTAAACGAGAGCATGAAGATCGAAGCAATGGAGAGGAAACCTGGGGAACATCTTGGAGTGGAACACACCATCTCTCTGCACCCCATACCCAATTTGTAGGCCTAATGCAGCGTAGTTTCCAACAACTACTAAACGAGAGCATGAAGATCGAAGCAATGGCGATGAAACCTGGGGAACATCTTGGAGTGGAACACACCATCTCTCTACACCCCATACCCAATTTGTAGGCCTAATGCAGCGTAGTTTCCAACAACTACTAAACGAGAGCATGAAGATTGAAGCTCAGGAAAGGCAACCTGGAGAACACCTTGGAGTGGAACACACCATCTCTCTACACCCCATACCCAATTTGTAGGCCTAATGCAGCGTAGTTTCCAACAACTACTAAACGAGAGCATGAAGATTGAAGCAATGGAGAGGAAACCTGGGGAACACCTTGGAGTGTAACACACCATCTCTCTACACCCCATACCCAATTTGTAGGCCTAATGCAGCGTAGTTTCCAACAACTACTAAACGAGAGCATGAAGATTGAAGCAATGGAGAGGAAACCTGGGGAACACCTTGGGGAGGCAGACACCGTTAGTAGGCCCTACCAAAGTTGTACACCCAATGCAGTTTTAAAATTCCTAGAGGCTGAAAACAAGACTATTGACGCTCAGCTTTTTTCAAAGGAACACAGCTGAATTGAGTGGCGCAGACAGACACAGGTAGTAGGACTCAAACCAAAAATGTGGCTCCCTGCAGCAGAAAAAAGTTACATGGGTACACAAGCTGCAGTGCTCTGGGCAGTGGAGGACAATTTCAATAGTGAACCGCAGACAGACTTTGTACGCCTACTATTAAAAAAAGGATGCTCTATGCAATTATAAATAGGTTCCAGGGGTACACGGGCAGCAGTGGTGTGGTCAGTGGAGGCCTAGTGGAAGGAGTGACCGCAGACAGGCATCGAAGGCCTAAAATAATAACACATGGCTGTAGGCAATTTTAAATTGGTTCCAGGGGAACACGGGCAGCAGTGGCCTGGTCAGTGTAGTAGTAGTAGAAAGAACGGACCGCAGACAGGCATCGAAGGCCTAAAATAAAAAAATTGGGCTGGCTGTAGGCAATTTTAAATTGGTTCCAGGGGTACACGGGCAGCAGTGGTGTGGTCAGTGGAGGCCTAGTGGAAGGAGTGACCGCAGACAGGCATCGAAGGCCTAAAATAATAACACATGGCTGTAGGCAATTTTAAATTGGTTCCAGGGGAACACGGGCAGCAGTGGCCTGGTCAGTGTAGTAGTAGTAGAAAGAACGGACCGCAGACAGGCATCGAAGGCCTAAAATAAAAAAATTGGGCTGGCTGTAGGCAATTTTAAATTGGTTCCAGCGGTACACGGGCAGCAGTGGTGTGGTCAGTGGAGGCCTAGTGGAAGGAGTGACCGCAGACAGGCATCGAAGGCCTAAAATAATAACACATGGCTGTAGGCAATTTTAAATTGGTTCCAGGGGAACACGGGCAGCAGTGGCCTGGTCAGTGTAGTAGTAGTAGAAAGAACGGACCACAGACAGGCATCGAAGGCCTAAAATAAAAAAATTGGGCTGGCTGTAGGCAATTTTAAATTGGTTCCAGGGGTACACGGGCAGCAGTGGTGTGGTCAGTGGAGGCCTAGTGGAAGGAGTGACCGCAGACAGGCATCGAAGGCCTAAAATAATAACACATGGCTGTAGGCAATTTTAAATTGGTTCCAGGGGAACACGGGCAGCAGTGGCCTGGTCAGTGTAGTAGTAGTAGAAAGAACGGACCGCAGACAGGCATAGAAGGCCTAAAATAAAAAAATTGGGCTGGCTGTAGGCAATTTTAAATTGGTTCCAGGGGTACACGGGCAGCAGTGGTGTGGTCAGTGGAGGCCTAGTGGAAGGAGTGACCGCAGACAGGCATCGAAGGCCTAAAATAATAACACATGGCTGTAGGCAATTTTAAATTGGTTCCAGGGGAACACGGGCAGCAGTGGCCTGGTCAGTGTAGTAGTAGTAGAAAGAACGGACCGCAGACAGGCATCGAAGGCCTAAAATAAAAAAATTGGGCTGGCTGTAGGCAATTTTAAATTGGTTCCAGGGGTACACGGGCAGCAGTGGTGTGGTCAGTGGAGGCCTAGTGGAAGGAGTGACCGCAGACAGGCATCGAAGGCCTAAAATAATAACACATGGCTGTAGGCAATTTTAAATTGGTTCCAGGGGAACACGGGCAGCAGTGGCCTGGTCAGTGTAGTAGTAGTAGAAAGAACGGACCGCAGACAGGCATCGAAGGCCTAAAATAAAAAAATTGGGCTGGCTGTAGGCAATTTTAAATTGGTTCCAGGGGTACACGGGCAGCAGTGGTGTGGTCAGTGGAGGCATATTGTAAGGAGTGACCGCAGACAGGCATCGAAGGCCTAAAATAATAACACATGGCTGTAGGCAATTTTAAATTGGTTCCAGGGGTACACGGGCAGCAGTGGTGTGGTCAGTGGAGGCATAGTGGAAGGAGTGACCGCAGACAGGCTTCGAAGGCCTAACATAACAAAAATGTCAATACAATGGTATTGTCAGTGGCAGGCATTGAAGGATGTCAGCGCATAGACTAAACATTGGTGGAGCTGTGAGATAATTTTGCAAGTGGTAGAGCACTGTTTGAGCTGGGGGGGGGGGAAGTGTCTTGTGGCCGGCGGTACAGGCCCAGGGCCCCTCATATTACAACGGTGTGTCTGACGTTGGGTGCGTACCACCACCGCCAGAGACACTTTATTGTACTAGGAGGGACCCAGTGGCAGTGCCGTCGACCAAAAGCGGGCACACCCACCTCTTCAGACAAACAGCACTCTCACGGGTGCTGGCGCCAAGTGTCGATACCACGGCCCCGTGTGGGGAGTTTGGCCATTTAGTGAGGTGTAAACATGTCGTATGCTGGACAATCAGGTGCAGAAAATTACGAGATTGGAAAAGTCATTCAGAATAGTCCACAGGCAAGACCTTTTCATAGGAAAGCTAGGTGTCAGCCGGGCAAGGTGGGGCAAAAGATTTCGAAATCCAGTTGTGGTTCATTTTAATGAAGGTTAGATCATCTACATTTTGGGTAGCCAGACGAGTCCTTTTTTCTGTTAGTATTGAACCTGCAGCACTGAATACTCTTTCTGATAGGACACTAGCTGCCGGGCAAGCAAGCTCCTGCAATGCATATCCTGCCAATTCTGGCCAGGTGTCTAATTTTGATGCCCAGTAATCAAATGGGAATGACGGTTGAGGGAGAACATCGATAAGGGATGAAATATAGTTTGTAACCATACTGGACAAATGTTGTCTCCTGTCACTTTGAATTGATGCTGCAGTACCTGTCCTGTCTGCGGTCATAGCAAAATCACTCCACAACCTGGTCAGAAAACCCCTCTGGCCAACGCCACTTCTGATTTCTGCCCCTCTAACTCCTCTGGTCTGCTGGCCCCTGCAGCTCGTGTGAGAACGATCACGGGCGCTGTGTGCAGGGAATGCCAGAAGCAAACGGTCAACAAGAGTTGATTGTTTGGTTGCTAATATTAGTTCCAAGTTCTCATGTGGCATTATATTTTGCAATTTGCCTTTATAGCGAGGATCAAGGAGGCAGGCCAACCAGTAATCTTCATCATTTTAGTTATGCGTGTGTCCCTTTTGAGGATACGTAAGGCATAATCCGCCATGTGGGCCAAAGTTCCAGTTCTCAAATCTGCGGTTGTGCTTGGTTGAGGGGCAGTTTCAGGCAAATCCACGTCACTTGTGTCCCTCCAAAAACCAGAACCCGGCCTTGCCGCGCCACCAATTTCCAGTGGCCCCGGAAAAGCTTCCTCATTAAAAATATAATCATCCCCATCATCCTCCTCGTCCTCCTCCTCCTCTTCGCCCGCTAACTCGTCCTGTACACTGCCCTGACCAGACAATGGCTGACTGTCATCAAGGCTTTCCTCTTCCTCAGCTGCAGACGCCTGATCCTTTATGTGCGTCAAACTTTGCATCAGCAGACGCATTAGGGGGATGCTCATGCTTATTATGGCGTTGTCTGCACTAACCAGCCGTGTGCATTCCTCAAAACACTGAAGGACTTGACACATGTCTTGAATCTTCGACCACTGCACACCTGACAACTCCATGTCTGCCATCCTACTGCCTGCCCGTGTATGTGTATCCTCCCACAAAAACATAACAGCCCGCCTCTGTTCGCACAGTCTCTGAAGCATGTGCAGTGTTGAGTTCCACCTTGTTGCAACGTCTATGATTAGGCGATGCTGGGGAAGGTTCAAAGAACGCTGATAGGTCTGCATACGGCTGGAGTGTACGGGCGAACGGCGGATATGTGAGCAAAGTCCACGCACTTTGAGGAGCAGGTCGGATAACCCAGGATAACTTTTCAGGAAGCACTGCACCACCAGGTTTAAGGTGTGAGCCAGGCAAGGAATGTGTTTCAGTTGGGAAAGGGAGATGGCAGCCATGAAATTCCTTCCGTTATCACTCACTAACTTGCCTGCCTCAAGATCTACAGTGCCGAGCCACGACTGCGTTTCTTTCTGCAAGAACTCGGACAGAACTTCCGCGGTGTGTCTGTTGTCGCCCAAACACTTCATAGCCAATACAGCCTGCTGACGTTTGCCAGTAGCTGCCCCATAATGGGAGACCTGGTGTGCAACAGTGGCAGCTGCGGATGGAGTGGTTGTGCGACTGCGGTCTGTGGACGAGCTCTCGCTTCTGCAGGAGGACGAAGAGGAGGAGGAGGGGGTGCGAACGGCTACAGCCAACTGTTTCCTAGACCGTGGGCTAGGCAGAACTGTCCCAAACTTGCTGTCCCCTGTGGACCCTGCATCCACAACATTCACCCAGTGTGCCGTGATGGACACGTAACGTCCCTGGCCATGCCTACTGGTCCATGCATCTGTTGTCAGGTGCACCTTTGTGCTCACAGATTGCCTGAGTGCATGGACGATGCGCTCTTTAACATGCTGGTGGAGGGCTGGGATGGCTTTTCTGGAAAAAAAAGTGTCGACTGGGTAGCTCGTAGCGTGGTACAGCGTAGTCCATCAGGGCTTTGAAAGCTTCGCTTTCAACTAACCGGTAGGGCATCATCTCTAACGAGATTAGTCTAGCTATGTGGGCGTTCAAACCCTGTGTACGCGGATGCGAGGCTAAGTACTTCCTTTTTCTAACCATAGTCTCATGTAGGGTGAGCTGGACTGGAGAGCTGGAGATCGTGGAACTAGCGTGGGTGCCGGTGGACATGGCAGACTGAGAGACGGTGGGAGATGGTATTGTTGCCGCCGGTGCCCTAGATGCAGTGTTTCCTACTACGAAACTGGTGATTCCCTGACCCTGACTGCTTTGGCCTGGCAAAGAAACCTGCACAGATACTGCAGGTGGTGCGGAAAATGGTGGCCCTACACTGCCGGAAGGGATGTTGCGTTGCTGACTAGCTTCATTGGCCGAGGGTGCTACAACCTTAAGGGACGTTTGGTAGTTAGTCCAGGCTTGCAAATGCATGGTGGTTAAATGTCTATGCATGCAACTTGTATTGAGACTTTTCAGATTCTGTCCTCTGCTTAAGGTAGTTGAACATTTTTGACAGATGACTTTGCGCTGATCAATTGGATGTTGTTTAAAAAAATGCCAGACTGCACTCTTTCTAGCATCGGATACCTTTTCAGGCATTGCAGACTGAGCTTTAACCGGATGGCCACGCTGTCCTCCAACAGGTTTTGGCTTTGCCACGCGTTTTGGGCAAGATACGGGCCCGGCAGATGGAACCTGTTGCGATGTTGATGCCTGCTGCGGCCCCTCCTCCTCCGCTTCAGAACTGCTGCCGCCTGCACCCTGTTCCCCCAATGGCTGCCAATCGGGGTCAAGAACTGGGTCATCTATTACCTCTTCTTGTAGCTCGTGTGCAACTTCGTCTGTGTCACCGTGTCGGTCGGTGGTATAGCGTTCGTGATGGGGCAACATAGTCTCATCAGGGTCTGATTCTTGATCATCACCCTGCGAGGGCAATGTTGTGGTCTGAGTCAAAGGACCAGCATAGTAGTCTGGCTGTGGCTGTGCATCAGTGCACTCCATGTCAGATTCAACTTGTAATGGGCATGGACTGTTAACTGCTTCACTTTCTAAGCCAGGGACGGTATGTGTAAAGAGCTCCATGGAGTAACCCGTTGTGTCGCCTGCTGCATTCTTCTCTGTTGTTGTTTTTGCTGAAGAGGACAAGGAAGCGACTTGTCCCTGACCGTGAACATCCACTAACAACGCGCTGCTTTGACATTTACCAGTTTCACGAGAGGAGGCAAAAGAGCTAGAGGCTGAGTCAGCAAGATAAGCCAAAACTTGCTCTTGCTGCTCCGGCTTTAAAAGCGGTTTTCCTACTCCCAGAAAAGGGAGCGTTCGAGGCCTTGTGTAGCCAGACGACGAACCTGGCTCCACAGCTCCAGACTTAGGTGCAATATTTTTTTTCCCACGACCAGCTGATGCTC